>NC_136524.1:8766524-9069024 GCF_053919585.1 Euprymna scolopes
GAAATAAAAACATAAAATAAAGAATTTCAAAAAGAGAAAACAGATTTATTGAATGGGATAGTCGGGGTCGGTTAACATAAGATCCGGTTGGCCTGGATTTCCCAATGGAGTCTAAAAATAGAATACGAGTTGAGATTCTTGAGATGTGCCCACTTAATCTGTTCGCTTTACTAAAAAGGCAAACAAAAATAAATATAATCTTTCCCATCATGATTAGACTTTATGTTTGAATTTATTTTGGGTATATACGCTTTTTGAGAATTTCGTTTAGACTAGTTAATCGTTTGCTGAGCCTTGGTTGTCTTGATTTTAAACAAATCTAAATTCTCCCTGATAGAGGTTCAAATTGAATCTTCTCAGACTATTAGGGCGTGTCCGGATAGACTTTCCTTATCAAACCAGGGTTTGTGTTTGGTTTATGGGTGACTTTGGTGCAACTATTTCTACCAGTGTATCTGCAAAATAGGTGAGGTGATCATTCTTTTTACATTGGCAATAACTGTCAGTTTTTTTTTCTTGACATTGCTCTCGAATAATCTCACAATTTGCCTTTTGCAATTTCATAGTGGTATTTTTCCTCAAGTTGAAGACCTGCGATTTCAAAAATAATTGGAAAATATCATGACCATTAAGTCTCATCATGCACCTTCAATGTGTAATCCATGAATATTAATGGATCACGTATAGTTAAATACATTCCTGTTGCTGGGTGAAAATATGTGTTGATGTTGGACACAGAACACACATCTCATCCGTGCTCTAACAATTGCTTCTTAATAAAATCCCGACATCAGTCTGCAATGCCATTAAAAGAAAGAGCTTTAATGTAGCTTGCTCATTCGGGCCGTATCTATACACAAACACCAAGACAGCTGTCTGTCCAATTAATACCACGAACATTTGCCATTGCACATCTACGGTTTACAGATTAGAAGTACCACTTGCAAGACATTTTTACGTAGGTAAGACGATGTGGCCCTAACGCATCAGGATTAAATAACATACACAAACACAAGTATAATTCTTTTTCAAGCACCTTAACACTTGCAAAAAAAAAACAAAAAAAACACTAACATATTTATCAAAGTTAGCATCTTGACCACGGAACGGAACATTGGAAGCTATCGCATTGAGAACGCTTTATTTTTACGTTATGCCCTGAACTTAAAAGCAGACTTGAACTTGATTCATCATTTATAATATAGTACCTATCATTTAATGTATTTCGGAATTTTTGCGATAAGATGTGAATGTTTGTGTTATATTTCTTAATCGAACTATTATTCTCACCTGTGGTGTTATTAGCACAACGTTTCGGTTGCTGCAACCTGCGACCTTCTTCGGGTGTTGAGAACATGCTTCTGTTCCTACTAAGGAAAAAGAGGGTTGGTTGTACATTACAAGAATTCGAACAGCTTGCTTGAGGATGGGTCCGTAGATCATAAAGAAGGTTCAATCATCAGGGGTCACTAAGATATTTGTTAAAGGTTTTCCTATTACTCAATTTTTCGGGATATCTATACTAATCGTTAATATTAGTGAAAGAAAGTGTTTTACGAAACAGAGGATCGATACCATGCATATTTTTTTTTTTTTGCTTTTTAAAAAAACACGATGTGAGGAGGGTAATTCTAAGAAAAAAGAGTTTTTTGTTATTGTGAAGTTTCGTTCCTTGGGATGTGTATGTATCATGTTTTCTTTTTCTGAAGAAGGTACGCAGCGACCGAAATGTTGTGCTAATAAAATGCAAGATTAGAATAATAGTCCGATTAATCAACATAACACAAGCATATATCTTTTAACTTTACAAAAAATAATTAGATTAACATAAACGCCCCCTCCAATAAGATAACAGCAAATTAAGCCATCAAGAAAAAATTAAAAAAAATAATTATAAGCGTAACGGTAGCAATTGATACCAGACGAAATACTCGACGAGATTCACAGGAGGGTGGAAAAACCGAAGAGAGAAAGTTCTAACCAGACATCTACTGGATTAGTGCGAAGAGGACTGGGGCCTTGGAGAGGCCCATTGCCACGCAAATTCCATTGAAGACTAATGGCCGCTACCAACGAGAAAGCAATAGGCAGCTGTTGTGATAACGCTAGTCCATTTGCAAATGTTATCAAAAGAGGTGGAGAGTACTAGAAATTTGGGGAAACTTGTCGTCATTTAGATTCCAGAGAACCCCACAGGTTGCTCTTGACGAGAAATCTTTGGTGATAGCCTGTGTGAAAACTCCTTGTGAGCAAATTAGATTAAAGACATAATTAATTAAAATAATATACGAGAAGTAAGCATGTATGTGTATATATGTTGGCATGTGTGTATATATATGTAGTTATATATGTTGGTATATATGTGCATATATGTGCGTTTACAATTTGCACGATTATAGTAGAGATAACACACAAACAAAATGTCATGGGGGCATTCTCGCATTAATAAAATTTAAAAAAATAAATTGCGAGCAAATTAACTTTGGAATTTCAAGCCCAGCAATTTATTAAAATCAAATTAACATATTAAATAATTTAAAAGTAAGTATAAAAATAAAGAAGTTGCAGATAAATTTAATTTAATTTTTTTTTTTTTTTTTTTTTTGCATTTACTGCTGGCCATATTGATTCCTGCTGTGCTACGAACGAAAAAGAAAAATTACCGGTTAATTAAAAATTAATATATATATATATATATATATATATATATATATATATATATATATATATATATATATATATATATATAATTATTTGCTATAATAATTATTAAATACCTACAGACACTAGTGTTTCATCCTTTCGGGAATCATCAGTGACGGGTGTCACAATTAACACCAGTCGATAGATCCGAACCCGGCGACAGAAGCGATTCCTGGGTTCATTAGCAATGACCGTATCCATTCGGCTACCGTTAAACGCGAGAGATGCTGTTAAATTTAAACATTTATTTTTTAAATGCTTTTTAACGTCTGTCAGAATGATCTAATCATTATATGATGATCTGTGCATAAGAGCTAAATTGACTGACTGTATTTCAACTGTAAAGTGCTCAACGATAAGAAACAAGTTTCTTAAAGTGACTAACATAATTATTTTACTATATATATATATATATATATATATATAAAGTTGAATGTGTGTGTGTGTGTGTGTGTGTGTGTGTGTGTGTGTGTGTGTGTGTGTGTGTGTGTGTGTGTGTGTGTGTGATTACATATGATAGAAGATGTATCGAGACACAAGAATGGGTATGTTTGATCTGGCAGATCAGTGGTTCATTAAAATTGTGGGATCTGCGTTCGCGCCTGGTCCACAAAGTATGGAAATAAAAAAAATTAAAAATTAAAAAAAAACGTTTGCAAGTGTTTTTGATATAGATGTACATAACAATACTTTGATAAGTATGTTTTAACTTAAATAGGGATGGTGTAATAAAATTGTGGGATCTGCGTTCGCGCCTGGCCTCCATAGAATGGAAATAGGCAGAAACTTTAATAAAGACTTTTCATATCTATCTGCGTAAGTATACTTTGATAATTATGTTTCAGTTTGAAGAAATATGGTATAATAAAATCATGGGGTGTTCGTTCGCGCCTGAACTCCATAGAATGGAAATATGTCACAATGTTTAACAAGTTTTTTTTTTTTAATATAGATCCACAGAATATTGTGATAAGTGTTTCAGTGTGAACAGGTATGGTATAATAAATTATGGGTTTTATCTATTTTATTTTTACTTTCATCATATTTTGCTTTGGTTTTGATATTCCCAAATTCGAAGCTGTCTCTTTACAACCCTTCCTTTTCATAACCTATCATACTTTCATAAATCAGAGTTCATTTTCTGTAGGCTGTTTTTGAACCCAGTCAACGACGTGTACTTTTGCTAGTATATATATATATATATAATTTCTGCTTGAAGACAGTGCTTATTTTAAACCATACAATGTAACATACCGTTTGTCTTCCTTCTTAATGCGGCGAATTTCAATTTCTTGCATTCATATAACCTTCCAATAGTTCTGTGTATAAATTTAATTTTTAGTATATATATATATATATATATATATATATATATTGTTCTATGTGTGTGTGTGAGTTCGTTCCTTATAGACTCCAAAACGACTGCTGAACAGATTTTCTTTAAACTTTACAGAACTTTAGCGTATGTCTGGGAGTGATCTGGGTTAGGAACTGTCTCAGAATACCCCCTATAATTATCGATAATCGATAAGTGAAACCGTTATTTTAATTTATCTATCATCGGTAGAGCCATTTTTTCCATATCGTCGCTTAGCAACAATGATAGAATAATGGGCTGTGAAAATTCTATCGTGGGTAAGTTGATAGCGTGTGGTGGTGGTGGCGGTGGTGGTAGTGTTGTTGTTGTTGTTGTTGTTGTTGCTGCTGCTGCTGCTGCTGCTGCTGCTGCTGCTGCTGCTGCTGCTGCATGCTTGCTTGCTTGCTTTTGCTTGTTTGCTTTCTTTCTTTTTTTGCTTGACGTGGTGTGTGGGTTACAAACCTGCACGTAAATTTCTTAATGTTTTTTCCGTTAACTGGGAAGAAGTTTATATAAAAATAAATTTATAAAAAAAGCAGTAGGTTGTCTAGAGTTCAATGTAGAATATATTTTGGACTAAGTTACTGTGAAACTTTCTCCCAGGCGATTTGAAGGATTTCCATTACAATAAAAATATATGAGTGTGAATATTCGTTGATTATCATTCAATCCCGGTCAACGTCGGGTCCCCTTGATTATATATATATATATACAGTAAAACTCCTTTAATTTGAACTTCCTCTAAAGTTGGACTTTCTCTCATTTGGACGTCTTCTAAACGTGGACTTTATCTAAACTTGAAATGTCTCGTCATTGAAATTGTATTAGCATATTTTGAGCGAAGCTGCAGTAAAACTGTTTACATGGTTTAATCAGATATTACGCAAAAATGTTAATATCGCTACTATGTAATTAATGTAGATTAGCTATTGATAATTAATTTACACTAACTGTAAATATTTTTTCCAGATTGCTATATTTAAAATAGTGTAAAACAACCCATTACAATGGCGTGCAACTCTAAAAGAAAACAAGTGACACTGACTTTATTCGAAAAACGTCAAATTATAGAAAAATTAGATGCTGGAGTTGAAAATATTGAGAGATTATAAGATTGGAAGAAGTACACTGTTTTACATCATAAAGAAAAAGGAGGAAATATTGAAGGCTGCTCCTTTCTCTCCAAATAAAAGACATGTCAAAAGAAGGACTATTCGCAGACCAAAGCAAGTTGAATTTGATCGAACGAATATTATGTTAAATCGAATATGAGTGGTTTGTAGCAAAATGGAATGAAGGTGTAGCAATATCTGGGCCCATGTTAATTGCTAAAGCAAAATCTCTTAAGGAAGAGTTGAATATCGCAGAAGATATGAAATTCAGTGATGGCTGACTTAAAAGCTTTAAGGGTAGACATGGTATAAGACAATTAACAATGTCAGGCGAACAACGATCTGCTGATACACACGCAGCATCAAATTATTGTGACAAATTCAAGACGATAATTGCCGATTATGGTTTAACCCCAGAGGACGTTTACAACGCTGATGAAAGTGGCGTAAATTGGAAGTGCTTACCTACAAAAACATTCGCCGGATCCGCGGAGCAGAAAATAAAAGGATTCAAATTAAATAAAGAAAGTCTAACAGTGATGGTATGCACTAATGCTTCTGGAACTCATAAACTTAAACTTCTTGTCATCGGCAAATCAAAGTGTCCCCGAGCATTGAAAGAGTTTCGCCTTTGCCAGTATCCTATTATTCTTCACGAAATGGATGGATGAATCAACAGTTGTTTAAAAAAAATGGTTTTTGCAAGAATTCGTGCCAGTTGTCCAGAGTCGTTTTCTTGAATTAGGTAAACCTGATTCAAAGTGCTTGCTTCTGTTGGACAATTGTAGAGTACATCCTCCTGAGTCAGAACTAGTGCAATCTTGTGGGAATATTTTTGTGTGCTACTTACCCCCTAATGTGACTTCTCTCATTCAACCTATGGATCAAGGGATTATTTGGAACTTAAAATGTTTCTACAGAAATGATTTCATGATGAATATGATAAAAAGTACCGTGAGTATAAGCGATTTTCAGCGCCATTTTACTATCAAAGATGCCATATTTTCTCTCGCAAGTGTATGGAATCAAGTTCGAGTAAGCACATTAACAAAAGCATGGGGTAAATTATGTCCAGCACCAAAGGCTTTTGAACTGAAAGAATCAGAGAATACATCTGGTCTAGAAAAAAATCTTGAAACCAAACGGTTACTGACCAACCATGCCGTTCTTAAATCACTTAATGCAAATGATGTTGAAATGTGGGTGCAACAAGATGAGGAAACGACTGATCAATATCCTGAAGGCAGAAATCGTGATGAAAATAGCGACAGCTCTCATTCTCTTGACTCTAATGTAAATAACCAAGAACATTCTGATGAAGCAATATCATGGGATGATGCAGAAAAGTCTATGGAGACGGTTATAAAATTTCTAGAAATAAGTCCTTACTTTAGTGACAACTATGTTTTGCAAGCAATGTCACTCCGAAGAGATATAATCATAAAGAAGCTACAGAACCAAGAAATTGTAGATTTTCGTGTTCATTTACGGAATATAATGGCAGTGCCCGAGAACTCAATCGATGAAAATAGAAACTGCAATGAGAATAACTAAAAAAAAAACTGTATTTTACATAAATGTATGATTTCTCTGGATGATAACTTAGGTAATAAATACCTAACAAGTAAGAGTAGATTTAATTTATTTTCAATGTTTTTTCCTGGTAATAATATCTGACAATTCTTACTTGCAATATATCGTAAACTCAACTTAATATATACTTAAAGTATCATATAGCAATGAATTTCATTTACTATTTCTTAATTCTTAGAAAAGTAAAGTTAACTGCAGCACATTTTTTTTATCACGAAACTTGAACAGCATCCTTTAATTTGAACGAAGCGGATGTTCAAATTATAGGAGTTATACTGTGTGTATATATATATATATATATATATATATATATATATATATATATATATATATATATATATATATGATGGACTCTCCCGTCGATTTCGACGTATGAGGTTCGGACAACCCATATTTATAAAACTCATTTATGCTTTTGCCTCTGATGACTTTTTGGTCCAGCAAGGGACTTGCAAACAAGGCCACAAATAGAACATGAACGTGGATTTAATGCTGCAGATATTGGTGCGGCTGCTAGTCGTTTTGCTCTTACTCTGTTTTCTTTCAGTTGCCTTAAGCTTTCAGATTGAAACCTCTAGAGACCTTCAAAACACCTTGATCTCCATCCTTTTCGGTCATTCACCTCATCTTCAAGACTCCTGTATGGTATGTTCACTGCAGACAAGATACTCTTCAACTTGTCCTTGCACCTAAGCCAGGGACGTCCGACAATTCTTTTACAACCCTCAAATTGACTGTACATCGCAATTTTTGGAATTCTGTCATCGGGCATCCTCAATACATGACCAGCCCACCGCAATTGCGATTGAATAAGGAATGATTCAATGCCAGATATTTTGCATTTTGTGAATAATTCGGCATTTGATACCTTGTCGCGGAGGCTAAGACCATATATGGAGCGTAGACAGCTTTTGTGGAAAACGTCCAGCTGATTAATGTGATGTCTGTATGGGGTCCATGACTCAGATCCATAAAGAAGAACGGAAAGAACAACAGCACGGTAGACAAGGATTTTTGTGTCTAGTCGAATACCCCTTTCGTTCCACAAGCGATGGCGAAGACTTCCAAAGGCAGATGTGGCCTTAGCAATCCTGTTGACAATTTCATCATCAAGAGAACCGCCGTGGTTCACCTTGCTACCAAGGTAAGGAAAGGACTTGACATAATTGATATCATGACCGTCGACCTTCAGCTTGCGCGCAGGAAATCTATGTATGGATTTTGCTTTACGCCTTCAACTTGTTTTGGAGTAGGGTGTGGCTGATGCACTACCTCAGTCTTCCTTATGCTAATTGTCAGGCCAAAGGCCTTGCACGCAGCTGAAAATCGATCAAGAAGAACCTGGGCTTCTTCAAAGGATGTGGCTACCAGTGCGGCATCATCAGCGAAGAGCAAGTCGCGAATAATTTCGGTGCGAAGAAGAGTCTTGGCCTTAAACCGTTGATGGTTAAATAAGCCACCAGATGACCGAAATTGAAACTTGACACCAGTGTCCAAATCATCAAATGCATGTTTCAGCATTAGTGAAAAGAAGAGCGCAAAGAGGACTGGCGCCATTACACATCCTTGTTTGGTCCCATTCGTAACATCAAATGGATCATACATCATACCATCTGAGACAACATTGGCCTTCATCCCCTCGTGAAAGGAAATGATCACGCTCAGCATGTTTTCTGGAATACCAAGCCTTTTTAAAACTTGACAAAGAGCATTGCGATTCACAGTGTCAAAGGCTTTCGTCAGGTCAACAGACACCATATACAGTTCCTGATTTTTCTCACGGACCTTTTCTGCCACCTGATGTAAGGAAAATATCATGTCAATGGTGCCGCGACCCAACCAAAACCCACACTGGGACTCTGGATACACCTTATCAACGAGACGATTTATGATTCGGTTTAGAATGAGCCTAGCCAGAATCTTTCCTGCAATTGAAAGCAGAGATATCCCCCGACGGTTGTCACAGACATTCTTGACTCCCTTATTTTTGTAGAGATGTTTGATGCAGGCATCTTTGTAGTCCTGTGGAACTCGGCCTGCTTTCCATATCTTTACAAAGAGAGCATGGAGCTTTTTTACCAGCACATGCCCACCATGCTTGTACACTTCAGGCGGAATTGGATCCTTTGGTGATGGGGATTTGCCAGAAGCAATTTGTTTGATGGATTCCCATACCTCCGGGGATTTGCCAGACGCAATTTGTTTGATGGATTCCCATACCTCCTGATAAGCAGGTTCCAATGACAATTCTGAAATATCTGGATTCTGAGGAATAGAGGACACGACATCGCCATCAATGACAGATGAGGTGTTTAAGACAGTTTCAAAGTGCTCCTTCCAACGATTGAGGATATCTGATTTATCAGTTAGCAATGCTTCTCCATCGGCTGTACTTAATGGGGAAGCACCACTTTTCTGAGGACCAAATACCTCTTTCAGACCATTGTAGAAGGTTTTCGTGTTCTTACTGTCAGCAGCTCCCAGCAGTGCAATTGCCTTATTGTACCACCATTGTTCTCGGAGAGCTCGTTGTACCTCACCTTTACACTTTTTGTAGGCCGTGTGCTTCACTGTTGAGTTTTTGTCCTCAATCCAACATTTGTGAGATGAGTGCATTTGGTTAATCAGTGCTTTAACTTCATCGTCACTTTCGTCAAACCAATCCTGGTGTTTTCTTTTCGGTATTCCAACGACTTCTACTGCTACAGCTTGAGTTGCTTCTCGCAATGCCTTCCAAGAAGATTCAACATCATCAGTTACATCAACATCCTCAAGGTTTTCATCAAGCTTATTGGAGAGCTCAGTTCTCTTTTCCCTGGATTTAAGAGGCTGCACATCAATGCATTTGGGGACTGTTGATCTTGTAACTCTGTGCCTTCGCACATGCAACGACAGTTTACTTCTGAGAAGGGCATGATCCGAAAGATAGCAAGAAGTGTGGAAAGAGCGAGTGATTTTGAAGTCACTCATGTGCTTCTGCTTTGTTATGACGAAGTCAATAAGATGCCAGTCCTTTGAATGAGGATGCATCCATGTTGTCTTCCGATGCACAGGTTGTTGAAATATGGTATTGTTAATACAGAGGTCAAACTCCCTACAGATTGTAAGAAGTCGTAAACCATTTGCATTTACCTTGCCTATGCCATGCTTACCAAGTACACCGGTCCACGACAGATGGTCACTACCAACACGAGCATTGAAATCGCCAGCAAGAACGAGTTTATCATGGTGTCGAACTCTGGAGAGGACATCAGGGAGGGCATCGTAGAAGTCATCCTTCTCTTAATCTGAACTGGCTAACGTTGGGGCGTAACAACTAACTAGCGTCACCCTGGTGTTTCCTTCTAATTCTAGGGAAAGAGTTGCCACACGATCAAATATGCCTTTAGGCAAAGACGATAAGGACTTTGCCATCTTGGACTTAATGGCAAAACCAACGCCTGATTGGCGGGGTTCATTTTCTGCCTTTCCTGACCAAAAGAAGTCATATCCACCCTTTTCCTCTCGAAGTTGAGAATTGCCAGGCAAGCGAGTTTCACATAAGACAGCAATGTCAACATCATACCTCTGTAACTCAAGAGAAACAAGGGTTGTCTTGCGCTCGGGTGCAGCATCATTATCCTGGAGGGTACGGACATTCCAACACCCTATTGAGAGATTCTTTGTTGAGGTTTTTTGTCGTATTCTATTGTTCTGACTGCGCAACTGGATAACCAGACAGCTGCAGTGGGCTGCCAAGTTAAGTGGTGAGCAAGCAATCTTTTAGGGCTCCTTTTATCGCCCCCTCCCTGCCACAGGGAAAGCAGTGCTATCCCTAAATAGGGCTGCTTTGTCTCTGATGGAGGACACGAACAGTACAATTGCTCACAGGTTTGTGCTAGAACGGCCATCTACCATCAGCCGCCACTGTGCAGAGATCCGGCTGAGGACTTCCAGTAATATCCTTTACCTGTCCTCGTCGCTTTCACTCCATCGCCAGTGGACTTCTTGAAGGACAGTGTGAGGTTTGCATAATGAAATTACGATAAGCTGTCAGAAACCCACACAAATGACTTGATTCACACTTTTTGAAACTGTTGATTAACTCACTCGGTGCAAACCAATTGCCACAGAACAAGCAGACAACAGCCCTCAGGTTTGATGTAAGAGTTTCCATCTCTTAGTGGTATAACCGCGCCCCCAGACATCAACCTGGTAATTTCCTTGTACCGGCGCAAATATATATATATATATATATATATATATATATATATATATATATATATATAAGTATACATACACACAAACACACATGATGCTAGTTGGCCGTTGACCCCGAAAAGGGGTTCATTCGCTCTTTGAAAGATCTTGTTTTTAATCCTTCAGGGAAACTAGCCGCCCTCCTCACCAAACGAGTCTGGTGGGGGAACCAGTTTAGTCGCCGGTGACCCGACCATGAGGCAGATAGTACTGGGTTACATGGTACCAGTAGCATATGACATGGCCTGCAAATTATATATATATATATATATATATATATATATATATATATATATATATATATATATATATATATATATATCAATCAATGATGCCATTTTTCAAGATCTAAAAAAAAAAGAAAAAAGATTTTTTAAGCATCGGTTCCATACGACACCTCAAACACTAAAGCTCTATTTAATGCTTTATATTGAGCTTGTCTTTTGTACTTGAACTTCGATCGCTTCAATAAGCAATCTAATCTATATAAATTTAATTCATATTGTCATAATTTCTAATATACATGTACGTATGTACGTATGTATGTGTGTATGTATGTGTGTATTTATGTATGTGTGTATTTTGATGGTTTAAAACATTTTTCAAATTAAGTTCTAATAAATAAATAGCATACACAAAAGTGGTTTACAACTGTTTCAATGCAGTTTTTAGTTTAATCATACAATGAAACACAGAATTGCATAATCAGAACAGATTTCTATTCTAATCATGCGATTGTATGTTTCATTTAGGTAATTCGTCCTTCTCCCTACCATTCAAAACATTCGTGAAAAGCATAAAAATGTCATTTCGTCTGGATTCATTTTCACACATTTTAGAAAAGAAAAATCGTTTATTTATATCCAAAGAGCAAATGTGATTCAAATCCATTGGACCATGACAGCAATTTGTTTAATGTCGTTTCAGAAAATCTGCTTTTTGGAATTCATACGTGTTGTTGACCTCATTTCCCTTCCCCTTGAAACGCAACGATTCACATTACGTAAAGTTTGAATCTTCGCAAAACAACGCAGTAAAATACCAATCATTCGATCTATGGTTCCCTTCTACTTTGTAAAACGTTCGCAACAAACACTCGTCCAGCTACAACAACTGTCAACAATTTCCCTCACTCTCTATCTGTACCTAAAACTAAACTAAAACTTCATGAGCAAAGTTTATTTTCTAGAAATATCCGTCTGTGGAACACAATACTATGAAGCTGCTTCCCGGTTGACTGCAGCATGGTAATTTTCAAATATAATCTAATGCTCTGTTGTTATATTTACCAAACATTGAGTTTCATAGCAAAAAGGATTGATATAAACAAAGAGTAAAATATAATTGAAAAAACATACTTTAAACACACACGCGCGCGCATATATATATATATATATATATATATATATATATATATATATATATATATATATATATGTGTGTGTGTGTGTGTGTGTGTGTGTGTGTATATATATATATTAGAGATGGGACGATTCCAAAATTCTGGTACAATTACTGACTCCGATTATTTAACATTGTTAAATATTTAATTAGAGTCTATTGCTTTTTTAATTTTCAATTTACCCTTTAAAAAATTGCAATGTTCGTATATGTTTTTGCAAACGTAAAAATACACTTGAGTATATATTACACAAAGTGATCTTCCTAAATATTTTTCTCAAACTTTTTTATTGTAGTTTATAGGAAATTTTTAAATAGCTAAACATTTATTTTGATTTTAAAACAAAGCCGATTTGTATTAGTTCGCTGTTAATGTACAAAATTTTAATGATTTTATACAGGGTGGCCCATAAAGGCTAACCCGTAGGAAAACTTTAATAAAATTAAAACTAGAAAGGAAAAGGAAAAAATACTTTATCACTATTGTTTAGAAGTATATTCCAAACAAAGTCAAAAGATTAAATTTCAAAATGGCCGCCTTTTTCTTTGATCATTAGCTTGATATGTACTGCCACTGAAGCGCAAGAACGCCGCACCACTTCTTCGTCCAACTTGGTCCAAGCAGAATGAAGGGCTGCCTTCAGGGACTCCAAATTGGGGTAGGAACATCTCGAAACGTCACTCTCCAAAATGGACCAGATAGCGAGGTCCATAGGATTGATATATTGACTTGATGGTGGCTACATTTGCTTGTCCCGGAAGCCTGCACCACTGTTGAGTCACATTCGCTGTGTGAGCTGGAGCACCGTCCCGTGTGAAGATGAAATCATCCCAAATGATTCAGTGAGCAACGGCAGAACTTTTTCCTCCAACATATTCAAATAAACTTGACTACTGACTTTCACACCTTCGTCAATCATGATCAACGGAGATTTGCTCCCATCGGATGCAACAGCAGCCCAGACCATGGCTGGCTTTCAAATGTCTTCTGGCGTTTCAAATGGCTTCTGGCATTGACTGACGTCCTTTGAACTTTTGGCATAAACCCTATCGTTCTGCTTATTGGTCACAGCCTCCACCGTGAACATCTTCTCATCAGACCAGATGATGACCTTTCCTGCGGCTTGTTCCATCTCTTGCAAAATCAACTTGCCCCTGTGCAGCCGTTTCTGCTTCGAGGGTTCCGAAATTAACTGCCGGGACTGTTTTTTGTATGGACTTAACTGAAGATCATTTTTAACAATCCGTTGCATCGAACATCTTGAGATCTTTGCCTCTTTCGCAATTTTCCTAACACTTCTCTGTGGATTTTGCTCCATCTTCTTTTTCACTGCAGAAACAACACCTTTGATGCGAATTGGGCACGGTCTGCCTGGAATTAGTTTACCAGAGGTTGTGCCTGTCTCTTGAAACTGTTTCCAGGCATTGAAAACTGTTTTTCGACACACCTTGAGCTGTTTAACGATGCACTTATTGCTAACGCCCGCAGTCTTGAGAGCGACAATCTGGTCTCGCTTAACCATATTATAACTTACCGAATACCTGAAAGAAAGAAATGAAACGTCAGTTGAACATTGATAGATATATAGAGTTTTAATAAAAGAAACTTTCACATTCCTAAACTAAATACCTTTGGTAAATAATCAACCCAAACTCATGGGTAAATCTTTATGGGCCATCCTGTAAATAATCGAAAATAGTCGACGCTTGTTATTCAAAATAAGAAGACATTGTAGGAAGAGAATATTTAACAAAGTCCCCTTCCATGTTAATAATGAGTTTCTAAATGTTACTATTTTTTACATGTGAGGAGGATGGGGGTTGTCGATCATTATGTGTCTTCTATCAAAGAATGTTCATATTTTTGCATCTTAATTAAAAGAGGTTGTGTTTTTCTGTGCAATGCTTCCGTTTACTATTATTTATTTACTATTATTATATACTAGTATTTATTTAATATTATTATATACTATTATTTATATAATATTATTTATATAATATTATTTATATAATATTATTATATAGAGGTGCATCGAGCATTCCTAAAATATTAATATTTGGAAAAAAAGAAAAGGTCTGAATCTAAATAAAAACAAATACAATTTCTTCTAACAAAAATCATTATCCCCCCCTCCTCCCCCTCCTCCTCCTCCTCCTACTCCTCATCATCATCGTCGTCGTCGTCGTCGTCGTCGTCAGCAGCAGCAGCAGCAGCAGCAGCATTATGAAACATACAAAATATTTTTTCTAAACTATTAATATACAGAAGTGCATCTCGCATTTCTATAATGGTGACCCGACGTTAAGAACATAAACCTCTTCAGTAACAAAACAAAAAGATGCAGGAAACAAACCTTCTTAAACCTATATTCAAACACTACCGTGTTTGAATGTAAGGTTTAAGGAGGTTAAGTTGCGGTTTTAGTCGTTTAGAACTGTTTATAACTTCACTGCTCACTCATTTTTCGACCAAATTTCAAACAATTGTTACAGATTATAGATCACTTTCTCAGTTATATTGTGAAAAAATTTTTTTTCAATTTTCGTTCAGTAAAACAAAAGTTATGATGAATTTACTGGTGTTCAAAATCGTAAAATTTCATAAGGAGGTGAGCGATGTTTTATGACTGGTTTCTATAGCAACCACGTCGCTTCAGCAACTACTGTTGCTACCAATTCACCGCTCTCGCGGAAAGAGAAGTAACAAGTGAAACAGAGAAAATGAAAGGAAGATAATTTGGGGTTATTGAAAGCAGACGTATGCTGTACATTGTTATCACATATGTGTATGTTATGTTTATGGGGGCATAAATAAGACTGGAATTAAACAAAAAACAAGTGAATTTACTAGAAGCCGGGAAAAATCATGGATTACAATAGAAAAATGAGAGCATGAAAAGTAATATGGTTAAGTTTAATAAATATGGAAAAGTAAAAGACTAGTTGTTAAAACTGGAAAAGAAAAGGACAAGATATTCTAGTAAAAAAATATAATAAATTTATAACTTAAAATTTTGCAGCATTAAGAATTTTTATTTAAATCAATTTATAACATTATATAATAAATTGTTAATGCTGCAATATTTTAAGTTATAAATTTATTATATTTTTTACTATAATATCTTGTCCTTTTCTTTTCCAGTTTTAACAACTAGTCCTTTACTTTTCCATGTTTAAGCTTAACTAAATTACTTTTCATGCCTTTTTCTATTGTAATTTAAAAATAGCCAAATGCGTCATGTGTGAGTGAGAGAGAGTGAGAGTGAGAGAGAGAGAGAGAGAGAGAGAGAGAGAGTGAGAGAGAGATAAAGATGAAGGTTACTGGTATCTACTCCCATACTACGTGTTCAAGTACGACAATGTTATGCACTTTATTTCAACCTATTGTCGGAAAATGAGTTCAAAAATAGGAAAACCGGTTTTGACAGTTTTAATGGACATTTTTGTTTATCCGATCGTCATTCAAACATGTCTGTGGCTGGGAGAGGTGGACATGATACTATTCACTCGTGGTGAAGGGAACCATTCTTATACTAAATTCAGGGCAACTAAAACTTATATTCAGTTCAGGAATCTTTTTGCTCTAGTAGCATTTAGTATACCCCCTCATGCATTTTGTCACACACTTGCCAAGTCAGCACACCACTGCATCATCATCATCATCATCATTATCATCTTGGTGACGATGGCTAAGTCGTTAACGACATGGACTGACAAACTGGGTGTACCTAATTCGAATCCAGTTCATTCAACTGGCAACCTTCACGTGGTCTCTCACGTGGTCTCTCACGTGGTCTCTCACGTGGTCTCACCCGAGATCCGTCTTAAAAGAATTCTTAATGGAAAGATATCGGAGAAACGAATGCCAAAAAAAAAATCATCATGAATGTTGTTCAACAACAACAACAACAACAACAACAACAACAACAACAACAACCACCACCACCACCACCATCATCATCATCATCAGCAGCAGCAGCAGAATCATGACAGCCTCCCAGAAGATGTCATGATGATGCCTACAACATGCAGGTTCAAAAGTAGCCTTAGACAAGCATTCAGATGATATATAGATGCAATGCATTCTGTTTTTTTTACTGAATTTTGGTGGGGTTTTTTTTTGCCAATACAATTGACTGATTGATTTGAATAGTCCACTTTTCATATTATTATTATTATTATTATTATTATATGTAGTATTAGTAGTAGTAGTAGTAGTAGTAGTAGTAGTAGTAGTAGTAGTAGTAGTAGTAGTCTCCTACCCGCTGAATATTTCATTTTATTTGTACATGTGACTATTATATGCTATCCTTATCAAAGTTGATATTGCGTCACGTTTTTTTTTTCCTGGTCGTTTTTCCCAAATAACAGAAACTCCTCTTGTGATCATCACATTCACATCTGTACACCTTACTCGGTTCCGTCTGTGAAATGCCATTACATTTGGTATGGCTGTGGTGAAAGAATGGATAGGAGTTCTTGCGTTAGCAGATGTAGAACAGTTGAGCTAACAGGTTGAGTTCACAAAGGATGCCAAATAAAATATGGGAGGAAGTTGTGATAAAAATGAACTTGACAGAAAGACGGCTTGAGTTTTATTCTTAACGTTATTCTTGCTCTGCATTGCATTGAGCTCTGCATCTAAAGATCTCCATCCTTTACAGATCGATATACAAATATACAACATATATATATATATATATATATATATATATATATATATATATATATATATATATATATATATATATATATTCAGAATGTGAGAGATTATATATAATAAATTCCACAGCCAAACAACGTCGCAGAAGTAATAATTACTGCTGGTCTAGCGATTCGAACTTCACAAAGTCAACCTTCCTTTCATAGACTAGCATCTTTCATTCAGGCAACCGGTAATTAACACAAGAATTGAAATAAATTAAGTACTTATAAATGCTATGTCGTATTCTAAAAGTCTGAATTTTGAATATACATTCAAATCATCACAGAATTATACTACAATTTTTGTTTATTTTTTAATTGTTTTTTATATTATTTATTTAATTTATAATTTAGGCGAATACTCATTTCGTTTAATTACTGCCTTAGACATGTTTCACCTTTAAGGTGGAAATATTGCCCTTGTTCCATCATGCAGCTCACCAGAAATGATAAGTTATCAGCAAAATCGATACAGAGTTAAAAAATAAAAATAAAAAATAAAAAAAAAACGAAATAAAAGAAGATAAGAAAATTAAGGAGAACTGTAAGTCAATGCATAAAACACTCACTTTAAATATATTAGGATAAAAGCCCCCTTGCACATACATATACACACAAAAGAGACATCAGTTCTAACGTATGAGAGTTCTAATGTTACCATCTTGGGTTTGTTGAGAAAAGTTAAGAACGTGGATTCACGATTTCAAATTTAGAAGTAAACACAATTTCAACAAAATTTAGAAGAGCCTAATTACAAAATATTCATTAAAATATTAGCTCACAACATCTACAGAATAACGTTTATTTTGCGTAGGCAGTGAATTGTTACTGACTATTTTATTTATATAAGATAGAATTCCAATCGATTTCATTGAATACATATATATCCACCCGAATATTTTTGGTAATATAGTTCTCCATATATTCCCTGTTCAGTTTCCTTAAATATTCAATAGCGATTATTATCCAAATAAAATCATTGTTTAGTTACAAGTGAAAAATGCAAATGGCGATGATTGATTCAGAATTGCATTTACACTCTACATCTGGCAAATGATACATATGTAAATCTATAGCAACAAAACATTGTAGTTGTACATTTTTGAAAACATACTTAAGCTAAATCAAAGCAACGGCATTATTAGTAAAAATATTTGTGAAACCTTCGAATGTGGAAACCAACCCACACGAGCAACAAATGCTTACTGGCCACAAGGAAACTGCAGCAGAAGTAGAACAAGAAAGGTAAAAAGGAACACCACACAGAACAAATAAAACTGAGACTGCAAAATTGTAAGTTAACTACGCCCGATTACTGCTATGCAAAATAGTCATGGAGAGTCAAGGAAAAAGCACTAACCAGACCTCCACAAGATGAGTGCAAAGTGAATTGGGACCTTGGAGAGGCTTGTTGCCACGTAAATTTCAGTGAAGGCTAATGGTTATTGCTAGTTAGAAGTCAATGGCAAACGACCCTTGCGATAATGCAAATTCATTTGCATAGGTTATAGAAAGAGTTAGAGAATACTGGAAATCTGTGAAAGCTTGTTGTCATCCAGACTCCATGAAACATCACTGGTTGTTGACAGTGAGCAATCTCTGATGATGATCTGTGTGAGAACTCCTAGTGACTGAGATGATAAATAAATGAGAAAATAAAATACTGCGTAGTGTATTGGGTATCCTTAAAACTTAGGAGTAGTAAAATCATTAAGAGAAGGTGATAAGGTTTGCAGTATCTTAATGATAATAGACAATGCTATAAGAAAAATAGGATAGAAATTGAATTTGAATTTAAAGATAAATTTTTTTTAAAATACGCTTAAATATGATGTTCAAATTTATCCACATTTTGTATTTATTATTACTATAGAGCCAATCCTCTATCGATTATTTTATATGATATTGTACCCAATAGATACTATATGAATATGTTATAATCACGTTGATACTAGTTCCCTGTTAGATCACCGAAGTTAAGCAATATTGAGCCTGGTCAATACTAAAATGAGTGACCATTTGGGAATAAAAGGTGTTGTATGTGCTCTCCGCTTATCTCGGCTTTGTTTCCAGTCGTCTTGGACCTCTTTTTGCCACTGGAATCAAGCAGTGCAGATTCAGGAGAGGTGTGGCTGGGAGATTACGCAGCACTTGCCTCACAATTACATGCGCAGCTACCCTTACAGGACGTATCCATTGTCTTTCGAGACTGAACGGGAGCAATGATGATTTCATGAGTTCAAAAGTAAAAAAAAAAATATGACTTGGGAGCCATCACCTAGAATCGAAACTGTGGCGTTTCATCATGAGACAATTACCGCATAAACATCGTCAGTCAGATATGAAATAGCTAAAAATAAACTAACATTAATGTATATATATATATATATATATATATATATATATATATATATATATATATATATATATAGTCCAGAATTAATTTACATATTGTTTCCGCTAGGAAGATATCCTTAAAAGATGAGGAAATATCCGACTAGCTTCGTCAGAATTCATAGATGGACTGAGTTAAAATATCATATAAGAATAGAAAAAATCGTAGCAGATGAAGGGGAGTTAGACAAGAAGTGGGGAGTGGAAGGGAGAGGACGTTGGAATTTAATGTAATAGGAGTGTATATAATGAGAGGGGGGTTATTATTAAATATTAATTATGTGTTTATGTTTATAGACGCTGTTGTGGTTTATAACGGCTTAAGTTTAAGTAGCAGTTAGCAGTTAATTTAACAGATCACCATGGCAACAGGTTGCAAAGTCAGTATTGGCCGGCATGGTGTTGTGGGAGGAGGAGAAAACAGGTTGCATACGGGGTTTAAAGTGATAGTGAGAGTGGTAGGCGGGGGGGGGGGATTGAATAATATTTTTGTTTTTTATTTTTTATTTATTAATTTTTTTAATTGCCGGACGCTGTAGTTGAAAGAAAGAGAGAAGGGAAAATAGGAGGATAAATTAAGGAATTATACGTTACAGGTTTATCTTGATAATATAAAAATAGGTAAGAATATCAGTAAGTTAATCAAATAATAAATTAATAAAAATAATTAAGGAAATGTTTATGATAAGTAAATAATACACACACACAAATACACGTGCACGCATACACATGTACACATATGCACACACATCAATGGGGGAAGAGCACATGCATGAGAATATATACATACACAAATACATAAATATATATATATATATATATATATATATATATATATATATATATATATATATATATATATATAAGCTTCTGGTCAGAAAGATAATAATTATATACACAGATACATAAAAATAAATATAAGCTTCTGGTCAAAAAGATAATAATTAAAGAGAAATAGTGAGAGGTAAATATAAAAGAAAAAATATAATATATGTAGATGGTAAATTAAAAAATTAGTTAAATAATGTAGATGGTAAATTAAAAAATTAGTTAAATAATGTAGATGGTAAATTAAAAAATTAGTTAAATAATGTAGATGGTAAATTAAAAAATTAGTTAAATAATGTAGATGGTAAATTAAAAAATTAGTTAAATAATGTAGATGGTAAATTAAAAAATTAGTTAAATAATGTAGATGATAAATTAAAAAATTAGTTAAATAATGTAGATGGTAAATTAAAAAATTAGTTAAATAATGTAGATGGTAAATTAAAAAATTAGTTAAATAATGTAGATGGTAAATTAAAAAATTAGTTAAATAATGTAGATGGTAAATTAAAAAATTAGTTAAATAATGTAGATGGTAAATTAAAAAATTAGTTAAATAATGTAGATGGTAAATTAAAAAATTAGTTAAATAATGTAGATGGTAAATTAAAAAATTAGTTAAATAATGTAGATGGTAAATTAAAAAATTAGTTAAATAATGTAGATGGTAAATTAAAAAATTAGTTAAATAATGTAGATGATAAATTAAAAAATTAGTTAAATAATGTAGATGGTAAATTAAAAAATTAGTTAAATAATGTAGATGGTAAATTAAAAAATTAGTTAAATAATGTAGATGGTAAATTAAAAAATTAGTTAAATAATGTAGATGGTAAATTAAAAAATTAGTTAAATAATGTAGATGGTAAATTAACAAATTAGTTAAATAATGTAGATGGTAAATTAAAAAATTAGTTAAATAATGTAGATGGTAAATTAAAAAATTAGTTAAATAATGTAGATGGTAAATTAAAAAATTAGTTAAATAATGTAGATGGTAAATTAAAAAATTAGTTAAATAATGTAGATGGTAAATTAAAAAATTAGTTAAATAATGTAGATGGTAAATTAAAAAATTAGTTAAATAATGTAGATGGTAAATTAAAAAATTAGTTAAATAATGTAGATGGTAAATTAAAAAATTAGTTAAATAATGTAGATGGTAAATTAAAAAATTAGTTAAATAATGTAGATGGTAAATAGATGATTAGTTGTTAACAAGTAAATAATAGACAGAAGAGCAAGTCAGAGGATACCAATTGTGATAAAGACGTAACTAAAACATTAGAAATCAAAACCTAGCAATCAAATTAGCCAATAAGAAACTATAAGGCGAGAACTCTGAGTGATTGGCAGATTATAAAGATAAACATATTACTGAAAGTTATGGGTCGTAAATGTATGGTAGATAGGGCTACGGTGTCATATATGAGTGTATAGTATTCATATTAAGGGACTGATACTTAAGGGGCTTAGGGGGTAAAGTTAGGAAGGGTTTGGAAGATATTGTAAGGGGGGAAATATTTGGTGTGAGAAGGAGGCGGTGTAGGGAAGAGAAAGTGAACGCCGATTTATAGAGAAGTGAGGTGTAAAATGCGGTGTGTTAAATAAAGCCAGTGCTTGTGTGGTGTTATGAGAGGGAAGGAGGGTTAAGATGTGATAAGGGTTGGGATTTAGGTTTTACATAATTAAATGAGGAGTGAGTTAGGCAAAGAAAGATACTAAGTGGTGGGGATAAATAGGTGGGAGTTCTGTGGTGGGGTTCTTTTAGAATGAATGGGGGTATATACAGTTCTGGTTGTAAGTAGGGTGTGTGTAATTAATGATCAAGTGAGTTGTGCGTTTCCTATAATTGGGCAATTACGTTATTGGTATGCAAACGGTATAGTATTATATTTTAGGGGTGGGTTATAGGTATTGTTAGAAGGGTGAGAAGTTACTTAAGAGGTGGGATTTCTAATGTTTGCAATTAAGTGAGGTTTCGGTTTTTTTATTTAAAAGTTTGTCTCTATCTCTAAAATTAGTAATCGGTAATTTTTCAGTTAAGCATAAGTAACATGCGGAGTTAAGTGATTTACAGGTACTAGATCTGTTCAGAATTTCCCAGCTAATAATTGGGGTGAGGTTGTTACGGGTAAGTAGTAGATAGTGGTTAGTTAGTGAAGTACTATTGGGGTGGTGGAGGTTATTTAGGGAGCATTTGTGCACCCTAAATCTGTCTTTGAACGCAGTGCTTGAAAGGTCAATGTAGAATTTTTTGTTTTGTGGGTCTTCAGCAGGAACAATAATTTCCCTAATTTAGTTTTTATCATATTATTATAGGGAGGGTTAAACCAGAGGACTTTGCAAGGGCAGTGAAAAGTAACATTCAAAACAGAGAATCAGCAACTATGTCCCAGAGCCTAGCTGAAGTCCGAACACGGTACCCCCGTAATAATAATAATAAAGGGTTGGGTTTGAGACTCCTAAAAAACGGTTCCTCAGTTCGATACAAAACACCTGATGAAGGCCGGAGGGCAAAACGGCCGAAAAGTTGTGACTATAACAACCAAGATGAGGAAGTTAGTCCGACAATTTCAATAAATCTCAATAAATTTTCGGGATCTGTTATTCCTATTTGTATTATTGGATTTATTAGGGTCCAAGTATGTGATATTAGTGTTGATAAAGCATTTTCAAAGAAGGGTTTCTGTAGGTTAAAAATGCTGCGATCAGATGAGTTTGTGCTAAGCCTTTTTTCTATTGATTTAGGGATATGTTTAATAATGTGTTTGAGGTGGTTGGACATAGGGTGTATATATAGGGGGTATGTATTATTTTTGGTGTATGGTTCGTAGGTATTATTAGGGAGGTTAAAGGTAACATCCAGAAAATTTACTGTTTTTAAGTTGGAAGTTACTTCAATCTTTAGATCCATATTCTTCAATTCCTTGATGATGTTCTTTTTAATGCCTTAAAATATATATGTATATATATATACATATACATATATATATACATATATATACACATACATATATATATATACACACACATACATATATATATACATATATATACATATATATGCATATATATATACATATATATACATATATATGCATATATACATATACATATATATACATATATACATATACATATATATGCATATATATACATATATATACATATATATATATGTATACATACATATATATACATATATATATATATGTATGCATACATATATATACATATATATATGTATACATACATATATATACATATATACATATATATACATATATATGCATATATCTATACATATCTATACATATATATACATATCTATATACATATATACATATATTTACATATATACATATATATATATGTATATATACATATATATACATATATATACATATATATACACATATATATATACATATATATACACATATATATACATATATATACATACATATATATACATATATATATGCATATATATATACACACACACATATATATACACATATATATATACATATATATACATATATATACATATATATACATATATACGAATACAAATATATATATACATATATATATATACACACATATATATGTGTGTGTGTGTGTGTGTGTGTGTGTATGTATATATGTATATATATATTTGTATTCGTACACGTCAACACACAGGAAATAAATACAGAAAAGTTATAAACATTTATATATTTTTCGTATTGATTTTTTATTCATACATATTTAAATATATATATATATATATATATATATATATATATATATATATATATATATATATATATATATATATTGCATGCACATGCGTAGAGGAGCAGTTTACGTTGATTTATACTTGGCAAGTTCAAATTTATTTCAATCGCATTTTAACCAATTGCAACTATTTTAACCGGTTAAAGACTCATAAAAACGGTCCCCAAAAACGCAATCACTTGAGCCGCCTCTCGCCGCTCTGTGACCTTTTGTCTCGGAGAAGGTACAGTTTGAAAAAATGGAGACAGACAGACAGACAGACTTAGTAAGTTTTATGAATGAGATTTTAACAGTAGAAAGATAAAACGTTAAATATTAGAACATTAACCTGTAGATACAAAAGCGTTTTGAGTTGTTCATAACTAGAAGAGGAGAAGTGTGAGTAGCCATGACTATCAAGGAGTGGGAGGTGTAGGTGTGCGTCTGTTTGGAGATATTCATAATTACTTTCCTCCTCGACATGAGGGCAAAGTTAGACACAATGTCGATTTTTACATGTAGGGAGAATCCCTAGAAAGAGTTAGAACAAAACATAAAAATCGCACAAGTCTAAAAGGTTTCTCTTTCATTGATCAAGATCAGAAAATATCCATTTCCTGACAAATAATCATTTTGACTTTCAGTGTTGACTTTCAATGTTAAATTTACATAGCTTAAATGACACTATGCGAAATAGCTTCTTTGATGTTTGTCTATTTTTCATCGCTTTAGCCTGTGCCGCTGTGATAAATAGCTACTTTGCTCTTTTTTATCTTTACTTTTGAGTTGACCTAAGTCAACTTTGCATAGCCTATGACACAATAAGAAATGGCTACTTTGCTTTCATTTTTGACCTTTCATTTCATCAAATTCACCTTGGTCAACTTTACATAGACTGAAACACTGTGATACTTTGACCTTTTTTGACAATTCGTTACTTCGAGGTTGACATGGGTCAATTTTACGTAGCCTATAACACACCTTGGGTTATATAATCTCTGTATATGATCAATATATATATATATATATATATATATATATATATATATATATATATATATATATATATATACAGAGAGAGAGAGAGAGAGAGAGAGAGAGAGAGAGAGAGAGAGAGATGGCCACTTCGTTTTATCTATTAGAATGGAAGTTCTGATTTAACAATATTTTCAGAATGTTTGATCTTGAGGGATAAAAAGAAGGGGAGAGAATATACTTGAGCTGTTATCACACGATAACAGCGGCGCATCATAAAGTAAAAGAGCTTCCCCTTTTTTTCTTTCTTTCTTTCTTTCTTCTTTCCTTTTACTTTTATCGCTTTGTCTTTCTTTAATGTTTTGCTTCCCCCCCCCCTATTTGCCTTTCTTTTCTTCGATAACAACATTATAGCGTAACCAATTATAAAGGTGAAGGGCTTCCCCTTTTCTTCATTTTTCTTCTTCCTTTTCCTCTTTTTTTTTCTTTGGTCCCTTTGTCTTCCTTTCATTGTTTTTTTTATGTTTCTCTCTCTTTTTCTTTCCTTTATTTTGTATTTTCCTTTTGTCTTTATTTCAATCTCTCTCTTTTTTTCTTTCTTTTATTTCTTACTTTTCTTTTTAGTCCTTTCTTTTCTATAATTTTTTATTTATTTAATTTTTTTTATTAATCCCAAAGTAACGTTCGTTATTCTTAGAAACTCCGACATAATATTCCCGTAAAAATATTCACAGGGCGGATACTATTTTTTATGCGACATACGAAAATTGGAAAGAAATTTCTTTTAATAACATTTTACAAATAAATATTCCATTGAATGGCCTTATTTATCTCCTTTTTATGGCGGAAATATGCGACACAAGAGTAGGAGTGGTCCAGTTTTTGTGTTGAAAGGGAGGAGTTAGTTTCTTTCTATCGGAAACCATAGCAAGAAACTAACTCCTTTTTAAAAAGAAGAGGTAACGACTGGGAAGGTGGCCTTCCGAGAACTACAAAGGACTAGCAACATGCAGCACAGAAAAGGTCATTTCAGCAATAGACTAGACTGTTGAGGGGAAAATCCCATCCAGTTGCGTATCGAGGTAAAGTACCGGCTGATACCCTGTTCACGAGATCTTTTCCTTTTTATTGATGGATAAAAAAAATAATTAAAAATGTATAACGAAGTTAAAAAAAAACAATGAATTCGAAAAATAAAGAAAAACTTCTTATTAATTATGTGATGAACAGATGCATTGAATTTTGACTTTCATAAAATCAAAATTACTGATTATTTTGTCAAAGTTCATCAACTTCAAAATTCCATGCTCAAATGAGAAGAGCAACAAATTCGATAAGCGATTTTGCAACATGTGCGATCTGAAATAAGTTTTATGCTATGGTGTTACAGTCATTTTGTGACCCTATTTTGTGACTATATGGACACGTCTAGACATTATGTATAAGGGGAGTTTATGACGAAATCTCAAAGAAGTGTTTCCGCAACTGTAATTGCTTAGAGACCATTCGAGGATTCGTTCCTGACAATTAGCCTAGCAGAAACTGGACCATTTCGGTGGTCTTTTATCTCTGAGGCTGAAGTATTATCATTGGTAGTCCTAGGTAGTCTGCCCTCTCAGGCCTTGCTTACTCTCTTTGGGTGGAGGAAGTTTATTACGTACTGCCTGAGGCGTTCCTACCGGTTATTGCCGACGGTGCGGATCAGGAGATTTTTAATAAACTAGAGTGCTCTTCCTTTTGGGGCAGTGGCTTGATTCTCCCCACATTCTTACCTTGTGTCACATCTTCCTGCGGTGGGAAGGAAGTAAATGCTGAAAGTCTCAGGTCAGTTCTCTACTTCTGGAAATACACGCTCTTGTAAATATACTTTCGTGTTGCCTTATTTATTATCGGTCCAACAAAAAGTGTGTCGTTTCGTTTTTTCTTCGTTTTTTTGTTTGTTTTGTTTTGTTTTGTTTAATCAGATATGTGTGAATAAGCTTGAACGAGCTTTGTTTTTTTCTCTCGCTAAAAAGTTAAGAGTTTATCTTTTAATGAGAAAAATTACAACCGTAAAGTTAAACGCAAAAATGTCAAAAGCCTATTTTGAGGTCAAAATGGAAGAATTTAAAAGTGAGAATTGTATATCATTTTAAACATTAGTAAGAATAACATCTTCGGTCGAAGGAGAAATTCCGAGAAAAAAAAACAAATAGAACAAAAAGAATATCAGAATAAAATGAAAATACAAAAGCCCCGTTTAGAAGAGAAACTTCAAGACAAAAAGAGAAATTTCAAGAAACATAATTGTAGCAAATAAAAGATTTGACAAAATGTTTCTTCATACCAAACAGTATTTAAAAAACTAAACGCTTTTGGACTAAACAATTTCTAAATTGTTTAGTCCAAACGCGTTTCTTTAAAACAAAAACAAAACAAAAAAGTGGAAATGTATGAATTTCACAAGGAAAGAAGACGGAGACTCTGCTACTTTCGTTTACAAACACAGCAATCATTTAAAATTGTCGGATTTGGACGTTAACAACCTTAAGTGTCTTCGCACAAGATTCAGTATCGAATATGAATGCAAGAATCAGAAGAATAAACTATAGAAATAATCTAGTTAATACTCCAACATAAGAATGACAAAATTTTATTAGTGTTTAGCAAAGTTCAAGAGTCATTGAGTAAAACGTAATCTAATATATTATAAAAATCTGTAACAAAAATAAAATCAATTTACCAACTAAATATAATAATGAAAAGAAAATAATTTGCCTTCTAAACCGTGTTTTTGGTTGCGGACAATTGCATTGGTACAGAGATTGTCCATATAAAATGAAAAAATGTTTTAACTGCGATCGCATGGGATACAAAAGTACACATTGTAGAGTTAGTAATTAAAAAAAGACTTATTTAAATCGCTTATTTAAAAGACTTTAAAAGTCACTAAGTTGAAAATATCAGAAAATTTATGTAAGATAGTGATTAAAACTATAAAATTATAACTCAGTTATGGTTCAGATTTTCGACAACAAATCTTCAAAGTGGAAAAAGTATTGGGAAACCAACTTTGATGAGAACTAAAAAAAGAGATAGTTAATAACGTAACTGGTGGACAAAAAAAATTTGAAGACGAGCTAATCGTTGACAAGTTCCTGGACACAGACTGGATAAAGAATTTTCAATTATGGAATATACTCATAAACTTATTCTGTCAAACTGTTGAGATTGCAAATGTCGAAGAAGAGAGTCTAAAGAAATGATTAAAGAAAAATTTTCGTAAGTTTTTTTCTAGTGAACGAAAATGGAAAAAATGACCGCCAAGTTTGAATTAAAACCAAATAATGTTTCATAAATCAAAATGAGATAAATAAACTTGAAAAAAAAATGAGAGCATTATCAAAAATAGAGTACAGCTAGTGGGCCACGATTACAGTTTGCATACAAAAAGTAAGGAAATCCTTACTTGTGCAGATTTCTTCACACGATTGAACGATGCAATAAAAGATTACTACTACTCTCTGCCTAGCCCCAAAACACATTCGCTAAACTAAACTGAGGACTTTTTAAAGGCTGATTGGAGCAACGCGTATTTACAAATACCCGAAGGCGAAGCGTGATCAAAGCTAAGGAGTTTGCACAAATTCGAACGATTATAATTTGAAATTAAGGCTACATTAGCCATGTTTCAAAAAGTAATAGACACATTGCTTAGCAGAATGGAATTTGTGACAGCCTACCAAGATGCCATTCTAGTGATCGGTAAAAGCACCAAGCAACACTAATCACAAAAATATTTTAAAGAATTCAGGGCTATGAATTTAAATTGAAAGAAAAAATCGTGCGATTTTTTTTTTCACGGGAAAAAATATATCACTATGAAGTTTTCCTGGTTTAGCAAACTATCATAATATTTATTCACAACATGGACAATTAGCGAACGCCTCTTAATGTGATTAAAAAAGAAAACATTAAGCCTTGACTATAAAAGGAGGCATTCGAAAAAAGTAAAATATCCTCACATCAGAATTATTCTTTAGGTATTACACTCCAGATCTCGAAATCATACTACTGGTAATAGTTCAATATTTGAGCTCATATATTACACAAAATGAAGCACGGATCGCTAAAACCTATTGTACATTACTACCAGTAGAAAATAGTTACTTACAAATGGAGAAGGAAGCATCTGTTATTATTTTTATAATTATGAAATTTCATCGTTTCGTTTACAGAAAATATTTTGTGTTGCAAACCGATCGCATGAACAGAACATGAATTCCTACTGAGAGAAATTGAATGTTTTATAAAGAGAACTTGAATGCCTACTGGAGAGAACTTGAATGCCTACTGGAGAGAACTTGAATGCTTACTGGAGAGTACTTGAATGCCTACTGGAGAGAACTTGAATGCCTACTGGAGAGTTCTTGAATGCCTACTGGAGAGAACTTGAATGCCTCCTGAAATAACTTTAATGCTTATTGGAAACAACTTAGCCTACTGAAGAAAACATGAACGCCTACTGGACAAGACTTGAAAACCTACTGGAGAGGACTTGAAACCCTACTGGAGAGGACTTGCTAACCGACTGGAGAGGACTTGAAAACCTACTGGAGAGTACTTGCTAACCTACTGGAGAGGACTTGAAAACCTACTGGAGAGTACTTGCTAACATACTGGAGAGGACTTGCTAATCTACTGGAGAGGACTTGAAAACCTACTGGAGAGGACTTGAATGCCTACTGAAGAGGACTTGAATGCCTACTAGAGAGACTTGAATGCCTACTACACTGTCCTCGAGTGCCTTAGGTTTCTCTGCACAAGGTTTGTCAGTAAACTTGGCATGAGGATTCTTTTCTCTAGAAGTAAACCCTGACTAAATATTCAACAAACATAGTATTTAAAGTCTAAATAAAGTCCATCTGGTGTGGCTATCCAACACTGGCTTATACGAAGATCGGCGCTTTATGTTGCTTATAGTAATAACACGAAGTTGGATATTCCACCAGACTAGATGAATTCTTGTCCTGGAATCCAATAAAACCAAGAGACCAAAAGAAAGATATACTATAACGCAGGTAACTGGTTAATAAGTGAAAAGAAAATTAATATTACTAACTTTTTTACTAACTCGATATTGAACCTGATTGAATGTTGTTTTTTATGCACGCTTAAATGTTTTTAACGATTTTAAACGATTTTAATTAACTTTTTCACTAAATTCACTAAACAAATTTTTTTTATTCATTACTCCCCTGAAAACGACTGATGGAAGTTGAAAACGTTCGCAACTACGGCTAAAGTCTTTTTATACTCAAACAGAACGTTCGAACATTAGCCCATCAACTGGAAAAAACGGATCGTAAGAGAAACTAAAAGGAATTATCGCTGCTGTTCAATGAAATATGCATGAGAGAAAAAATGCTGTCCAAATGTACTAATATATATACATATATATATATATATATATATATATATATATATATATATATATATATATATATATATATATATATATAGTATCCCCCTGCATAAAAAGTATATATGTAGTGTAGCATAGTAGCATATTTCCCGGTGTTCAGTGGGTTCAGTTGGAGGATTTTTTTAATAGAGGGAAAAATACGAACTACTTCATCTATAAGTGTTGATAGCGTTCCTAGGATGAATTGTAGGATTTTATTATAAAGAATGAATATGTTCTTCTTACGCTCTAGAAAGACACGACGACATGCCAGCTACCAGTTGGCAAAAAGACGGCAGACGGAACATTATGGCAAACACGTTAAGTATTTTTTAAAACTCATCCTAAATGTTTTTTTATGTTACCTTGTCTAAGCTTGTTTTTCTTGTTTTATTTATGTATTTGTCTCTATTTTCCTGTCTTATTCTTCACCCCCCCATGCTACAAAGTAAACTAACCATAAAAACAAACAAAATGCCGGAAATTAACGATTAAAAAAAATGCCGGAAACTAACGATAAAAAAATGCCGGAAATTAACAATAAAAAGAAACAAAATGCTGGAAATTATTCTCTATTAGAGTAGATAAACTTAGGACTTTATAAAAAAAAAAAGTTAGAACTTTTTCAACAACAAAAAAAAAATGTAAATTAAATATTTTACACATCTGAACGTAACGACTTTTATTCTATAAATATATAGCACTCGTTCAAGTTATCCGGAAATAGAAATCTTCTTACGCTCTAGAAAGACACTAACGATAAAAAAAAACAAAATGCCGGAAATTATTTTTCTCTATTAGAGTAGATAAAGTTAGGACATTATTTATGTAATATACTTAATATATACTATTACTGCAAGCTTGCCTATATTGAAAATGCTTGATTCCTGGCCAGCCAATCAAACCATCTAATATAGTTAGCTTTATTTTCAATTACATTCGAAATATAATACAGTGCCATTAGCAAAGAACTAGTTACCTATGAAAACAGACCACCTAAAGTAAAACCTTGAATAATTATCTAAACTCGAATGTAAATTAATATTAAGCCGACTTTACAAATTGATAAAAGTTAATTATTGGATTTTAATTAATTATAAGGTGAAACTCCAATGATTCAAACTCGATAGATAATGACAAACTTCCACCCATTAATATAGGAGGGGAGATTATCATCCAAACTGTCCTAAATTGTTAACTTAGCACCGGGCTTACTACTTAGATATAAATAAGTCACTTGTACCTATTCCTCTCCTCCCCCTTTTTTTTTAATGGAGAGTAGATAATACAGTGGATGTGTTATCGGCAGCTCCAGTAACTCTCGCTTCTCCTTTTTTGTCCCTCAGTCCTCATTCAATGAGTAATTTTTCTGACAAAGAGTGAAGAAAAAGCTGCTTAAAGGTCGGTAGTACTTGGTTAACAGTCGTCTGAGATGTCGGAAATTTTTCTGTCTCTGTCTGTCCTTGTGGCCATGTCACTAGTAAGGGTGCTGGAGGTAAACGTTTTGTCTGGGCTGACGTTATCCGCCTGATAGTCAGGGACCCGAACCTTGGATTAACCACTAAGGAGGCTGTCTTATCAGCAGGCGCAAAGTACTGGGACTGCTATATTGCCATTTGGTGAGTGGATTCTGGACCATGCAGTAGTCTCTGGTGGGGTCTCTCGATGCCATACTAGTGGGTAATTATTACGGCTTTACCTTTTCGAGTGCTACAAGAAAAAAAAAAATTTCCTGTCTTTTTCTCTCTTACTTTCCCTCTCTGTACTGCTTTAACCAAGTATGCCGACCTATTCCACATATCCCAAAACCTCAACATGAAATATCTCCAGAATAAAAACTCGAATAAACCTAGAACCCCATCTTCCAACGTAGACCCCTACTACCAGGTCTCCTGCTCCAACATCAGGGGTCTACGTTCCAACCTTCCAGAGGTTGAAACCCAATTACAGGAGACGAAACCGAACATATTATTTCTAAGCGAAACTGGAATAGGGCCGACCACTTCCCTAGATGAGTTCATAATTAATGGATACTCTAACTTAACAGCAAAATATGACCCCCAAGATCACCATGGGCATGGAATATGTGCCTACATTAAGGATGGCTTCCCGTGTGGCAGGGATATCTTTATAGAAGATCCTAATTTACCCTATATGTGCTTCAGGGTTGCACTTGCTAACATCACGGCATTTATATTTGCCCTCTATCGGCCCCACAACAGCGGAGTTACTATCTTTAAGAGCATATCTGCGAAAATAGACCACATACTGTCTGCACATCCCTCGGCTAACATCCACATCTGTGGGGACTTCAACGTCCATAACGTGGAATGGCTGACCCATTCAAATAAGACAGACGATGAGGGGAGGTTTTGTCATGATTTTGCCATTGCTTATAACCTCACTCAGATTGTTCGCGAACCCACCCGTGTGCCCGATACACCCGGTCAATATGCAAGCCTTCTAGAACTTTTTCTCTCAACTTCCCCTGAGCTATGTTCATGTTCCGTTCATTCTCCTCTAGGATCCTCCAACCACTCCGTCGTATCAGTTAAGATAAAAACGAAATGTAATAAGTCCCCAGACGTACCCCTCCACCATACTGTATACCGATACTCTATGGCTGACTGGAATAGCTTCCGTACATTCATATCTGATTTACCTCTGCACTTCATGTTTAAAAAGGAAGTGTCCTCTGTAGTATCAGATCTGACCGAATGGTTAATTGTAGGCATAGACCAATTCATATCATCTAAAAAATTCCAACAAAAACCTAACAGCCAGCCATGGTTCTCCCCAGAATGTGCTGCTGCTATTGCGCACAGAAATCACTTTTTCCATAGCTACCAACGTAATAGATGCACTGAGACTAAAGTTGCTTTCAGGACTACCAGCAACCACTGTAAAAGAGTAATAAAAAATGCAAGAGAGCTATATGCCCAGTCTGTTAAATCCAAGGTAGCTGATCAGCGGCTTAGTTCCCACCAGTTTTGGCAAATAACAAATAGGATCCTGAACAGAAGTGTGCGTTCTATCACAACCATCATCAATGGACCAGGGTTCATCTCGTCAGCGTCAGACAAGGCCAAACTATTTGCAAAGAACTTTGCAGCTAATTCTACCCTATGCAACGAAGGCCATCAACTCCCCATATTTCCTCCTATAACACAGAACAAGCTAGGTAACATACAAATATCCGTGCATGAGGTCGCCAAGCTAATCAAGAACCTTGATTCCAGTAAAGCAACTGGCCCTGATGGCATCCCAATTATAGTGTTAAAAAAGCTTCAACCAGAACTTGCTCCCATACTTACGAAACTATTTAAGCGCTGCCTTAAGGAGAAGTACTTTCCGACTCCCTGGAAGACCTCATCAGTTTGCCCTGTATTTAAGAATTCAGGTGATAAATCATCTCCCTCTCAGTACAGACCAATAAGTCTCCTGTGTGTTATGAGTAAGTTGCTGGAATCCATATTAAATAGAGAAATAGTCAACCACCTCAGCAGGAACAACCTTCTTAGTGGCACAGAATATGGTTTCCGCTCTGCAAGATCTACCGCAGATGTGCTGATGGCTATATCTCACAGGATTAGTGAATCTCTTCACAAAGGTTTCCTTTCTAGGGCAATTGCTCTTGACATATCAAAGGCCTTCGACAAGGTATGGCATAAGGGTCTACTTCACAAGATTTCCAGCTACAGTATAACTGGAAATGTTTTCTCAATCATTAAATCATTTCTCTCTGATAGGCTCATAAGAGTAGTGGTAGATGGACAAAAATCGGAGGCCTGCAATATAAATGCTGGAGTCCCTCAGGGGTCAATCCTGGGCCCAACTCTCTTCCTGATCTACGTCAATGACCTCCCTAAACACATACTTAAATCACTCGTTGACATCTATGCTGATAACACGACCATCTACGGCAACACATCAAAGGCTGTAAATGACAAAGTTCTCTCTGATTCTCTCTCCTCTGATCTCGAGCACGTGGTTCAGTGGGGGAAGACGTGGTTGGTTACTTTTAATGCATCCAAAACCAAACTCCTATCCTTACATCATCAACGCTCTGATCCCCATCTGGCATCAATTGTGATGGATGGCTCTTGTCTGGGTGAGGCCCCGTGTTTTGACAAGCTTCTGGGTTTGACCTTTACTCCTGATCTGAAATGGAACACGTACATCAAGTCTGTTGCCAAGGTCGCTGGAAAGATGGTGGGATCCTTCTACCGCTCCAGAAGATATCTCACTACTGATGCTATTCTCTATCTATATAAAAGCCAAGTACGTCCAAGGATGGAATACTGTTGCCATATCTGGGCAGGAGCTGCTAAAAACAGCCTCTCCTACCTTGACAGAGTACAAAATAGACTTCGTGGCTTAGTGGGGGATGCCCTTTTCTCTACCCTGCAACATCTCTCCCACAGAAGAGACGTTGCGAGCCTATCCTTGTTTTATCGTTATTTCCATGGCAGGCGCTCGTCTGAACTCCAATCTCTGGTCCTCCCTCGCCAATCTTTCACGAAAAACACCCGTCTAGCTGAATCCACTGTGAAAAATTTCCCCCCACTCTTTATCTGTGCCTAAATCAAAACGCGGATTCCATGAACAAAGCTTCTTTCTTAGAACTGCACGCCTGTGGAACTCTGTTCCGTCTGCCTGCTTCCCACTGGACTACAACTTGGATGTCTTCAAGTCAAAAGTTAACAAATTCCTAATGAACCGCCCCCTTAAGTAAACACTTCATAAAATCTCCACACTAACATAATGTACTTGCAATAACCCTTATCCCTGAGTGGCTTCCGGGCCTTGATAAGTGGTGATCACTGTGTAAAAAAAAAAAATGTATGAAACGGCTTTCTACACTTACATAAGATGGTGGATAATAGTCTACACATATTAAATTTGTATGTGACATCTGTTATTGTAAACTTACGCTAATTTTGTCTGGATTTCTGCAATCAAATTATTATATATAGGATGAAAGTGAATAGGAAGGGTTTTGGAATACCTATTTTCAAGACATCTGTGAAATGAATATGACGGCAGAAATAACAAAACAAAGTCAAATGGAAAGGCAATAAAATTTTATTAATAAAAATAAAATTAGCAAGAAGAAATGGAAGAGAAAGAAAGTAAAATAAAATATATGTAGATTAAAACTCTTATCCTGACCGTCTAGAAGAGAGTACATGAAAATAAACAAAAATTCAAACAAAACAACAATGCATCCATATATGGAAGAATGAGTGTGTGTGTGTGTGTGTGTGTGTGTGTGTGTGTGTGTGTGTGTGTGTGTGTGTGTGTGTGTGTGTGTGTGTGTGTGAGAGAGAGAGAGTGAAAGACAGACACACACAGAGACAGAAAAGAACGGGTAAACTCACGATTCCTTTCTATATAGGTATGCGAGGTTTTTTAACTATTTGTTCTTTCAGCAGTATATATATATATATATATATATATATATATATATATATATATATATATATATATATATATAACTACTTCATTTACTCACACAAATTACTATACGAAAGTATAAATTTATGCATAAACTTTAGGTATTTTCTTCAACACTGCTCAATACATAGGTAGAGCTAGTCAGTAAGTTATAAAATATATTATTTTTAAGCGAAACTGGCATTGGATAGGCTGTTTCCCTAGAAGAGTTTGCAATTAAAGGCTACTCTAACTTAACTTCTAAATATGACCCCCAAGATCGCCATGGGCATGGAATATGTGCCAATATTAAAGATGGCTTTCCATGTGGTAGGGACATCTACAGAGAAGATCCTAACTTACCCTATATGTTCTTCCGGGTTGCTTTAGCTCACACTACTGCATTTATATTTACTCTCTATCGCCCCCACAACAGCAGAGTTACTATCTTTAAAAGCATATCTAAGAAAATTGACCAAGTCCTATCTGCTTATCCTTCAGCTAACATTCACGTATGTGGAGACTTCAATGTTCACAACGTCGAATGGTTGACCCACTCAAACAAGACCAATGATGAGGGGAGGTTCTGTCATGATTTCTCCATTGCTTATGGCCTCACTCAGATTGTTCATGAACCCACCCATGTGCCCGACAATGATGGCCAGTATGCAAGCCTACTAGACCTTTTTCTCACAACTTGCCCTGAACTATGTTCAGTTTCTGTTCTGTCTCCTCTTGGATCTTCCGACCACTCTGTTGTATCAATTAAGATAAAAATGAAATGTAATAAGTCCCCAGACGTACCTCTCCATCGTACAGTGTATTGATACACTAAGGCTGACTGGGATAGCTTCCGTACATTTATATCGGATCTACCTCTGCGTTCCATGTTTAAAAAAGATGTGTCCTCTATAGTATCAGACCTGACGGAATAGTTAATTGTAGGTATAGACCGTTTCATACCCTTGAAAAAGTTCCAACAAAAACCTAACAGCCAGCCATGGTTCTCTCCAGAATGTGCTGCTGCCATTGCACACAGAAATCACTTTTTCCACTGCTTCCAATGTAATAGATGTATGGAAACTAAAGCCGCTTTCAGGACTGCCAGCAACCATTGTAAGAAAGTAATAAAGAAAGCAAGAGAGTTGTATGCTCAATACGTTAAGTCCAAAGTAGCTGACCAGCGGCTTGGTTCCCACCAGTTTTGGCAAATAGCAAACAGAATCCGAAATAGAAGTGTGTACTCCATCCCAACTATTATTAATGGACCTGAGGTAATCTCATCAGCATCAGACAAAGCCAAACTCTTTGCCAAGAACTTTGGAGCTAATTCTACCCTTTGCGGCTAAGGCCGCCAACCCTCAATGTTTCCTCCTGTATCAGAAAACACGCTATGTGATATACGTATATCTGTACGTAATGTTGCCAAGCTAATCAAAAACCTTGATTCCAGTAAAACAACTGCCCCTGACGGTATTCCAATTATAGTACTCAAAATCTTCAACCTGAAATTGCAACCATACTTACAAAACTGTTTAAACGTTGTCTTAAGGAGAATAGTTTCCCATCTCCCTGGAAAATCTTATCAGTATGTCCTGTATTTAAGAATTCAGGTGATCGCTTATCTCCCTCTCAGTACAGGCCAATAAGTCTCCTGTGCGTCATGAGTAAGTTGCTGGAATCTGTGTTAAATACAGAAGTAATCCACCATTTCAACAAAAATAACCTTCTTAGTGACACTTAATATGGTTTCCGTTCTGCTAGATCTACAGCAGATGTACTTACAGTTATATCTCATAGGATTAGCAAATCTCTCGACGGAGGCAACCTTTCTAGGGCAATTGCTCTTGACATATCAAAGGACTTTGATAGGGTATAGCATAAAGGTTTACTTCACAAGATCTCTAGCTATGGTATAGCTGGAAATGTCTTCTCAATTATTAAATCATTTCTTTCTGATAGGTTCATAAGAGTAGTAGTTGAGGGGCAAAAATCAGAAGCTCACAGTATTAATGCTGGTGTCCCTCAGGGGTCCATCCTGGGCCCAACTCTTTTCCTGATCTACATTAATGATCTTCCAAATCACATCCTTACATCATTTCTAGACATTTATGCTGACGACACTGCCATTTATGGTAGCACATCTAAGACAGTAAACGACCAAGTTCTCTCCAATTCTCTCTCCTCTGATCTTGAGCACGTAGTACAATGGGGAAAGGAGTGGCTGGTTACTTTTAATGCATCTAAAACCAAGCTTCTATCTTTACATAATCAGCGTTCTGATCCACATCTGGCATGAATTGAAATGAATGACTATTGTCTTGAGGAGACCTCAAGTTTTGACAAGCTTCTGGGCTTGACCGTTACTCCTGATCTTAAATGGAATATGTACATCAAATCTGTTGCCAAGGCCGCAGGAAAAATGGTGGGATCTTTCTATCGATCCAGTAGATATCTCATTGCTGATGCAATTCTCTATCTATATAAGAGCCAGATACGTCAAAGGATGGAACACTGTTGCCACATCTGGGCAGGAGCTGCTAGAAAGGACTTGTCCTGTCTTAATAGAGTTCAAAATAGACTTCGTAGCCTCATAGGATATGTCCTTTTCTCTTCCCTGCAACCTCTTTCTCACAGAAGAGATGTTGCGAGTTTGTCTCTGATGTATCGTTATTTTCATGGAAAGTGTTCGACTGAGCTTCAGTCTATGGTCCCCCCTCGCCTAACTTTCACAAGAAACACTCGTCTAGCTGAAAACACTATCAATAATTCCCCCCCACTCTTTATCTGTGCCTAAACCTAAACGTAGATTCCATGAACAAAGCTTCTTTCTTAGAACTGCACACCTGTGGAATTGTCATTCCGGAGAGAACCACGGCTGTCTGTTAGGTTTTTGCTGGAATTTTTCTGAGGGTATGAAACGGTCTATATCTACAATTAACCATTCCGTCAGGTCTGATACTATAGAGGACACATTCTTTTTAAACATCGAACGCAGAGGTAGATCTGATATAAAGCTATCCCAGTCAGCCTTAGTGTATCGATATACTGTACAATGGAGAGGTAAATCTGGGGACTTATTACATTTCATTTTTATCTTAACTGATACAACTGAGCGGTTGGAAGATCCAAGTGGAGGCAGAACAGAAACTAAACATAGTTCAGGGCAAGTTGTGAGAAAGAGGTCTAGGAGACTTGTATACTGACGTCAGTATCGAGAACACGGGTGAGTTCATGAACAATCTGAGTGAGGTCATAAGCAATGGAGAAATCATGACAGAACCTCCCCTCATCATTGGTCTTGTTTGAGTGGGTCAACCATTCCACATTGTGAACATTGAAGTCTCTACAGACATGAATATTAGCTGAAGGATAAGCAGATAGAGCATGGTCAATTTTCTCAGATATGCTTTTAAAGATAGTAACTCCGCTATTGTGGGGGTGATAGAGAGCAAATATAAATGCAGTAGTTTGAGCAAGTGCAACCCGGAAGCATATATAGGGTAAGTTAGGATTTTCTCTGGAAATGTCCCTATCACATGGAAAGTCATCTTTTATATATATATTCCATGCCCATAGCGATCTTGGGGGTCAGATTTGGAAGTTAAATTAGAGTATCCTTTAATTACGAACTCATCTAGGGAAATGGTCTATCCTAGAGTAATTTTTATCCTGTGAACACAGTTGTTCACTATTTCTCTCCTACAGTTTAATAGATGTTGGGGTTCTTAAAAGTATAGGTAAAGTAAATTTTCATGAAGGCATAATCTACATGGATCGTCTAGGTCTCTACATGTGTTTGCTTGTCTTACTATTTTCCATTCAACTACCGGCAAAGTCCGCTTTTCTTGAGTTCCCAGTATTTGTTTGCTAGAGTTGTTTTCATACAGTGTTTTTTATTATTGAATGTACTTTTGTGGTCATAATATCGAGTTTTGAAATCTAAGGAAGTCATACCTACGTAATATTTCTTGTTATTCACGTTTTCTTTCGCATATATTTTTACTTGGTATACTATGCTTTTGGTTAGACATTTATTTTGAAGTGGGCAAAGTGGGCGGTATCTACAGTTGCATTTATCTTGTTCGTTATTAGTATTTTTATTTTTATTTCTAGTATGGTTGTTGTTGTCCGGAGTTGGTTTATTATTATTATTATTATTATTATTATTATTATTATTATTATTATTATTATTATTATTTCTACTAGTTACATATGTGTCTTTTGTGTTAGTTTTATTTTTTTCATAGTGTCCACTTTTTTATTGTTTATTTTGTTGTTGTTTTCATTGCTTTTATGTAATATTTTGTTATTATGTGCTTTAATTATCCTCTCTAAATTTTCACTGCAGCTGTAGGATAACTTTAGGGTATTTTTATTGAAATTTTTGTGCAACCCGAGAAACAAGACATATGCTCATGACCGACCCATGTGCCTGTGTCCTCTGTGTCCCATGTTTAAAAAGAACATATACTCTATAGTATAAAACCTGACGGAATGATTAATTGTAGGTAGAGACTGCTTCATACCCTCCAAAAAATTGCAGCAAAAACTTAACAGGCAGCTGTGGTTCTCTCCAGAATGTGCTGCTGTCATTGTGCACAGAAACTACTTTTTCCATAGCTACCAACGTAATAGATGTACTGAGACTAAAGCCGCCTTTAGGACTTCCAGCAACCACTGAAAAAAAGTGATAAAGAATGCAAGAGAGTTGTATGCTGATTCTTTCAAGTCCAGAGTGGCTGAGCAGTGGCTTGGTTCCCACCAGTTTTGGCAAATAACAAACAGAATCCTGAACAAAAGCGTGTGCTTTGTCCCAACCATCATCAATGGACCTGAGGTAATCTCGTCAGCATCAGACAAAGCCAAACTCTTTGTCAAGAACTTTGCAGCTAATTCTACCCTATGTGATCAGGACCGCCAACACCCCGTATTTCCTCCTGTATCTGAAAACACGTTATGCAACATACAAATATCTGTGCATGATGTTGCCAAGCTAATCAAAACCTCGATTTCAGTAAAGCAACTGATCCTGACGGCATTCCAATCATACTACTGAAGAAGCTTCAACCAGAACTAGCTCCCACACCTACAAAGCTGTTTCAGCATTGTCTTAAGGAGAATTGCTTCCCAACACCCTGGAAAATCTCATCAATATACCCTATATTTAAGAATTCAGGTGATCGCTCATCTCCCTCTCAGTACAGATCAATAAGTCCCCTGTGCATCATGAGTAAGTTGCTGGAATCTGTTTGAGTAGCCTCCAGGCCTTGATAAGTAGTAAAAAAACGGCTCTTCTTGCTAATATATATATATTAATTCACAAAAGGAAAGGAAGGTATATAGTTGTATTACTAATTTAGGTGATCTGTTTATTATTCCATAAAAATGGATGAGTGAACTTTTCATGAATCAGTTTTTTTTTTTGTTGTTGTTTTTTGCTATTTTTTGCTATTTTTTGTTGTTATTTTATTATTTTTTTGGGGGGGTTGCTCTTTTGTTGTTTTTGTTTTTGTTTCGTCTTTTTTGTTGTTTTTATGTTTTTCGTTGTTTTTTTGTTGTTTCTTGTTTTATTTGCTGTTTTTTATTGTTTTTGTTTTTGTTGTTTATGTTTTTGTGTTTTTTTTTTTTGCAGTTTTGTGTCTTTTCGTTAATCTTTGTGTTTTTCTTTTTATTGTTATTTTTTTTGTTTTTGTTTTTGTGGGGTTTTTTTTTTTCTGGTCAAAATTAAATTTCATTTTATCAGCACAGTTCTCTTGAACAAAAAAGTATACCTCAAGTATATCTAATGATTGCATTGTTTATCTAAATCCAAACTAAACACTGTTCTCAACAATATATTTTATCTTACACTTCTCCTTCAATTCAGGTATTTTGACATCATTTTTCTGGGTGCAGTTCATTGTCTTTCGATTTAGAATACACATTCGACTGACGACCAAATAGATAAATAAAACGTGCATAAGCATTTATTTGATCTGTACATTTATTAATAAAAAATGTTATTTGAAACTTGAGCATGACAGACCAATGAACTAACAAAGATACAGACAAAGATTCTTTATTCTTAATTTACTAATCATAAACAAACAGTAAATAATATCTCATGTGGCCCACCCAGGACGGAAGATGTGGACGTGGTCTGATAGTGCATATTCCTGTTCAAGTACTTATTTGAATGGGATGTTAATGAGAAGAGATGGTGTAGATTTTCTATCTTGTCCCGCATCCCAACTGGTTAGGACGTCTAGATCATAAATTGGTTGCGGCCCATTTACATTGAAATGCTAAGCCTAGAATAGTTAGATATGGAGAGCTATTACTACTTTACCAGTGTTGGTGGTGGTGGAGGCAATTATCGAGATTTGGTGGTGGATTAGGAGTGAGGTGAAAATTAAATGCTTAAATGATTATTTTAGGCCTATAACTTTGCTGAATACAAATTTAAAGATTTTTGGCAAGAGTTCTTACAAAACTGGTATTTTGACTAAGCGTGAGAAAGAGGTGCAGAAAGACGAAACATGTGGACTTCGTGTTAGGGTTAGGGTTAGAAAAAACGATCATAAAGGAAATAAAAAGCAGCAGGAGTCAAATAATTTCCCAAGATGTTTTGGGGGCGGAGCTTAACGCCTATGCTTTTGAAAAAGAGGTGTTTGAATTTGTAATATGAGTAACATGCGATCGGTAGACAAACACTGCGACATATTTTTTTCTCCTCCCTACTACCTCTTTCTTACAGAAGACAGGTTGCTATTCTTTCTCTATTCTATCGTTATTTTAATGGTAGGTGCTCGGCTGAGCTCCAATGTATGATTTCCCCCTGTAAAACATTCACAACTAAAACTTGTCTAGCTACATCAACTAAAAATCATTCCTCTTCCTACTTAAATGTACCCAAAGCTAAATGGAGCTTCAATGAGCACAGTTTCTTTCCAAGAGTTTCCCATATGTGGAACACAATACCACAGAGCTGCTTCTCGGTTAACTAAAACATGGTCGTTTTCAAGCCAAATGTAAAAAAATTATTCTTGATATGTCCTCTTAAATCATAAAATTTTGCTGAGTTTTACCAATCGTTACCAATCTTTCTGTCCATCCGACACATGCATTCACTCTTATCCTCGAGTGGCGTTTGAGACTTGATAAGTACATAAAAGATGGCATATATTAATGATGAAGTTTTTGATAGAATAATAGTGATGTGAATAGTGGAGGAGGCAAGGAAACGGTGGCATCCAATCATGTCTTAACTATCTCCCTTTCTTTTAATATTTCCCAACAAATTGAGCCGATGCCATGACCGGAAATCAACACCAAAACCTTAACATCTTTACTTTAACGTTCTACCAACTGACCTATTTGGACTTTAATATGAATAGAGTTTAAAACATTACTTTAACAAATAATTATAGTTTTGGTGTGACGTCATAGATTTATGGTTACGTCATGTTTCAAAACGTCTTGATAATAAAAAGAAAAACAAACAAATAAACGGATAAACATTATCAATAATGTTGGAAATTATTTAAATAGTCCAAAACAATTTATTTTGCTTTTACAATGTATTGGCGTTAAAAGCAAGTTACTATAAAATACGGACCAGAATTATGGTCCGCATGGAATTATAGTTTTAATATATATAACGAAATATGGGAAGAATTAAATCGAAAGATAAAATTTATAATAGAATATTTCTGAAGTTATTGGAGTATTAGAAAAATTTACTTCGGCCAATAATCGGAAAATAAACAGATTATAATCATACCATCCTAAGAGCACGCTACCTGAGAGGTCATCATTCAAACTCCTTGCTCTAACATTTACAGGTAACATGAAAAGGAATGAATATAGAGAAGACATTGCCAATTCTGCTACAGAGAAGGTGGGCTCTCCATTACGTGCTAGAAAACTTTTTTCACTTGTCCGTACCCTATGTCTTTACAAAGCCACCATTCATCTATTGTTGCAAAGTCTAGGCTGGTGCACCAACCACCATTCTCTCCCAATTAGACAGTATCCAAAAGATAAAATAGTGCCGAGCAGCATTGTTTTAGGATTCCTTTAAAGTTGCTAATAAATCAAATCCATCACGCGACATACAAGCGGGTACATCTATAATATAAATCTCACCGGTATCATTTTGAAGCTCGACCCTTCGGATATTTGTCGAAATATCGAAAAATTGGACAAAAACATTCATTCTTTCACCCTCAACTGAGCACTTTTGTACGGGGAGGGGTCGCTTTTTTCACCGATATTTTGGAAAGTCATCCCCTCTTTTCGATTGTCTAACCTTAATTTAAACCTATGTCACTTTCGGTTTGGCGATGGGCGCAACAGCAAAGACGTCACGTTTTTGTTTTTTTGTTTTTCCATATTCTTTTCCTCCTTTGCGGTACAGGTTCGAGCCTGCCTGCCTACTAATCACCATTTTTTTTTTCTCAACACACCCTCAAACACCCGGGCAATGCCAAGCACCCACGCTAGGGAATAACAAAATGAGCCACATAATCATTCTCTTATTTCTTTAACCTTGCTCAATCAACAATTATTAAGAACAATATTTGTTTCAAAAAGTTTCATTTATTTTCTCTTTTAATCGTACCAAACTTAAAATGGTTAAAACAAATAAGCATGATTTTTTATAATTTAATTTTATGAAATTCTTTTTTTTTACATCTTCCGTGTGCTGATTCTGAGTCTACCGGGCCTATATATGCAGTGTGATTATGTATGAAAATGAAATCTGGCCAGTAAAGGGTTGTGGATAGGTGTTGCATGGGGAGAAATGATATGAGAATGATAAAATGAATGTTAAAGACAGGTTTAGTTCTGATGACCTCGGAGGAAGGTTAAATCTAGACAGAAGACTCGATTGGTATGGTCACGTTGAAAGAAGGAATGAGAGTTCTTGGGTTAGTAGATTTAGAACGGTTGAGGTATGACGGTCAGTTAACAAGAGAAAACCAGGGAAATCATAGGAAGAATTGATAAGAATGGATTTTAGAGAAGAAGATCTCATAAATAAAAACCTAGCCAGAGATATGTTAACTTGGAACTCAATTTTTGAAAATCCTTCAACATATGCCAGCATGTAAAACGGAAGTTAAACTGAACATGATGTTGAAAGAATGGATGAGAGTTCTTAAGTTCTTGAAATGCAGAAGATTTAAGATTACAGGCTCAGTTGGTAGGGACAAGTTAAGGACAACTTTATAGGAAGTGATAAAAAAAAATAGACGTCAGAGAAAAGCATAGCCAGAGATGAGTTAGTTTCGAAGTCAATTTCTAAAAATCATTCAACATATACCCGCATGATGATGACGATGATGATGATGATGATGATGATGATGATGATGATGATGATGATGATAACAATGACAACGACAACAACGATGATGACGTCATTGACAACCGACAGTTGCAGATTATAAATATTGTGGATTCAACTTCTGAGTGAAAAATCAGCTTAATTTAACTGGTCTGTGTTATCGTTTTTCAGGTCAATTAGTTGTGAGAAAACCTAGCTTAGGGCTAAGTAAGTCGAGATAGGACAACTCGTCTCAAGTATCTCTTTTAATTGGTTTGTATAATACAATATTTGCCGTGTAAACATGGTTACCTACATACCTATCATTTCAGAGAAAGGAAAACAACACACTTTTATAGATAAAGGTCGTAATAATAATAATAATAATAATAATAATAATAATAATAATAATAATAATAATAATAATAATAATAATCTAATTTATAAAACTCATTGTGTGTGTGTCTCCATTTTTTCAAAGTTCATCTCCTCCGAGATGCACAGTCCCAGAGTGGCACGAGGCGGGTCAAATGATTGTATATTTTGTGGACCGTTCTTTTGAGTCTTTAACCAGTAAAAATAGCTACTAAGGAGTAAAAAATTAAAAAATTGGAACGTCACAAGTGTAAGTTGACTTAAAGTGCTCTTGTACGCATGCACAAATATATGCATTTATACGTTAAAGTCGGTTCATTTTTAACTATTTCTTATCCATCTGATGATAGCTCAAACGATAATAATAAAGGCTGGAGTGCTATATGGTTTCGATTCTGGCTGATGTAACCCAAGTCATTTTTTTTTTAACTTTTGAAATCACTACTATATATTGGGTACAATATAAGAATAATAATCGATAGAGAATTGATTCTATAATAATGAATACAAAATTTGCATATATTAAAATATCATATCTAAATATATTCTATGACCAAACAACGCTGGGCAACCAATCAGTTCTGGTAGTAATAGTAGTTTTAATATTATAGTAGTATTAATAATAATATATAATTGTGATATATATATATATATATATATATATATATATATATATATGTATATATATGTATATATATATATATATGTATATATATATATACAAGAGGGCATGAAATAAGTAATGCCCCTGACCCACTTCCAGTTCTTTGATCTAGCTGAAATTTTGCATGTGCAATGATTTATATCTCTACGGGTTATGTGGCAAATTACAGCTCTGAACTAATTGCGGTTTCCGTTTTACAGGTGTTTGAACTGAGTCAGGTGTGAAATGGAGCCTGTTGAATGTTGAGCAGTGATCCGGTTTTTGTATTTGAAAAGAAGCACACCACAGGAGAGTTTTGATGAAATGAAAGAAACTTATGGTGATAATGGCCCATCATATGACCTTGTAAAACGTTGGTATCGTGAATTCAAACATGGCCGGAAGTCTGTTGAAACAGCTCTCAGACCTGGTCGCCCCCCTTCTGCCATTGATGAGGTATCTGTCCGTCAAGTTGAGGCTGCCATTTTGGAAGATCGGCGCATTACTATTCGCCAAATAGTCCAAGATGTCAAGATTAGTACAGGATCTGTGGAAACTATCATTCATGACCATTTGCATATGCATAAGGTGTCTGCCAGATGGATTCCCAGGTTGCTCACACCATTCCAGGAGCGAGAACGCGTTGAGTGCTCGAGGATGAATTTGGAGATGTGCCAAGAAGATGAGACTGATTACACAGGATGAAACCTGGGTCCATCACTATGATCCAGAGATCAACGGGCAGTCAATGCAGTGGAAACACTTGGACTCACCACCTCCAAAGAAGGCAAAGGTGCAGCCCTCCGCTGGCAAGGTCATGCTCACAGTCTTCTGGGACCAGGACGGAGTAGTGATGACAGATTTTGTGGCAAAGGGTACCACAATTACAGAAGCCTATTATGCTTCACTTTTGAGGAAATTAAAGGGAGCTATCAAAATCAAGAGGCGGGGCAAGATCAGCAAAGGTACCCTCCTCCTGCAGGACAACACTCCAGTCCACAACTCACATGTCGCCAGATCAGAAGCACAGGCATGTGGTTATGAAATCCTGCCCCATCCTCCCTACTCTCCTGACCTTGCACCCTCTGACTTTCACCTCTTCCCAGCCATGAAGTTGTTTTTGAAAGGAAAGCGTTTCTCAGATGATACAGCCTTGATTTCTGAAGTCACACCGTGGTTGGAGGACCAACCTGGGGTGTTCTACAAAAACGGTCTTCAGAGCTGCATCAAACGATGGGAGAAATGCATAACTCTGGGTGGTTCCTATGTAGAGAAAGGCTAATAACTGTGCCAAATTTCGTTGCTCTACTTCTATGGGAAGTGGGTCAGGGGCATTACTTACTGCACGCCCCTTGTATATATGTGTATATATATATATATATATATATATATATATATATATATATATATATATATATATATATATATATATATACATATGCATATATATGTGCATATATATATGCATATATATGTATATATATACATGTATATGTATATATATATGTATATATATATGTATATATATATATATATATATATATATATTTCTGTAGAAATATATTTTATTATAATATATATCAATCCTTACTTAAAAAGCTCAATATAATTACAGATCAATATAGAGAATATATGACAAAAAGTTATATTCTAAAATTCATGATGTTGACCACCTAATAATAAGTAAATAATTAGTGAATCTGAGTTAAGGGCATAATACATTCACTGACTGATATAATAATTAAGTGATTGATTTTGTGCTACGAAACAGATGCTGTCAAGAATTATATAAGTGAACTGAATTAAAGGAATAAATTATAACATGGTAAACATCATGAATTTTGGAATATAACTTTTTGCCATTTATTCTATATATGTATATATATGTATATGCATATATATAATATATATATGTGTGTATATATATGTATATATGTATATATATGTCTCGCTCTCTCTATATATATATGTGTCTATATATATGTATGTATATATACATGTCTATATATATGTATATATATATATATATACATGTCTATATCAAACGATGGGAGAAAAGCATATATATATATACATACATGTATATATATATATATATATATATATATATATATATATATATATATATACATGTCTATATATATGTATATATATACATCTGTTGTGGCTCAGTTTGTTAAAATGGAACATAATCATCCAGAAAAATAATTGCATTTTGCTCGTTTATTTACTTTTATTATTTTTTGCAAAAAAAAAAAAAATAATAATTTTTTACCATAAATTGTTAGGTGAAAGTTTTTTTGGGTTTTTTTCAGGAAAACTTGCACTTTTTTTAAAAGAAATGTGGCAGTAAACGTTTCTTTTTGAAAACGGAATTTTTATTATAAAAAGAACAGATGAATGTTTTATATGAACATTGTAAATAGTTAGATGAAAGTAGAGAAAAGTTTGATTTTTTTTCAAGAGACTGTGCAAATTATTTTTTTTCAACATATGTTAAGAAAAACAGAAAACATACTTCAATCATTAATTATGCAAAAAAATAAATAAAGTGTAAAACTTTCTGTTATTAATGTTTGCTAAAAAATAAATACAGTAAACTTCGCTGAAATGTTAACATATGCTGCATGTTAAGTTGGTTCATGCTAACAATTAAATAAAATAAACGTCTAAAAATTAGTAAAAATAAGTAAAATCATGAATGACGGCTCTTGGGGGGGGGCAAGTAAGTAGGAACAACACACTCATTGGTGTAAAATAATTAATATTCAAGAAATTGTAAACAATAACAAAAATACCTCATACCAAATGCAGTGAAATTCAAGTATCTTTTATACATGCTGAAACTGTGTTTAAGTTATTTTTATTTCATTTCTTTTATTAAAAGTTGTCTTTCCAACAATTAACTGGTTGCATGTCGTTTAACCATTGGGGACTTCACTTCTGGAAAATTGTATAAAAAATCTATGACTATCCAAAAACTGATTCAAAAGCTTGCTGCATGTCTTCATGTAAAATTTCAAATGTTTAGACCCAATAGCTTAATAGTCTGCTAGAGAGCACAAAGGTCAAATCTTTTGAACTTTGAGCCCTTGACAGTCAAATTTTTAGAAAAAAAAAAGATTAAAAAGCTAGCCCTACATCTGAATACACTTTATGTAAAATTTCCAATATTTAGACCAAAAATTGGTTAAGTAATTTGGTAGAGACCGCAGAAGTCAATTTTTTAAAAACATTAACCCCAATTATTACCCCTTAACATTTATTGTTTTGAGCTCAAATCAAATTATAAAGTTAGATCCATGTCCCATTACCTTATATCTAAAATTTCAAGTGTTTAGACCCAAATTTGTCAGAGGAGTTTTGTAGAGTTGGCAAAGGTCAAATCGTTGAACTTTGACCCCTTAACAGCTAAATCTTTGGCCAAAAAGAAATCAAAAAGATTTGCCTAAATCTCAATACCCCTTATATCAAATCTCGAGTTTGTAAATCGAAAATTGACAGAGTTATTTGGTAGGGAAGTGTACACAGACAGACAGACACACACACACACACACGCACACACACACACACACACACACACATGTCACTTTTATAGAGATACTAGCCTGGGAGCCCGGCGTTTCCCGGGTGTTTGGAGAGATATGTTACGCAAAAAAAAAAAGCTGTCAATTTTTTTTTAACTTTGACCTCTATTATGACCTCTTAACATTTATTGTTTTGGGCTCAAATCAAGTTATTAAGTTAGATCCGTGTCCAAGGAACCTATAGCTAAACTTTCAATTGTCTAGACCCAAAATTGGCGGAGGAGTTTTGTAGAGTTCTCAAAGGTCAAATCGCTGAAAGTTGACTCCTTAACAGCCAAAATTTCTCACCGACCACCAATCACAGAGATTTTCCCAAATCTCAGTACCCTGTATATTAAATTTCGAGTCTGTAGACTGAAAATTGACAGAGTTATTGCATAGGGAAATGTACACAGACGCACACACAGACAGACAGATAGACACGTCCACTCTTATAGATATACTAGCATTTTAGCCCGGCGTTTCCCGAGTGTTTGGATGTGTCTGTTGAGCAAAATAAATAAATAAATAAGTAAAAGTGGTAGTAGGAGGCAGGCTCGAACCCATACCGTGAAAGAGGAAAAGAACGGGGGAAAAAAACCTGACGTCTTTGCTGTTACGAGCACTGCCAAACCGAAAGTGACTTATGTTTAAATTAAGGCTAGACAATAGAAAGGGGAAGATGACTTTCAAAAATATCGGTGAAAAAGCGACTACCCCTGTAGAAAAGTGCCCAGTTGAAAGTGAAGATATTAATGTTTTCAGCCAATTTTTCGATATTTGGCGTCAGAAAGGTCGAACTTTAAAACGATACTGATCTTGGTAAAATCCGTCGCCTCTGTCGAAAGTTTTAAGCAGACATGCAAACAGACATAAATACATACATTCATATATTGGTAACTAAAAATTTTGGACCCAAACCCGATTTAAAAGCTTGCCCTATCTCTAAATACCCTTTATGTCAAATTTCAAATGTTTAAACTAGAAATTGTCTGATTAATTTGGTAGAGACGGCAGAGGTCAATTTTTTTTAAACTTTGACCCTTATTATGACCCCTTAACATTTATTATTTTGGGCTCAAATCGTTATTAAGTTAGATCCATGTCCAAGGAACCTATAGCTAAAATTTCAAGTGTTTAGACCCAAAATTGTCGGGGGAGTTTGGTAGAGTTCTCAAAGGTCAAGTCGTTGAACTTTGAGCCCTTAACAGCCAAATTTCTGATCGAATACCAATCACAAAGATTTTCCCAAATCTCAGTACCCTGTATATCAAATTTCGACTATGTAGACTAAAAATTGACAGAGTTATTGTGTAGGGAAATCTACACAAACACACAGACACACAGGCACGTTCACTTTTATAGATATAGAGAGAGGTAGATAAATTACTGTAATATTAGGGTTTTTTTCACTGATTTACTTTTGGGCAACTCAATCTTTAATATTTATTATTTTATTATGGCGGTTTATAATTATTAAATTTTGCCCGTCTTCTATGTATGCAACTGGTTAAAATTTCTTCTTTCAGGTTCAAGCAAGTTGATTGGGTATGTCGAATAAATAAAAGGATATCGTTTCCGAAACGATTGTACATGACAAAAATTGGATTTTATTATGTTTCCCCCTATGTAAACTTGATAATTCCACAATTATTAACCCTTCACCTTTTTTTATAAATATCTCTAGGTTAACAACACCTATTGAGCTTTTCATAACTGCAATACTCCTTGCTCTTATAGACTTTAACAGCCTAAGCAAGTTTACCATCGTTTGAATATTTCATTATCACTAGTACTTTTGATTTTCTATCAAATCATCTGCAGATGAAAATAAACAAATTAATTAAAAGCTGCACAAAAGACGATTTCAAAATGCACCGAAAATGCATGTTTAGGAGGGATTAATATTTTACTCCTAGTTATTAATTCAAGAACATCAAAGAAAAAACAACACCTCTTTAAAATAATATAACGAAAAAGGTTTATTAAATATAGGAAGTAGACCGGCCAAGAATAAGTAAACTGTTTTTTCAGCGCAAGTTGGTATGTCAAAGTGCCCAGTGAATCGTCAGCTTCTCCAGTGGAGAGTGACAGGAGAGGGAGAGAGATCTGTCTTTCTGACGAGTTGTCTTGTCCAGGGTTGCCAGAATATAATAAATGTTTGGAGCCAAATTTTTCAGGGGAAAAAGCCAAAAAAGGCCAACTTGAAACCTGAAGCCACACTTTTAAAAACAAGAAAAGCTGAAAAAGGTCAAATGGAAAATTTTCTCCTAACTCCACATATGACTCGAGAAAATGGGAGGTCCTGCTCCGGACGTCAGTGTCAGTGAAAAAACGCTTCCAAACGTTAGTCCACGACGAGCTTTGGGAGACCGTTTGCCTAGTGAGCTACTCCGGCAAATGAGAGAGTTAGCTGAAGACATCCCCGCTGACAGTGCCCTTATAAAACAGCTTTTCTTTTTGAGGCTACCAGCACAGGTGAAAGCCATTTTAGCTTCTATGTTGGAAAAAAACTCTGTCGACGTTGTAGTGGCATCGGCAGATAAAGTTATGGCCTTTACCAAGGGTCCTACCACCGCAGCTATCCCCCAGACTTCGGCTGAAGTCTCTATGCTCTCAGCCAAAGTTAGGGGCACAAGTCAAGAAGCCACTTCCTTGGCTATACTTGACCAGAGAGGTGAGGAAGCTGAATGTGGCCAGATCACAATCACCTAGACGCTGCTACAAAAGCCATTTGCCATCCCCACATCACCGCCATCACTCTAGCAAGCCAGGACTATGCTTTTATCATAGTCATTTTGGCAAGGACGCACGGCGCTGTACAATGCCCTGTTCGTATTTGAACCAGGAAAATGATCATCTGGAGAACTGAGCACGGCACATTCTCCACAGACCTCCCACAACCGTGCCTATTTTATTACTGACTCCTTATCCCAAGTGCATTGCTTGGTTGATACAGGAGCAGTTTGCAGCATTTGGCCACTGAAACTCCTCACCGAGAAGCCGCCAGTTTCACCCATCACACTGCAAGCGGTAAATCACTCGTCTATTCCGACGTACAGTCAAATTTCTCATTCCTTGACTTGGAATTATGTAGAGAATTTATGTGGGTTTTCACGATAGCTGATTTGCCCTATCCCATTATAGGTGTGGACTTTCTGCATATCTTCAACCTATTAGTTGACATACGCAGACAACAGCTGATAGATGCTAATATGGAACTTTCCATCACAGGTTCAAAATCGAACTTCACATCTATCGGCCCTGTATTTTTCATCGCTTCTGCCGATGATCCATATCATACATTATTAAAAGCCTACCCAGAGTTAACTAACTTGAATTTTGTTGTGAGTGAACTACCTCACTCAAAAGCTCACCATATTGATACCACAGGTGCTCCTGTATTCTCACGACCTCGACGCCTCCCTGCTGACAAACTTAAAGCAGTGAAGGCAGAGTTCAACCATATGCTGCAACAGGGAATCATACGCCCCTCGTCTAGTCCATGGGCTTCCCCTTTGCATATAGTCCCGAAACGTTCTGGAGATTGGCGTCTGACTGGAGACTACTGACGATTGAATGCCACTATGGTACCCAATCGTTACCCAATCCCACACATACAGGACTTCGCTTCTTCACTGCATGGTTGTAAGACCTTCTCCAAACTAGATTTCGTTAAGGCATACCATCAGATTCCAGTGAATCCAGCTAACATCCCGAAAACTGCTGTAACAACTCCGTTTGGAGCGTTTGAATTTTTAACTATGCCTTTTGGTTTGCGAAACGTGGCTAGTACCTTTCAACGTTTTGTGGACGAGGTAGTGCGTGATTTAGACTTCGTCTATAACTACATCGACGACATTCTAGTGGCAAGTGCCTCACCTGAGGAACATGTCACTCACCTCCACCTACTGTTCGAACGGTTTCAACAGTACCAGGTTAGAATTAACCCTGGTAAATGTGTTTTTGGTGCTTCAGAGTTAGTTTTCTTGGACCACATCATCAGCTCAGAGGGTATATCTCCCTTACCTGAAAAAGTTAAGGCTCTACAAGACCTTAAACCACTTCACTTCACCAACTAAAGCACTTCCTTGGCCTGTTAAATTACTACAGGCACTTCATCCCACACTGTGCGGATCTCTTGTCTCCTCTTTCTGACTTGTTACGTAACAGGAGGAAGAAAAATGAGCAGATTTCACTGAATGATATTCATCTGAAAGCGTTTAAATACTAGCAACACACACAATACTTGCACACCATGTGCCTGATGCCCAGTTTTCACTGGTTGTCGATGCATCGGGCACAGCTGTAGGTGCAGTGTTGCAATAACAGCACCAACAACAACTACACCCCCTCGCATATTTTTCGAGGCAGCTGAAACCGGCAGAACAACGTTATAGCATGTTTGGTCACAAACTCCTGGCTATGTATCTCATAGTGAAACACTTTCAGCATTCACTCAAAGGCCGACAATTTGTGATCTACACTGATCACTGTCCGCTTACATTCACACTGCGTGCTAAGCCGGACAAATATTCACCTTGCGAAATACGTCACTTGGATTTTATTTCGCAATTTACCAGTGATATCCGACATATCTCTGGGGGACAGAACACTGTGGCAGACGCCTTATTCCATCTCCCTATTAATTCTCTGTCCTCACCTTCGGATATCAATTTACAACAAATGGCCTTAGACCAGCAAAGTCTGGACACATTGGATCTGTCATCACCTGAATAAGATTGCAGTATTTACAAAAATATTAAAAAATGTTTAAAAATTAAATTTAAAAAAAAAACAATTTTGTCATGAAAAAACAAAAACAAAAATAAACATTTATTAGTAATTATAAAGAAATTAAATATAAAACTATTTCTTTGAGAATTGAGAGTGGAAGATCAGTTTCACACATAAATGAGCTCCTATTTTCGATACTTATTCCGATTTAAAGCAGTTAACTAATTTTTTTCTATGCGAGTTAAATTCTGTGTATTTTGGAGGGTGTCTACTTTTTTAAGGACTAGGATATATATATCCTAATCCCGTTACAAAAGAAAAATAATGAAACGAATGGAATGAAGGAAACAAAACTCAATTGCTGGATAAGATAAACGTGTCGTTTATTTACTGTTGAAAGAATGAATGTTTTAGATATAACATATGTTCATGTCCGCGCGGGTGTAACCATCGTTTGTTGCGGGATTGGTAGTATAGAAGGAAAAAGGAAATGTGTGTTCATCTCACGTTCGGGTCACTATCGTTTGTTCGCGTGTGTACGTACTGTCTGTTGGCTTTTTGTCCCACATAGTAGCAAGTGGTGTGAGGCACGCGCGTGCATGCGCCTGCCAAAACGGCGGCGACTGGTGCACCGACCACTCACCTCGGAAAGCGAGTTGGAAAAAGGCTGGAAACAGCTTGTCTCTTGCTTTTATAGGTGTTTCCGGTGATCTTTTGCGCATGTGTGGATTTCTTTTGAAAGGGGAAGTGACGTTGCCCATGTGTGCGTGTATGTGAGTACATGTGTGTACGTTAGCGTGTGTGTGTATACACGTGAATGTGAGTGTATGTGCGCGAACGTGAATATATGTACTGTGTGGACGTGGGCGCGTATGTTTGTGTGCGCGTATGTATATGACAAGTAATATAGCTTGAGATGTGAACGCGTGTTTTTGTGTGAGACTAGAAAAAGCTCGCGCATTACGCATGGTTTTACGACCTTGTCAGACAGACTTAGGGTTAGTAGTAAAAAATTAGTGAACATCCCTAAAACGTTTGAACTGGTTGAAAGGATGATTAGATGATGTTAAATTTATATATGAAATCGATCTCCCAATTCGAAATTATAAAATAATTTTGGGAATTTTGCAATATATTAAAGTAGGTATAAAATACGAGGATAAAAACTTTAAAAATTAAAAAAATTAAAATATAACTAGGAAGAAAGAGTTAAGCATACACGAATAAGAGGGAAAGAATATGAGAATAAAAATCGGAATGGCGGTGTATATGTAAGCAATAGTAAAATGAAAATAGGGATCACTATAAAAAAACGGGGATCACTATAAAAAAATGGAGATCACTAATAAAGAAAAATAATAAAAGAAAAAAGGAAAAGATAGAAAAGAGAGAGAAGAAAGTGAAGAAAGTACAGGGTGTCCAAAATGTCACTCCAAAATAAAGAATCTATTTAAGTTCAAAACCTTTCAGTGACATTTTGGACACCCTGTAGAAATGGATTTATTAAAAGAGATATGGAAATACATTTATAAAATCCGAGAGTGAAGGAAGTAAAATCCAAACTTTAAATAATCCAAATTTTAATTAAATGCTTCAAATGTTCAAAGAATATTCAAAAGATTTTTATACAAGTACAAATGAAATCCTTAGAAAGGGTTTTGTTGTGGCAGAACTAACCTATATTACCTACTAATAGACTATTCCAATGTCAATAAATATCGGAAGACTAAGCCGTAAGGTGTAAGTCGACACCCGGTACTTGTACTGGGCTGGTCACTGAAGTGTGGTGTCTGCACAGATGCTGCACTCAAACTAATTGTCCTCATTCAATGGAGGGGAAACCCTTCTATACTAAGGCAATTTTAATTTTAATTTTATTTTTGCAAACTGCCAGAGTGCCTATTTTGAGGGGAGCTGGTTTTCTCCCACATTAAAAACGACCTTTTGTCACATTTTGTTTCGTGGAAAACAAATAAATAACCAGTCGATATCTAGTGGACCAACCTAGGTCGTCCGTCGGCTACAATACATGTTGTTACTTCATTTTGGCGTTTTGTTTTTCTATGTACCACTTAACAGATGCCCAGAAAGCAATGAAGATTGCAACAGTTTAAAATTTAAAAAACAAAAAAATTAAAGATGTGTGGCAAATTAAGTCTTGGTAAAATCCTTGTAAATCCTTGTAAATCCTGAAAATACGTGGTAAATTCCTAAAAATTAATTTGAAATTAGAGCAAAATTCAGGTTAAAAATTCTCAAACGGGAAGATTGACAGAGGAATTCCAAAAATTGTTAGATTTCACTCCCGTCAAGGTGGACATTTATGTTGAGATAGAAAATTGGAATATAAGGCAAATGGTATAATATATCTCAGAGTAGTTCCTAAATAGGAGGACCAAAAAAGTAGATTCAAAAGCCGGTAAGGTCCCTTTCTTGTTATGTGTGTGTGTGTGTGTATGTGTGTGTGTGTGTGTGTGTGTGTGTGTGCAAACACCCATGAACCCGGCCTATCTTTAACTATTTTCCTCATAAAAACCCTTCTCTCTTTCCTACTAACGGGAGATTTATTAAGTGCCACCTTTTTACTATCACTGATAATATAACTAATTACTTTGCTTAATATCCGGAAAACTAATTGTCTGCAGCAAAATTTTAATGCAATATTCGTTTTCAGCATACCCGGAAACCTATTAAACTCGTCATTTTAAAGGTGATTGTTAAGGTGGAAAATAAGTAAAAATTTAAATGTTATGTTCGTCGTATTCAGCACCCCTGAAAACCTATAAAAGTCGTCATTTGGGGGGAGGGGAATTAGAAAAAACCTTGACATTGGCCATCCTCTACTAACTCTCTTCCTCTCTCTCTCTCTCTCTCTCCTGCCTTTATCCACAGTTGTAGCAGACGAAATTGCAACTAACACAAGCAGGAATGGATTCTCGCGGCCGGAGATTTTGAATATACTTCCTTTATGGCTTGTCCAATCAGAAGCCAGCTCTCAGTCATGTGACCAAGTTTATAAAACGTTAAACTGACAACACATTCTTTTTCTTTCTCCCTAGATCTTGGACTGAACCTGTCGTCTCAACTTCTCTCTTGAGACTCAACAGAATTCTTATGGGCCTAGGGTTCAACGAAGAAATGAATACAAACAAGCCAACATGGCTACCTCCGCACACGAACTTCCATGCGGCACACACGAACTCTCTTTCTCATAATACAATACTGTCTCTAATCACTACTTTAAACACAAACATACATGAACTCTGTCTCTTTCAACAGACTCGCCTAATCTTTAATCTACGTCACCACGATGGAACTCTTTCCGCGACTAGCCCGTTTCCTTATTAATGAAAATCAGCAATAAATCCGTTTGTTAAATGTTAGAAAGAAACGTGTTGTCTTTTATTTCCTGACGTGATGGTGAATATGCACTGTTCGTCAACATCTGATTCTACACAGACTGTCTTCGTACAAAGATAAGCTGCCCACTTTCAGCATCCCACAAACTGTCCCAATTCCTCGAACCCGTACCGCGAAGGAGGAAAAGAACGAGGTAAAATGTAACATTTATGCTGTTACGACCACCGCCAAACCGGAAGCAACATTTTTTAAAATTAAGGCTCAAATATTAATAACTACATTTTATTTCAGTATTTAATTTATGTATTTCAGTTTTATTAAATGCTAGCTTTTTCCTTGTTGCATAAATGTTTATTTATCTACCAAGTTGATCTTAAATATTGCATAGACTCAATCCATTATATTATCCTTTTCAGTCCCCACCCCTTAATCCTGCTTTCATTTTATCTCGCAATTACTTACAATGACACCAACTAACTTTCGGAAGAACCCCCCCCCCATCCGCTTTTCTTTTATATCGCAAGTCTCTTAAAACGTGACTAGCTAAAGTCCAGAATAAAAGCACGCTTTTCTTTTAACGGTTAATTTTTAAAAAAAATCTTTTGAACGCTGTTGTTATTAAAACTTAAATTCTTTTCTACAGTTTGCATTTTGGAGACGGAAGTGTTTTTTTTTTTAGATAAGTGACTTCTATATTAATCATACTTTTTATTTTTAGATTCAAGTATTAATAACTACATTTTATTTCAGTATTTAATTTATATATTTGTGTTTTATTAAATGCTAGCTTTTTTCTCGTCCATAAATGTTTATTTATCTACCAAGTTGATTGCAAAAATAGATTACGTAATTGTATTCATTTTTAGTTCGTGAGAGGGGAATCTATCACCATACTTTCCCTTAAACACGTCCGTTGGACTTTTATTAAGTAGAATACTGAATAATTTTTTTTTTTTAATGGAGAGTAGAAAACGCATTGTGGATGCGTTATCGGCAGATCCCGTTACTCTCGCTTCTCCTTATTTGTCCCTCAGTCCTCATTTTTTAATGAGTGATTTTTCTGACAAACGGAGAAGAAAAAGCTGTTTTCTAGGTTGGCAGTATTTTGCGTGAACAGTTGGCAGAGATGGCGGAAATTTTCTGTTTCTATGTCTATCCTTGTAGCCATGTCACTAGTAAGGGTGCTGGAGGTAAACGTTTTATCTGGGCTGACGTTATCAGCCTGATAGTCAGGGACCTGAACCTTGGATTAACCACTAAGGAGGCTATCCTATCAGCAGGTGCAAAGTACTGGGGCTGCTGTATTGCCATTTGGTGAATGGATTCTGGACCATGCAGTAGCTTCTGGTGGGGCCTCTCGATGCCATATTAGTGGGTAATTGTTACGGTGTTACCTTATCATGTACTACAAAAAAAAAAAATCTTCGTTTCTTTTTCTCTCTTAGTTTCCCCTCTCTGTCCTGCTCTAAGTAAATCTGACGACCTAATCCACAAATTCCAAAATTTCATCATGACAAGTTTCAAGAAAAAATACACAATTAAACCTGGTTCTCCAACTTCCAACGTAGGCCCCTACTACCATGTCTCCTTCTCCAACATCAGGGGTCTTCGTTCTAACCTTCCAGAGGTTGAAACCCAATTACAGGAGACTAAACCAGACCTTTTCTTTTTAAGCGAAACTGCCATTGGACAAGCTATTTCCCTAGAAGAGTTCACAATTAAAGGATACTCTAACTTAACTTCTAAATCTGCCCCCCAAGATCGCCATGGGCATGGAATATGTGCCTATATTAAAGATGGCTTTCCATGTGGTACGGATATCTGCAGGGAAGATCCTAACTTACCCTATATGTGTTTCCGGATTGCTTTAGCTCACACTACTGCATTTATATTTGCTCCCTATCGCCCCCACAACGGCAGAGTTACTATCTTTAAAAGCATATCTGAGAAAATTGACCAAGTCCTATCTGCTTATCCTTCAGCTAACATTCACGTATGTGGAGACTTCAATGTTAACAACGTCGAATGGTTGACCCACTCAAACAAGACCGATGATGAGGGGAGGTTCTGTCATGATTTCTCCATTGCTTATGACCTCACTTAGATTGTTCATGAATCCACCCGTGTGCCCAACAATGACGGCCAGTATGCAAGCCTACTAGACCTTTTTCTCACAACTTGCCCTGAATTATGTTCAGTTTCTGTTCTGTCTCCTCTTGGATCTTCCGACAACTCTGTTGTATCAATTAAGATAAAAATGAAATGTAATAAGTCCCCAGACGTACCTCTTCATTGTACAGTATATCAATACACTAAGGCTGACTGGGATAGCTTCCGTACATTTATATCGGATCTACCTCTGCGTTCTGTTTAAAAAGGATGTGTCCTCTATAGTATCAGACCTGACGGAATGGTTAATTGTAAGTATAGACCGTTTCATACCCTCGAAAAAATTCCAGAAAAAACCTAACAGCCAGCCATGGTTCTCTCCAGAATGTGCTGCTGCCATTGTGCACAAAAATCACTTTTTCCACTGCTTCCAACGTAATAGATGTATGGAAACTAAAGCCGCTTTCAGGACTGCCAGCAATCATTGTAAGAAAGTAATAAAGAACGCAAGAGAATTGTATGCTCAGTACGTTAAGTCCAAAGTAGCTGAGAAGCGGCTTGGTTCCCACCAATTTTGGCAAATAGCAAACAGAATCCAGAACAGAAGCGTGTGCTCTATCCCAATTATCATCAATGGACCTGAGGTAATCTCGTCAGCATCAGACAAAGCCAAACTCTTTGTCAAGAACTTTGGAGCTAATTCTACCCTTTGCGACCAAGGCCACCAACCCCCAATATTTCCGCCTGTATCAGAAAACACGCTATGTGATATATGTATATCTGTACATGATGTTGCCAAGCTAATCAAAAACCTTGATTCCAGTAAAGCAACTGGCCTTGACGGTATTCCAATTATAGTACTCAAAAAACTTCAACCAGAACTAGCGCCCATACTTACAAAACTGTTTAAACGTTGTCTTAAGGGAATAGCTTCCTGCCACACTGGAAAATTTCATCAGTATGCCCTGTATTTAAGAATTCAGGTGATCGTTCATCCCCCTCTCAGTACAGGCCAATAAGTCTCCTGTGCGTCATGAGTAAGTTGCTAGAATCTGTGTTAAATACAGAAGTAATCAACCATCTCAACAAAAATAACCTTCTTAGTGACACTCAATATGGTTTCCGTTCTGCTAGATCTACAGCAGATGTGCTTACAGTTATATCTCATAGGATTAGCAAATCTCTTGAGGGAGGCAACATTTCAAGGGCAATTGCTCTTGACGTATCTAAGGCCTTTGATAGGGTATAGCATAAAGGTTTACTTCACAAGATCTCCAGCTATGGTATAGCTGGAAATGTCTTCTCAATTATTAAATCATTTCTTTCTGATAGGTTCATAAGAATAGTAGTTGAGGGGCAAAAATCAGAAGCTCACAGTATTAATGCTGGTGTCCCTCAGGGGTCAATCCTGGGCCCAACTCTTTTCCTGATCTACATTAATGATCTTCTAAATCACATCCTTACATCATTTGTAGACATTTATGCTGACGACACTACCATTTATGGTAGCACATCTAAGACAGTAAACAACCAAGTTCTCTCTCCTCTGATCTTGAGCACGTGGTACAATGAGGAAAGGAGTGGCTGGTTACTTTTAATGCATCTAAAACCAAGCTTCTCTCCTTACATCATCAACATTCTGATCCACATCTGGCATCAATTGAAATGAATGGCTCTCGTCTTCAGGAGGCCTCAAGTTTTGACAAGCCTCTGGGCTTGACCATTACTCCTGATCTTAAATGGAACACGTGCATCAAATCTGTTGCCAACGTCGCTGGAAAAATGGTGGGATCTTTCTATCAATCCAGTAGATATCTCACTGCTGATGATATTCTCTATCTATATAAGAGCCAGGTACATCCAAGGATGGAGTACTGTTGCCACATCTGGGCAGGAGCTACTAGAAAAGACTTATCCTGTCTTGATAGAGTTCAAAATAGACTTCGTAGCCTCGTAGGAGATGTCCTTTTCTCTTCCCTGCAACCTCTATCTCACAGAAGAGATGTTGCGAGTTTGTCTCTGATGTATCGTTATTTTCATGGAAAGTGTTCAACTGAGCTTCAGTCTATGGTCCCCCCTCGCCAAACTTTCACAAGAAACACTCGTCTAGCTGAAAACACTATCAATAATTCCCCCCCACTCTTTATCTATGCCTAAACCTAAACGTAGATTCCATGATCAAAGCTTCTTTCTTAGAACTGCACGTCTGTGGAATTGTCTTCCGTTTTCCTGCTTTCCGGCTGAGTACAATATGGTTGTCTTCAAGTCTAACGTAAATAAGTTCTTGATGAGCCGTTCCATATAAGTTAACAAATTAACCGAATTTTCATTACTAATGATTACTATATTGTCCAATTTCTAATGTACACTCTTTAACCCTTATCCTTGAGTGGCCTCTTGGCCTTGATAATGTGGGGATGCCTGTGTAAAAAAAAAAAAAGGGGGTAGATAATCTAAAGGAGAGGATAACTTTAAAAAATATCGGCGAAAAAAGTGACCCCCACCCTGTAGAAAAGTGCCCAGTTGAAAGGGAAGATATTAATGTTTTTAGCCAATTATTCGATATTTGTCGTATGAAAGGTCGAACTTTAAAACGATACTGATCTTGGTAAAATCCGTCGCCTCTATTGAAAGTTTAAGGCAGACATGCAAACAGATATACATACATACATTTATATATTGGTAACTAAAAATTTTCGATCCAAACTGATGAAAAAGCTTACCCTATCTCTGAATACCCTTTATGTAAAATTTCAAATATTTAGCCCAGAAATTGTCTGAGTAATTTGGAAGAGACCGCAGAGGTCATTTTTTTTTAACTTTGACCTCTATTATGACCTCTTAAAATTTATTGTTTTGGGCTCAAATCAAGTTATTAATCAAGTTATCCATGTCCAAGGAACCTATATCTAAAATTTCAAGTGTGTAGACCCAAAATTGTCGGAGGAGTTTGGTAGAGTTCTCAAAGCTCAAATCGTTGAACTTTGATCCCTTAATCGCCAAATTTCTGGCAAAAAACCGATCACATCGATTTTCCCAAATCTCAGTACCCTGTATATCAAATTTTGAGTCTGTAGACCAAAAATTGACAGAGTTATTGCATAGGGAAATGTACACAGACACACAGACACAGACACGTTCACTTTTATATATATATATATATATATATATATATATATATATATATATATATATATATATATATACTAACATTTCAGAAATGTACACAGACACACAAATACACAGATACACAGATACGTTCGCTTTTTTATATATATATATATATATATATATATATATATATATATATATATATACATATATATATATATATATATATATATATATATATATATATATATATATATATATATATATAAAATAGAAATTACAATTAAATTCACCAAAATGATCCAAGATGGTAAAATTAAAGTATATTATAAATATTAAAGAATTAATATTTATAATATACTTTAATTTTACCATCATATAAAGTTATCTCAGCCAGATGTAAAAGCTCGATAAACTTTCTTGAAGTTATGCATTTGGATTTTACCGTCACTGGATTATTTATCTTCACTTTTTTTTGTTATCGAGTAGGATCTTTGACTTACTTGTTGTTTCATCAAATACTTTTGTATACAAAATCCGATCCCGTATTTTGCTAATTCCTATCCTCTGATGAGAAATAAAGTATTTCTTTGAAACTCCGCGGATTAAGGACTATACACTTATCTAGTGTTTCCTTTTCAGATTAAATATGTTTTTAGCTCATTTCAAAGTGTTTTTTCACATGTTTTATTAACTGTTTGCTCATATATATATATATATATATATATATATATATATATATATATATATATATATATATATATGCTTAGTTATTTCTCATAGGACTAGAGGCTTCCTCTCTAGGGCAATTGCTCTTAAAGGCCTTTGATAGGGCATGGCATAAAGGTCTGCTTCACAACATCTCCAGCTATAGCTGGAAATGTCTCTTTAATTATTAAATCATTTCTCTCTGATAGATTCCTAAGAGTAGTGGTTTATGGGCAGAAATTAGAAGCCCATAGTATTAATGCTGGAGTCCCTAAGGGGTCCATCCTGTGTCCAACTCTCTTCTCTGATCTACATTAATGATCTCCCAAATCACATCCTTAGATTATTTGTAGATATTTTTGCTGACAACACTACCATCTATGGCAGCACATCAAAGGCTGTAAATGACCAAATTCTCTCTGATTCTCTCTCCTCTGATCTTGAGCATGTGGTACAATGGGGAAAAAGTAGCTGGTTACTTTTAATGCATCTAAAACCAAGTTACATCATCAACGTTCTGACCCCATCTAGCATCAATTGAAATGAATGGCTTTCGTCTTGGGGAGGCTCCATGTTTTGACAAGCTTCTAGGCTTGATCTTTACTCCTGATCTAAAATGGAACATGTACATCAAATCCATTGCCAAGGTTGCTGGAAAAATGGTGGGATCTTTCTATCGATCCAGTAGATATCTCACCGCTGATGCAATTCTCTATCTATATAAGAGCCAGGTACATCCAAGGATGGAATACTGTTGCCACATCTGGGCAGGAGCTGCTAGAAAGGACTTGTCCTGTCTTGATAGAGTTCAAAATAGACTTCGTAGCCTCGTAGGAGATGTCCTTTTCTCTTCCCTGCAACCTCTATCTCACAGAAGAGATGTTGCGAGTTTGTCTCTGTTTTATCATTATTTTCATGGCAAATGCTCGTCTGAGCTCCAATCTATGGTCCTGCCAAGCATTTATAGTCTGAGCTCCAATCTATGGTCTCGCCAAACATTCACGATAAACACTTGTCTGGCTGAAAACACTATCAATAATTTCCCCCACTCTTTATCTGTGCCTAAACCTTAATGTGGATTCCATGAACAAAGCTTTTTTCTTAGAACTGCACACCTGTGGAACTCTCTTCCGTTTTCCTGCTTTCCAGCTGACTACAATATGGTCGTCTTCAAGTCCAATGTAAACAAGTTCTTGATGAGCCGTTCCCCTTAAGTAATCCAATTTACTAAACTTACACTTTTAACAATTACTATATTGTTCTTTTGACCACTGTACACTCTTTAACCCTTATCCTCGAGTAGCCTCTGGGCCTTGATAAGCAGTGATTCCCTTGTAAAAAAATTTAAAAAAATATATATATTATTTCATTTTCATCCCAAACAAAGCACTTTTTTTTTACATGGAGGCCACTACTTATCAAGGACGGGAGCCACTCTGGGATAAGGGTTAGTGTGTACAGTAATCAATGGGATAGTATTGTAGTAATAGTTAGTATTGAAGATTTGATAAAGTGTCTTACTTAAGGGGGCGGTTTGTCAGGAATTTGTTTATGTTGAACTTGAAGACATCTAAGTTGTAGTCAGGTGGGAAACAGGCAAACAGAAGAGAATTCCACAGGCGTGCACTTCTAAGAAAGAAGCTATGTTCATGGAATCTACGTTTTGATTTCGGCACAGATAAAGAGTGGGGAAAATTACTGACAGTGGTTTCAGCTAGACGGGTGTTTTTTGTGAAAGATAGGCGAGGGAGGACCATAGATTGGAGCTCGGACGAGCACCTGCCATGGAAATAATGATAAAACAAAGACAGGCTCACAACGTCTCTTTTGTGGGAGTGAGGCTGCAGGGAAGAGAAAAGGGCATCCCCCATTAAGCCACAAAGTCTATTTTGTACTCTGTCAAGGTAGGATAGGCTGTTTTTAGCAGCTCCAGCCCAGATGTGGCAGCAGTACTCCATCCTTGGACGTACTTGGCTTTTATACAGATGGAGAATTGCATCAGTAGTGAGATATCTTCTGGAGCAGTAGAAGGATCCCACCATTTTCCCAGTGTCCCTGGCAACGGATTTGATGTACGTGTTTCATTTCAGATCATGAAGCCTCCCCAAGACGAGAGCCATCCATTTCAATTAATGCCAAATGGGGATCAGAGTGTTGATAATGTAAAGATAGAAGCTTGGTTTTGGATGAATTAAAAGTGACTAGCCACCTCTTCCCCCATTGTACCACGTGCTCAAGATCAGAGGAGAGAGAATAAGAGAGAACTTCATCCTTTGATGTGTTGCCATAGATGGTTGTGTCATCAGCATAGATGTCAACGAATGATTTAAGTATGTGCTTTGGGAGATCATTGATGTAGATCAGGAAAAGAGTTGGGCCCAGCATGGACCCCGTAGGGACGCCAGCATTATAATACTGTGGGCCTCTGATTTCTGCTAATCAGTCACTACTCTTATTCAGAGAGAAATGATTTAATAATTTGCCACTTTGATGTAGTGGGCTACTATCAGGGACATAAGCTGCAGGGGTACTATGTAGGGAGTTGGGCAGCATGTTACACTTGAAGTTCTGCATGTCAGTACAGTTGGGGAAGCAGGGACCCGGAAGGGAATTCCAAAGTCTAGTAGTTCTGAGGAAGAAACTACTGGAGTAGAAGGCTCTCTTACATCTAAAGATCTCTACTGTGAAAGGGTGGGATTTAGCTGCTTGTTGGGGTTGTCCGGGGTAATTACGTCGAGGGGATACAAGTGCTTCCAGTTCGTTAGAGCATTCACCATTAAAGTATTTGTAGAACAGGCAGAGGGATGGAACATTTCATTGATGGGACAGAGGCTGAAGCTTAGATGACAGTTCAGGACCTATCAGGTTGGCGACTCTCTTTTAAACCTTGTCTAGGAGCGAGAGACTAGTGGTAGATGCACCAGCCCAAATATGACAACAATACTCCATACATGGGCGAATGGTGGCATTGTAGAGATACAGGATACTTTCAGGCGTTAGTAGCTTTCTAGCACGGTAGAGAGAACCTACCTTCTTCGCAGCGGTCCTGGCAATACTTTCTCGTACACACACGCACACGCACGCACACACACACACACACACACACACACACATAAATGATTTGATTTTACTGAATACTTTAAGCATTTTGTATCTATTAAATTTATTTGTCACTTTTTTCAAACTTGTAGCAAACTTTTGCATATTATTGTGTAAGGTAAATAAAAGGCAGGCTGTTTAAGAAAGTTGAAGACAAAAACACAATATTTTGAAAATGCTATTTACAAGCACCGACATGATGATCACATGAAGCTATTCGAAATTAATGGACTTGTCACTTTGTATATAAAAAATAATTCATAGGATCGAGGAGGCAATTTCCCATGATATCATAGAGTCATATTGCCATCGCGTCATTCTAGTCCTCTTTACTTAATTACATGATAAAAATAAAAACATGGTGGCGATTCCAATCGTTGTTTGCAATTGTTTGAATGCAACAAAAAGGGCAATATGTGACGAGGATGAAGCATGGATGCGCCAGACTTAATTTCTTTACCGGCAGACACCATATTGTCTGTGTCCTCTATATCTTCTCCACAAAATTAGTCTGAATAACCCTGATTTTAAATTCACTTTTAGATTGAGTTTGTGTTCAGAATCTGGCCCTAGGCTGTCGTGCATTGTAGCAGACGCAAATAGACCTCTTCTTGCACATATTCCTCCCTGATTGAGTGATGTGGCCATACACTGGCCAATCAGAGGAGTAGCGCATGAATATTTTTAACCCCCAAGGACCTGACAGCTTCCGGTCCTGACTCCACCAGCTTTCGAAGGGACTAGAGACCTTTCGCTTCTCTTCTCCTACTAGGTATCAGACGACAGTCACCGGCTGTAACTACCTAGTAAGCAGTGAAGTCCCGAACCTTCCTTCCTTCCTTCCTTCCTTCCTTCCTTCCTTCCTTCCTTCTTTTCCTCCTTCGAGTTTAATGTCTTTCTAAATAAACCTTTTCCTTGTTAAGTTTAAGAAGTGGTTTGTTGTTTGTTTGGAAAATTGTGTTAAATTATTTTATTAGGGAGTGCACCAAATAAATCCCTAAAGCATAATGTTTTCCATTTCCTGTCTTGAGTTTCCATCGGCCAATCAATTCCAATTTCATGCTTTAAAATTTCATGAAGTCGCGTTAACTCTGACTCGTTTTATTATTTTTTTTATTTTATTTTTATTTTCGAAAACCTATCCTTGTACTTCTCATTAATGATTACCTTAAGCCATTTTTATTTTCTGCAAACTCTAAAAGTAAGTTATGTGTTCATTTATGTTTCGTCTTTATTTTGAAACTTCTTCAAATAAAGACGAAACGTTGATGAACACATAACTCGGTTTGTTGCTTTTTATTTCTCTATTTTGTCGGAATACTATTTCCATTATTCTCATCATATATATATATATATATATATATATATATATATATATATATATATATATATATGTATATATGTATATATATATATATATATATATATATATATACACACAAACACACACACACACACACAGAATATTTTAATAAATGGATGAATATAGATACAGCATATGAGTAGATCAACTTGTGTATATATGTAAGAATATTTAGTAATGAAATATGAGTTTGTTTTCATTCATGTCAAGATTTACATGTACAATTTTATATTGTTATGCAAGTGGGTTGCTTGTTTCTGTGTAATCGCTTAAATGTGTTAGCATTTAGGGAAGTATAGTATGAAAGGGAGTGTCTTAAATTTAGCTGGTTTTTGATTAAATGCATGTTTATTTTGATCCGTTTCTTCCCCCTCCCCATTGTTATAACATTAGTCCGAGTTTGCATATCCGTTAGAAACTTCTGCTAATTATAATGGTTTCATTTACCATAATTCGCCATTATATTACGTTTTTCCTTTTAGGAATTTTGATTTCAATATGAATTGTGGTGCCATCAAGTGTGCACAATTAATTTGTACAGACAGCTTGAAACGTGTATATAAAGTCTATTTATGAGGCTCTACCTTGTATTGAGTAATTCTGAAAAATATTGTTTTTAAGTTTATTTGAAATTTTAATTTAAATTTGAAATTTATTTCAAATCATTATAATTTTTAAAAATCAAATTCAATGCTACAAAATTTTTATCAATAAAAGAAAACAATAGAGATCAAATATTTCGGTCAACTCAGACCTTCATCAGTGAGTTATAAACATTGTTTTTTTAATTTTCTTCATTGTTGAACTGTAATGAGAGACCAGTTATCATTGGCATTCATTGTTAAAGGTTGGCAATCAAAAAATGTCTATAAGTCACTGACGAAAGAGTTGGGTAACATGTTTGATTTATATTGTTTTTGTTTTTTTATTGAAAAAATATGTGTGTGTAATAAATAAATCTTTTTGCATCGAATTTGGTTTTAAAAAATAATTTCTTATATTTCCAATTCTAGAGTGTTTTTCAGAGATATTGGTTCTGTTGTGTGTGTGTGTGTGTGTGTGTGTGTGTGTGTGTGTGTGTGTGTGTGTGTGTGTGTGTGTGTGTGTGTGTGTGTGTGTGTGTGTGTGTGTGTGCGCGCGCACGTGTGGGTGCGTGCGCGCGCGTGTGTATGTGTGTGTATGTGTGCACTTAAAAAAAAAGTAGTGGTTAGAAAAAGCATGTTAGACCACCACCCCTCTCACTGTCTGAAATGGATTTGAAAAGAAATTCTTCAAGCTATTTCAGACGTTTTCTTTCTTTCTTTTTTTTTCATTTCTTCTTTCTATACAAAATGATAGGTTTTTCTTTCATTTTTTTTAATTTCCAGTTTGAGACGTTTCTTTTTGTTTTAACTTTACCAATTATGAAGTTATTTTATAGTAATATTAATGTGAACAGTGAGGAAGCATTTTTTCTGTGATCTTAGACGATGACTATACGCTAGTAGTAGTAGTAGTAGTAATAGTGGTAGTAATGTCTAGTAGTAGTAGTAGTAGTCAACTAATAATGCAAGTGGGTTGCTTGGTTCTGTGTAATCTAGATGACAAAAGTACTTTCTTATATTTATTCCCGACCAAAGGGGCATAACTTTGCACTCGTTCCTGGCTTAAAGAGTTTTTTCTTAATATTTTATCTTAACTTTTCCTTATTGTTTATTTGTTTTGTTTTTTTAAATGAAACCTTGGTCCTTGCTCCTTTAATTGAAAAAAAAAATTAGGGCTTGAATTATATTTTTCGAGGAGTTATAAGCTTGGAAAGACGGGGTGGAATTATTCAATATTTTTCACGAAATTTCTGATATACCTAACGCAGAGCATATATTTCCTATTTAAAAAAATGTTTTCAATCTTAATGAACTTAATCCAAGCTATTATAAAAATGAAAATATATACATATGTGTGTGTGTGTGTGTGTGTGTGTGTGTGTGTGTGTGTGTGTGTGTGTGTGTGTGTGTGTGTGTGTGTGTGTGTGTGTGTGCGTGTGTGTGTGTGTAGATATTCTACTTCTAATCATAACTATTATTCTAATGCAATTGAAAAAAAAAAAAAAAATTATTAATTTTGTCTGAGTTGGTGGTTGAACATGCCACTATCTGGGTCAGGAGTCTAAATCTGGCTTCACTCATAATTCGATGATGGTTGAGAATACCAGGATCAGAATTGAGGCACTAAATTCTTTTTGTCTCACAATTCAGTGTTGGCTGAGATAATAAATTTGTGTATTCATCATATGAAAGTAGGAAAAAATAACATTTATAATCTTTATCTACATTTATTTATATTTTAATCTTTGCAAAATATTTCCGTTTTAGCAAAATTTGTGAAAGTTATTTTATGTTTTAACTGAAAGTCGTCAGATAATTTTCTGAAAAATTATTAATATTCATTGTTGTCTCCCTTTGACTGGGAAAATGTTTTAAAATTTGATCTAAAGCATAAGAAAATGTTTTCATGGCAGCCCTGACACAAGGACCTAGTACAGTGGTCTGATGAAAGTCAGTATTTGCGCTGATTAATCTCAGGTAGCCATTCTCCAAAGTATTACCTCCTTATTTGCGAAGAGGTTATTTCTGATTGTCTAAGGTGTGTGCCAGAATTTTGAGGGAATTTTTGACACCCCTAACAAAAAATTATGAATAAAATATTTAAAAAAACTCGCAATTTCTTTTTTTAAAGTGGGTTGTTTATTTTCTTTGTGGAATATACTTCGAAAATAAACTATTAAAATCGTTTGAAAAATAATAGAAACATTTTTTTATTTAAAAAAAAAACAGTGTTTACAAAGTGCCTGAGTGCAGCTATTTTGTTTACGTAATGAAATCAATTGAATTTTATGAGTTAATTTTTTTCAATTTTTTTCACTTTAAAAATCTATCAAAATTTCTCTATTGGTTTAATTTTTACGATGTTTTCAGGTTCAATGTTAAATTTTATGCTCTTTCCAATAAACTGAATATAATATTCTAGACACAGAGTTTTTTTTTTTTTAATTCACCCCCCCCTCATTTTGAAATGTCTATTAAAATGAATATAATTCATTTTCTCACCTCAAATTTATATATCACAAATTGAAGATAAAAGATCAATAAATAAAATAAGCTAATTTAAAACAAAAAAATACAGTTATTTGCAAATTTACCTGTAAAGTCCAAACTTTGAAACCTTTTTTTAAAAAACCACGTTGATTTCTTTTTTTAAATGAAACCTTATAATCTTCTTATATTGCACAGAAAGTTTCGTTTTATTATGAAAATTATTTCTATTTTATTCAATGTTTTTTTTGGATATTAAAAAAAAATCACTCCATAAAGTGGAAATAAAATATATCAAATCAAAGGCTCATGTATTTCTTTGAGAAAAGAAAAAATTCTTTGACTGTTTTTTTTTTTAAGGCAAAAACTTATAAGTAAAATGTGACTCGTTTTCAGTTATGGAGACACAAATTTCTTCATGCACAAGGATACGCGAACGTGTGGTTTTTATGTCCTTCTGTTCATCCTTAGTTCAAAATAAAAAGAAACACCATAATAATGCTTACGTAATGGCAGGGTTTTCAAATAGTTGTTTAAAAAAATTCTTTTATTTAAAAAATACATGGAATTTAAAATATAAATATGGATAAAGTCTTAACAATGAAAAATGGAACTACCCATTCAATAGTATTTTTTATAGGTAAGTGATTTTTTGGCATTTATATATACATATATTTTATCGAAGCAAGTTAAAATACGTTAATTTTCTTTAAATCTTTTTAAAGAAAACTGATTTTAAAAAAACAAATATTGCATAATTTGCTATTAAACCTGTTTTTTTTATTTAATTTGGTCTTTGCTCCTTTAACTGAAAAAAAAATTAGGGTTTGAATTACATTTTTCAAGTAGTTATAAGCTTGGAAAGATAAGAGGTCGAATTATTCAATTTTTTATCACGCATTTTTAATGTCAGTTTCTGACACTGCTACCTAAGGTGTCCTCATATGACAAATTTTTCACTCATCCAGAGTTTCTAAGCCAATAAAAATGTTAGTGCTTATCTAGCATTCCTCCCATGAAAAAGTTTGTTTACAATAGGAATATCTGTATGATATATGTTCGTGTGACAGAAAGGCAATATCATATTCTAAAAATCAATTGATTACGTAGTTTCAATTTTATAAAGAAAATAAAATTTTATAGCTAAACTACATGAGATCATCTTCAAATCAGTCTGAAGGAACAAGGGAAATAACTCTAAATCGATATTTGGGAGCGGGGACATTTTTAACATGGAGGAGAGAGGGGCATTAAAAATACTCAAATTCGGTTTAAAATGATTTTCTTAATAAAAATAAAACTAATTGATCGATCCACGTGGTTTCTGGTGTAAAATATTTTCTTTCCGTCACGGGTATATACTTACATACATATACGGTTTATTTTTTTTAGGGAAAACTCTTAACAAGCGCCAGTTTAGTTGTTAGATTAGGGATAGAAGTGATTCTTACATGGTAACTGCTTTTTCAACACATTCCAAATTACTAACCAATGTTCCTGAATTTTTACAGATATGACAATTTGAAAATATTTTTTAAAAAGGTACATGCACATAGTTTAATTTTAAATATGCAATAAAATTTGGTATTGTAGGAGATCTATATCCTATACTAATCTTACCCTAACCCCAAATGAGATTCTACCGTTTTTTTTTTAGACAATTATATATGGACAGCCTTAAAAGTTGGCAGTAAAATAAAAATAAAAATAAAATAAAAATAAAAACAATAAAAACAACAATAACAACAACAACAACAACAACAACAACAACAACAACAACAGTATTCTAGACAGCATATAAATTCAATAGAAAAAAAAATGATCATACACTTCCGGACCGAATAGTGTTTTTATAATATAAACATATTTTTTTTTACTCTAGGCAATTTTCTTATTTTCTTTGTAGCAATTTTGAATATGTATTTTTATTATTATTATTTTTTTTTTTTTTTACATTTTCACCCCAAACAAGGCAAATTGCCACTATCAGGGGCAATAACTACTGGGATACTATGTAGGGATTTGGGCAGCAAGATGTTGGTTCATGTTACACTTGAACTTCTGAACGTCAGTACTGTTGGGGAAGCAGGGACCTGGAATGGAATTCCAAAGTTCAGCAGTTCTGGGGAAGAAACTATTGGAGTAGAAAGATCTTTTACATCTAGGGATCTCTACAGTGTGGGGGTGGGATTTAGCAGCCAGTCGGATTTGTCGAGGGTGCTGACGTCGTGAGGGCACAAGTGATTGCAGTTCGTCAGAGCATTCACCATTAAAATACTTGTAGAACAGGCAGAGGGATGCAACATTTCGTCGATGGGACAGAGGCTGAAGCTTGGATGCCAGTTCAGGGCCTATCAGGTTTGCGACTCTTTTGTATTTTTTATAAAGTAAATTCTAAATCAACAGGTAGCTATGCATAATCAGGTTCCCCATTCGGCAACAAGTTTTTTTTGTTTTTTTTACAACTAGAAAGCTACCTATGTCAAATATAGGATCAATATAGTGTAATGACTGAGAGTGACATTTTTATTTTAATCTTGATTCTGCAAGGAAGACAATTCTGATTTTTACTATTAAATAAATTATTGTCCATTAAAACTATCTCCCTTTGACTTGGTTTCTTTTCTTGGCGAAAAAGAAACACAAACAAAATGTGATGCTGGTCATAATACGAAGGAAATCCTTTTCGCTGTTGTCTTTTTATTTGCCACATGAAAAAATTAAAAGAGTTCATTTTATTCCTTTTCATTAACAATAATCTGTGAACTTTTGTTAGACGCTTTTAAGAGCAAATCAATTACAGCAGTCACGTAGTGTGTATTGTCAGAAATTTGTAGGTGTAAGAAATTTCTTTCCCACACGCCCAATTTCCTCCCTGCAGATAGCAAATGAAATTCCACAAACAAAGCCATACCTTTAAACTCAAATTTTATTCACAATGTATCAGAAATGAAAGTTCTTTAGTCACAGTAAGTCCTTTGCAAAAACAGTGGCTGAATTTGCTATCCATACGCATGGAGCCTTTAGTTTGATTTCTTCTCTGGAAATGTTAGTTCAGGTTTCCTTTTAGAAGAATCCATGTTGTACATGGTTGAACACGGCGTGAATGTTGTCGCCAAATATTTTGGGACCTTGTGGTCTCTGGAAGAAACAGAAATAATTTCCTATAATCAAATATATCAAGCCGAACACTGCAGAATATCCTCATTGGGTGGAATGAGTTCAGCAATTACGTTGTCTCTGTATTTAGAGAAATGTCCTTCTTTCACCCACTGTTTGGTGTCCAAGAAGGTAAAATCCTGGCACTCTAGACAGAGCGCCACTGTTGTGAGTCTGTTCTTTCCTGTGTTCATTCTCACACTGAAAAAATAATACATGAATACAAATTGGCACCAAGAAAAGATTTGGCGCATTCAAATTAAACCAATGACAGACCGGCTTACAAAGCATGTAGGCGGCCAAAACTAATATGGCGGTTGTATGTGGAAAATTTCTCACATACCATGGAGTGGCAGACACTTTCCTCCTCCTCTTTCTTCACAATTCTTACTTCACTCTTCAATGTTTGCGGGTAATTAAGCGAAATTTACCATCAAATTTGTATTTAAAAAAATTTACCTTTGGACATTGAAGAAGCAACATGCACCATTTGCAGCTCACATTATGTATTTATTTAATTTTTTATGGCAGGTTGCACTCCCAATAATATAATTCTCTTTGTTAAATATTATGAACATAATTTTATGGAATTCAATTTGTTGAATTGAATTTCTTGATGTGTCTACAACAATTGGAACACCGAGATTAAGAACATTTTGCCTTACATTATTGAATTTTCATTGTATTCATCGACTGTGAATTGACAATTAAGGAACTCTCTACCAGGTGAATGCCGCCAAAACGAGACTTACTATTTTGGCAACTTCTTAACATGTCAACCTGTGACCATTTATTAACTCAGGTAATTGTTTGTCATTCTCTTTGGTCCTATTTCTGATGGCTAAGCCAAAATTTATTATGCAAGGTATTTCTCAGAGTATTAGTGGTGTATAGAGATGAGACAATGCAATGCAGTTTCATTCTATATTAATAAACAACGTAGGTTTGCGGCTGCTACAGGTGCCGGTGTATGGCTTATTTTGTGCAAACTCATGCAAGCTATCTGTAGACGTCTTTTCTTTTTTTTCACCCGTACTGAGAAAACAATCATTTTAACTTTGCTATACATAAGTGTCCCTCAGCTTTCACTTTGATACAATATTTCTAATTTTAGATATTTTACCCACTTCCAAAGCCATCTGATAAATTTTTTCGTTCCATTATGCATTGAGAATTGATGCCATATAAAACAAATGTTGTTTCCCAATTTCTCAATTTCTGCATTTCAAACATTTATTTTTGTTTTTTACTATTTTTTTTCTAACGTTCCTTTATATCCTTTTATCTTATTATATTGCTGGCGATTGCATTAAAAAAATATATATATATTTAATAGAATCCTCTAGCTGCTTCTGGTATATTAGGAGCGTGCAATAAGTAATGCCCCTGACCCATTTCTAGTTGTCTGATCTAGCTGAAATTTTGCATGTGCAATGATTTATATCTCTACGGGATATGTGGCAAATTACAACTCTGAACTAATTGTGGTTTCTGTTTTACAGGTGTTTGAACTGAGTCAGGTGTGAAATGGAGCCTGTTGATTGTCGAGCAGTGATCCAGATTTTGTATTTGAAAGGACGCACACCACAAGAGACTTTTGATGAAATGAAAGAAACTTATGGTGATAATGACCCATCATATGAACTTGTAAAACGCTGGCATTGTGAATTCAAATATGGCCGGAAGTCTGTGGAAACAGCTCTCAGACCTGGTCGCCCTCCTTCTGCCATTGATGAGGCATGTGTCCGTCAAGTTGAGGCTGCCATTTTGGAAGATCGTCGCATTACTATTCGCCAAATAGCCCAAGATGTCAAGATTAGTACAGGTTCTGTGGAAACTATCATTCATGACCATTTGCATATGCATAAGGTGTCTGCCAGATGGATTCCCAGGTTGCTCACACCATTCCAGAAGCGAGAACGCGTTGAGTACTCGAGGATGAATTTGGAGATGTGCCAAGAAGATAAGTCAAAGTTTTTCAAAAAACTGATTACACAGGATGAAACCTGGATCCATCACTATGATCCAGAGACAAAAGCCCAGTCAATGCAGTGGAAGTACTTGGACTCACTATCTCCAAAGAAGGCAAAGGTGTAGCCCTCCACTGGCAAGGTCATGCTCACAGTTTTCTGGGACCAGGACGGAGTAGAGATGACAGATTTCCTGGCAAAGGGTACCACAATTTCAGGAGCCTATTATGCTTCACTTTTGAGGAAACTAAGGGAAGCTATCAAAATCAAGAGGCAGGGCAAGATCAGCAAAGGTACCCTCCTCCTGCAGGACAACGCTCCGATCCACAACTCGCATGTCGCCAGATCAGAAGCACGGGCATGTGGTTATGAAATCCTGCCCCATCCTCCCTATTCTCCTAACCTTGCACCCTCTGACTTTCACCTCTTCCCAGCCATGAAGTTGTTTTTGAAAGGAAAGCGTTTCCCAGATGATGCAGACTTGATTTCTGAAGTCACACCGTGGTTGGAGGACCAACCTGGGGTGTTCTACAAAAACGGTCTCCAGAGCTGCATCAAACGATGGAAGAAATACATAACTCTGGGTGGTTCCTATGTAGAGAAAAACTATTAACTGTGTCAAGTTTCGTTGCTTTACTGCTATGGGAAGTGGGTCAGAGGCATTACTTATTGCACGCCCCTCGTATATTATTGACTGGAAACATCCAGGTGTGTTCACAATATTTGGGATGATGAATCTCTATATCATGATCGTTGGAGGTTGCACACAGACGGTTATAACTATAAAATAGAAGTCGAACATGAAAAAGTCAAATTTTCAAAGAAATACACAGGGTGTTACAAAATTAACCATCTATTTTGAAATATTACTTTTAACCCTATGCATACGCCTTACCTCCAAAGCCAATGGAGCGTAATTGCCACACTTTTTATTCTCCCTCTTAATCACATTCTGTTCCCAAGGCCCTGAAAAGTCTACGATTTGTCACCTCTTTGAGACCTTGCCAATAACTATTAAATTTTTAGGATTATGTTCTAATTGCTTGGCTGTAATGACACTTTTGTTCCCCCATGTATCCACATTGCCATCCTCACTTGTTCTTACAAGGGGTGAACAGAGGTATATATTGCATGAGTAAATCTTTCTGAATCTTTTCCCAAATGTTTTCCTTGTAATGGATTAAGAGTTGTGAGACTTTAAAAACTTATATTTCTTTTCAAAAAACAATCTGGTTTGCAGGGTCCATTCATAATGTCATTAGATATTTTTCATAATGGAAAATAGTTGATGATTTGTATACACAATAAGAAGATGGTGTAGAAAGAGAATAGTTTAAAATAATTTCCTAAAAAACCATTCTTAGCATGGGTATTTCTGAGGGGGATTATTCTGTGATTTCTCTGTCTAAAAATGTTCATAACCCTAACCCTAATTATTAAATTTGATCGGTTATTAGATTTATTTATTTTACTGTAAAAAACGTTTATTTGTTTTACTGTAAAAAACGTTTATTTATTTTACTGTAAAAAACGTTTATTTATTTTACTGTAAAAAACGTTTATTTATTTTACTGTAAAAAACGTTTATTTATTTTACTGTAAAAAAACATTTATTTGTTTTACTGTAAAAAACGTTTATTTATTTTACTGTAAAAAACGTTCATTTATTTTACTGTAAAAAACATTTATTTATTTTACTGTAAAAAACGTTTATTTATATTACTGTAAAAAACGTTTATTTATTTTACTGTAAAAAACGTTTATTTATTTTACTGTAAAAAACGTTTATTTATTTTACTGTAAAAAACGTTTATTTATTTTACTGTAAAAAACGTTTATTTATTTTACTGTAAAAAACGTTCATTTATTTTACTGTAAAAAAACGTTTATTTATATTACTGTAAAAAACGTTTATTTATTTTACTGTAAAAAACATTTATTTATTTTACTGTAAAAAACGTTTATTTATTTTACTGTAAAAAAACGTTTATTTATATTACTGTAAAAAACGTTTATTCATTTTACTGTAAAAAACGTTTATTTGTTTTACTGTAAAAAACGTTTATTTATTTTACTGTAAAAAACGTTTATTTATTTTACTGTAAAAAAACATTTATGTATTTTACTGTAAAAAACGTTTATTTATTTTACTGTAAAAATATAATATAGAAGTACTACTACTATTGCTATTACTAATACCACCACCACCACCACCACCACCACCACCACTACTACTACTACTACTACTACTACTACTACTACTAATAATAATAATAATAATAATAATAATAATAATAATAATAAAACTACTACTGCTACTACTATTACTACTAATTAATAATAATAATAATAATAATAATTAATAATAATAATAATAATAATAATAAAACTACTACTATTACTACTAATTAATAATAATAATAATTAATAATAATAATAAAACTACTACTGCTACTACTATTACTATTAATTATTATTATTAATAACAATAATAATAATTAATAATAATAATAATAATAAAACTACTACTATTACTACTAATTATTAATAATAATAATAATAATAATAATAATAATTAATAATAATAATAATAAAAACTACTACTGCTACTACTATTACTACTAATTATTGATAATAATAATAATAATTAATAATAATAATAAAACTACTACTATTACTACTAATTATTAATAATAATAATAATAATTAATAATAATAAAAATACTACTGCTACTACTATTACTACTATTACTACTAATTAATAATAATGACGATGATGATAATAATAATAAAACTACTACTACTACTACTAATTAATAATAATAATAAAACTACTACTGCTACTACTATTACTACTAATTAATAATAATGACGATGATGATGATAATAATAATAAAACTACTACTGCTACTACTATTACTACTAATTAATAATGATGATGATGATGATGATGATGATGATGATGATGATGATGATGATGATGATGATAAAACTACTACTACTATTACTATTACTACTAATTTATAATAATGAGGATAATAATAATAATAATAATAATAATAATAATAATAATAATAATAATAATAATAAAAACTAGTGGCGACAGAAGTCATGGAACTACCAAACCAAAAGGAGATGATGGCGCTAGGGGAACAAGACGCCTATAAATACCTAGGAGTACTGGAAACAGACACCATCAAAGCAACAGAAATAAAATAGAGAATTGGAAAGGAATATCTCAGGAGAACAAGAAAACTTCTTGAAACGAAATTATATAGCAGAAACCTAATAAAAGGTATAAATATATGGGCAGTATCACTAGTAAGATACTCTGGACCGTTCATAGGGTGGACTAAAGAACTGAGACAACTCGATCAGAAAACCAGGAAACTCATGACCATGCACAATGCACTACATCTAAAGGATGATGTTGACCAACTCTACATGAAAAGGAAAGACGCCAGGAGGGGACTGGTTAATATAGAAGACTGTGTGAATGACAGCAAAAAAGAACTAGAAAAATACATAATGCAAAACACTGAAAGAATAATCATAGCAGCAAGAGGCACGGAAAAAATCAATAAAATGGAAAACAGAGAGACAAAGGATAAGACAAGAAAAGAAAAGTAGGAAGAGAAACAACTACACGGAAGATTCATAAGGATGACAAAAGATGAAAATAATGAAAACACTTGGGCATGGATGTGAAAAGGATACATAAGCCGAGAAACTGAATCCCTAATAACTGCAGCACAAGACAACTCGATAAGAGCCAACCACATCAAAGCAAAGATCAACAAAACACAAGAAAACAGCAAATGCAGACTCTGTAGACAAAGAGACGAGACAATAAATCATATAATAAGTGAATGCAGCAAACTGACCCAAAAGGAATACAAGAACAGACATGACGAAGTAGGAAGGGTAGTACACTGGGAATTATGCAAACAACTGCATCTCGAATGGACAGACAAGTGGTACAGACATAAGCCAGTAACAGTGCTAGAAAACGAGAATCACAAAATCCTATGGGACATGGACATACAAACTGATAAACCCATCCAAGCAACTAGACCGGATGTCGTAATAATTAACAAGAAAGAAAAATCCTGTTAAATCGTAGACTTTGCTGTTCCAGCTGACCACAGGGTGAATATCAAAGAAAAGGAGAAATGGAGCAAATACACAGAGCTAGCCAGAGAGTTGAAAGGGATATGGAAGATGAAGAAAATCAAAATAATACCTATAATAGTAGGAGCACTAGGAATGATCCCAAAAAACTTTGAAAAAATAATGGGAGAAATTGGAATCAAAGGAATGACTGGAAAAATACAATGAACAGCAATCATGAAAACAGCTGAAATATTAAGAAAAACCCTTGAATGTGGAAACAAGTGTGAGCCAGGCAAAACACTACATGGAACTAAGAACACTGAAACCGCATATCTAACCCAACCCAACCCTACTCCCATTACCACATCACTGCCCCCCCCTCCAAAAGAGCAAGACCAAATAACTAAGTAGAGTCAAGGCAGAAGGAAAGATCGATGAACTGACCAGATCTCAGCCAAATAAGTGCGAAGAGAACTGGGACCTTGGGGAGACTTATTGCCACTCAAATCCCAACAAAGACCAATAGCTGCTGCCAACAAGAAATCAATGGCAAGCAGCTGTTGCGATAATGCAAATTTATATGCAAATGTTATCGAAAGAGGTGGAGAGTACTGGAAACCTGGGAAGACTTGTTGTCACTCAGCTTCCAGGGAACATCACAGGCTGTTTTTAGGGAAAGATCTCTGAAGACCTGTGTGAAAGTTCCTTGTGAGCCAATAATAATAATAATGGTAGCAAATGCGTAGATTAAGATCTCTAATGTAGAGGATAGATATGTGTGTCCTTGACTGTGGCATTAAAATAAACAATATAAGACCGAATTACATATACATAAACAATATATTTATTGTGAACAATGTAAAAAAATAACATAAGAGTGTGTGCTTGGGCAGGTGATGTGTACAGTTGGGAATGAACCGACGGTAGTAGTTCACAAGTCCAATGTAACGACGTAGTTGATGCAAGGAGATGGGTACAAGAAAATCTTGGACTGCTTGCACCTTTGAAGGCAAGGGTATAATCCAGACGTTGATCTGGTGTCCAAGGAAATCAAGGAAACAGACACTGAATTTGCACTTTATGTTAATGATGTACTCAAAAGTGTTGGGTGAACTCAGGAAATTAGTTCAACAGGGCTTCAAAAATTGCATTTGATGGACTTGCCATGCAGGTGTTTGGTGTTTTGCAGGAAAACATACTACAGTGGACAGAAAAGAGAAGTCTTTGTCTCAGATTGATGGAAAGTTGAGAGTTCAAAAGGAAATCAGCGCCAAGAATATTTGTCTATATGTTGGAGATGATGGAAATCCATGGGAAACTGAATCAAAATCCAAGGTTTAGAATATGTGATGAGGTACCAAAGGTTTGGATGGAACTCCCCTTAGCAGTTTGGGGTGCGACAGTGGTTACAGCTGACGTGTGATGATAATTGTCTGCAACGTGGTTGGTGATAACCGTTAGCTACTTGAGGTCCTCTTCTCCAACGAAATGGACAGCGTGTGAGACAATTGTTGTGACAATTTGTCTAATCATAATTGCTGGAGGATCTTGTTGCGACTGCCAAGCTAACTTTTCATTTGCTTCAAAAGCTGAGAGGACTTTCGATTGTTGAGACTGATGTCGTTAAAAAGTTGCTTCAACTGTGCCGTCTCCAATATTTGTTTGAGGATAACTTCTTTCAACACCTTGTATGAGTTTACACTTGGGAGTGCTGTGAAAATATCTTCGACTTCTTCAGTGACTTCTGTGGGCAGCGCTTCCACGATATAGAAGTACTGTGGAAGTGATTTTTCATTTTGTGAAAAAAACAAATATGTGGCTTTTGTGTATTGTAGCTAGACATCCTGAAAGAAATGAGGCTCTCTACAGACTTGGAAACAGACTGCTTCTCGATAATGTCAGCAAAGTCAACATAAAGTGAAAAAAAATGAAACTCTTTTTTTTATTCATTTATTTATTGCGTAATATTATCCTCATCTTTTTAGTTTCATGACGTTTTGGCTAACTATCCCTCTGGCCTTTGTCAGTTGTTTACCACAGGGGATAGGAACTCCGAATCTCCTAACTACGTCCTCAGCAATTACTGCCTTCCATAGTTGTTATCGTCTCACCACGTTTTGGCCAAGTTAGCCTCTGGCCGGCTTTGGGTAGGATTGAAACCGCTATCTTCAGACAATGCTCATCTGGAACCGTAGAGATTCAATGTCTCTATCAACTGCGCCACGGGCCTCTTTTTTATTATTATTATTTTTTTTTAATTGATATTACTATTTTGTTATTTTTTTTTTTTTGTTCTTCTGCAAGCACATGGTGTGGGAAATTGAATGGCAGTGAGTTACAATTGTGACACGTGTCTGAAATTATTGGAGTTTTGCTGTGCATGTTTCTCTCGCCATTACATAGAAATTATGACGAAATGTTGAAATTTTGTTTTTAAAGTTCAAAGTCGGCATGGAGGAATGTTTAATTATTACGTGAATAATTAAAAAGTTCAGTTCGATGGTCAGATGTGAGAGCTGAAAATCAGAGGTCATCAATCTTGTTGACATCTATGCCTGGAGTCACCAATTTTGTAGAAAATAAATATGCATGTCCTCGACTTTGACTTTAAAACAAGATAACACCGAATACATGTATACAAACAATATATTTATTGTGAACAATGGAAAAAACATAAGAGTGTGTGTGTGTGTGTGTGTGTGTGTGTGTGTGTGTGTGTGTGTGTGTGTGTGTGTGTGTGTGTGTGATCAGGTATAGTTGTGAAATGTTCTTTAATGTTGTTGCGAGATAATTCAATTGTTCATTGCAGTCTATTAATTTTTATAGTGAAATTAAGTTAGGCTTACTTCGAATATTTGCACATATATACAGACTAGCAGGGCTACCCGACGTTGCCCGGGACCGTATAAACAATGAAAAAACAAAAGCAGATATTGAACATATGTTTTATTCTTAGGGGAGAGGAATCTTTCAGGGTGAGAGAGAGAGAGAGAGAGAGAAGATAAAGAGTGTGAGAGAGAGGCAGAAGAGAAAGTTGTTCTATCCTCTTTCCCAAATTTGACTACTGTTCACGTTTGAACTCTCATCGTCGAGTTGATCCTCGAGTTGCCTATTGGCCTTGATAAGTGCTAATATAGAGAGAAGAGAAACAGGGTGAGAGAGAGAGAAGATAAAGAGTGTGAGAGAGAGGCAGAAGAGAAAGTTGTTCTATCCTCTTTCCCAAATTTGAATACTGTGCATGTTTGAACTCTCATCGTCGAGTTGATCCTCGAGTTGCCTATTGGCCTTGATAAGTGCTAATATAGAGAGAAGAGAAACAGGGTGAGAGAGAGAGAAGATAAAGAGTGTGAGAGAGAGGCAGAAGAGAAAGTTGTTCCATCCTCTTTCCCAAATTTGAATACTGTGCACGTTTGAACTCTCATCGTCGAGTTTATCCTCGAGTTGCCTATTGGCCTTGATAAGTGCTAATATAGAGAGAAGAGAAACAGGGGTAGAGAGAGAGAGAAGATAAAGAGTGTGAGAGAGAGGCAGAAGAGAAAGTTGTTCCATCCTCTTTCCCAAATTTCACTACTGTGCACGTTTGAACTCTCATCGTCGAGTTTATCCTCGAGTTGCCTATTGGCCTTGATAAGTGAATAATATAGAGAGAAGAGAAACAGGGGTAGAGAGAGAGAGAAGATAAAGAGTGTGAGAGAGAGGCAGAAGAGAAAGTTGTTCCATCCTCTTTCCCAAATTTGAATACTGTGCACATTTGAACTCTCAATGTCGAGTTTATCCTCGAGTTGCCTATTGGCCTTGATAAGTGCTAATATAGAGAGAAGAGAAACAGGGGTAGAGAAAGAGAGAAGATAAAGAGTGTGAGAGAGAGGCAGAAGCGAAAGTTGTTCTATCCTCTTTCCCAAATTTGAATACTGTGCACATTTGAACTCTCATCGTCGAGTTTATCCTCGAGTTGCCTATTGGCCTTGATAAGTGCTAATATAGAGAGAAGAGAAACAGGGGTAGAGAGAGAGAGAAGATAAAGAGTGTGAGAGAGAGGCAGAAGAGAAAGTTGTTCCATCCTCTTTCCCAAATTTCACTACTGTGCACGTTTGAACTCTCATCGTCGAGTTTATCCTCGAGTTGCCTATAGGCCTTGATAAGTGCTAATACAGAGAGAAGAGAAACAGGGGTAGAGAGAGAGAGAAGATAAAGAGTGTGAGAGAGAGGCAGAAGAGAAAGTTGTTCTATCCTCTTTCCCAAATTTGAATACTGTGCACATTTGAACTCTCATCGTCGAGTTTATCCTCGAGTTGCCTATTGGCCTTGATAAGTGCTAATATAGAGAGAAGAGAAACAGGGGTAGAGAGAGAGAGAGAAGATAAAGAGTGTGAGAGAGAGGCAGAAGAGAAAGTTGTTCTATCCTCTTTCCCAAATTTCACTACTGTGCACGTTTGAACTTTCATCGTCGAGTTTATCCTCGAGTTGCCTATTGGCCTTGATAAGTGATAATATAGAGAGAAGAGAAACAGGGGTAGAGAGAGAGAGAGAAGATAAAGAGTGTGAGAGAGAGGCAGAAGAGAACGTTGTTCCATCCTCTTTCCCAAATTTCACTACTGTGCACGTTTGAACTCTCATCCTGGAGTTGCCTATTGGCCTTGATAAGTGCTAATATAGATAGAAGGGAAAGAGGGTGAGAGAGAGAGTAGATAAAGAGGGTGAGAGAGAGAAAGAGAAGAGAAAGAGGTCTAGAGAGAGAGAGAGAGAGAAGAGAGTTAGAGAGAGAGAGAAATATGGTGATAGAGAGAGAGTTAGGAAATTGGTAGAGAGAGAGAGAAAGACGGAGAGAGAGAAGAGAAAGGGAGTGAGAGAGAGAGAAGAGAAAGACGGCGAGAGAGAGAGAGAGAAAGACGGCGAGAGAGAGAGAGAAAGACGGCGAGAGAGAGAAAGAGTGCTTGGGAAAACTGCGACCTAATTTTCGTGTACATAAGCGGCCTGATACTGATACCCACCCCTCCCCTTCAAGTTTAACAGAGTTAGAAAGTAAAAAGAAAATGGCTAAACCTTTGTTTACATGTTTTACAAAGAGCAAAGTCACCTTCGCCGGCAAAAAACTTCGAGCAAAAATAAAAACATTTTCCCTACGTCAATTTTCGTGTAATTTTGGAATTTTGCTTTTTGGAGTGCGATAAATCCGTTGGTAATAACGGTTCGAGTCGAAAACTCATATTTAACTGTGTAATAGTATCAATTACTCCTCCGAAGGCAGTTTTTATGTACCTCAGCCGCAGCCGACATTTTACTGAGCTGACGTCACGTCACGTGACACGTAATGAATAACGTTAAAATGACAGGTTTTTTGGGGGCCCCCCTGGGAGAAAAACGATCAGTTCCCCCCCCCTTCTACTGGTCCGTTTGACGTGAAATTTCGATATTTGTCATCCGGGATATGGGGCTTCGATATGATACCAAATTTATCAAGTCTGGTTGTGTCTGTCAAAAGTTTTAGCGTTACATACAAACATACAAACACACAGACGTTTGAGATTTATATATATAGATGGAAAATTGTTCTTTGTGTGCGTGAATTTTTTTAGCAATGTGTATCGCATGCCTTCACTGTCATGTCAAGGTGAAAAAAGAGAGAGGAAAAAGAAAGAAAAAAGAAACGGAAGGAAAAGGTAAGATGGAAGTGCCCTCAATGCCTTGTTAGAATGTCAGATAAACAAGGAAACGTAATTTGTGTGCTGCACACACATGGCTTGTTTTGTGTCTGTGTGTTCGTGCCACATGCAAATCTGATGTAGCAGCAGTAATAGTTGCTATATCAATTACCATTAGCTCCTTACTCCTAAAATAAGATTTACTGAAAAAAATGATAAATAAATAAAAGTTAATGGAAATGATCACTCTTTTGCAAATTTTTTTCCATCTTTTGCGAATTTTTTCCATCTTGTATTCAACGTTCTGAAAAGTAACGATTGTAATTTAAACGATTAAATAGAGTGAAAAACGCTCTTTAAAATGATATATAAAGTAAAGGTATTATAACGAAAACTACATAGTTTTAGTATAACGAAAACTACATAGTTTTAAATCAAAATAAAAAATTCCACAAAAACTTTCTTCTCAACCTAATAGAATCTCATTGAGTATGTATGAATGTAGATATAATTTCTTTTTATAAATTTTATAATTTGATAAATTTCTAAACGTTCATCCTTTATGTATTTTATATATTTTATCTAAGGTTTTGATAAACTCATTACGAGATTTTTATCTGTATTATTTACTTGTGGTAAAAAAAATGCAATAAAATAGGATTGTTTCAAAGATGATCACTCCAGACAACACAATGCCAGAAAAAAATAAGAATAAAACTTAACCCTTTTAAGTTAACTCTGAACTCTGAGAGGTATCTTATTGACTTTTATCATCTAGGTGCTAAAATATGATAATTTCAAAGGGGTTCCTAAGGCATTAAAAGTAAGTAAACTCTTGATTATTTACTTTGTTTGCCATAATTTAGCAACAAAATGATTTAATTGGACCCAGAAATCCTGGTTCTCAGTCTCTACGTTTTATGCTATAAAAAATATTTGTGTTTGTTTCTTAATAATTTCCAGATTGCGATACCCTCCAAAATTCCAATTTTTCCGGTTCTGATTAATCGTCCCAACACTAATATATATATATATATATATATATATATATATATATATATATATATAATTATTTACTTTAATGATTATTAAATACCTACGGACCCTTTCGGGAATCATTGGGGCATAGATTCGAACTCAGCAACAGAAGCCATCTCTAGCTCTATTAGCAAGGGCCTAATCCATTTTTTTTTTTTTTTTTTACATAGGCATCACCACATTATCAAGGCCAAGAGGCCACTCAAGGATAAGGGTTAAAGAGTGTACAGTAGAAATTGGACAATATAGTAATCATTAGTAATGAAAATTTGGTAAATTTGATAACTTATATGGAACGGCTCATCAAGAACTTATTTACGTTAGACTTGAAGACAGCCATATTGTAGTCAGCCGGAAAGCAGGAAAACGGAAGACAATTCCACAGGCGTGCAGTTCTAAGAAAGAAGCTTTGTTCGTGGAATCTACGTTTAGGTTTAAGCACAGATAAAGAGTGGGGGGAATTATTGATAGTGTTTACAGCTAGACGAGTGTTTCTTGTGAAAGTTTGGCGAGGGGGGACCATAGATTGAACCTCAGTTGAACACTTTCCATGAAAATAATGATACATCAGAGACAAACTCGCAACATCACTTCTGTGAGATAGAGGTTGCAAGGAGGAGAAAAGGACATCTCCTACGAGGCTAGAAATCTATTTTGAACTCTATCAAGGCAGGACAAGTCCTTTCTAGCAGCTCCTGCCCAGATGTGGCAACAGTATTCCATCCTTGGACGTACCTGGCTCTTATATAGATAGAGAATAGCATCAACAGTGAGATATCTACCGGATCGATAGAAAGATCCCACCATTTTTCCAGCGGCCTTGGCAACAGATTTGATGTACGTGTTCCATTTAAGATCAGGAGTAATGGTCAAGCCAAGAAGCTTGTCAAAAGTTGAGGCCTCCTGAAGACGAGAGCCATTCATTTCAATTGATGCCAGATGTGGATCAGAATGTTGATGATGTAAAGAGAGAAGCTTGGTTTTAGATGCATTAAAAGTAACCAGCCACTCCTTACCCCATTGTACTACGTGCTCAAGATCAGAGGAGAGAGAATTGGAGAGAACTTGGTCGTTTACTGTCTTAGATGTGCTACCATAAATGGTAGTGTCGTCAGCATAGATGTCTACAAATGATGTAAGGATGTGATTTGGAAGATCATTAATGTAGATCAGGAAAAGAGTTGGGCCCAGGATGGACCCCTGAGAGACACTGGCATTAATATTAATGAAACTCGTTAAAAAACATGATGACAGTACAATCTAAAAATAAGCTTAAACCAGGCTTAGGGTCAAACAAATTCAACTTGCCTCCTCCCTTGAGGCTTGCATTCACAAATATCCGTGGGCTTAGAACTAATTTAGCTGATGTTGAAGCATTTCTCCTAACAAATGCCCCGGATATCTTAGCACTAAGTGAGACTAACCTACACTCCTCCATCCCCTCTAACTACTTTAACATGCCTGGATATCTCCCACTCTGCCGTAAGGACTCTGACAGACATATGCACGGACTTGGAGTTTACATTCGTAATACCCTTCACCTGACTAGAGAGACAAACCTAGAAACGGATGATCAAGCCTTTATGTGCTTTAGACTAATCATGCAACACAACATTAGCTACTTTTACTTTCTCTACCGCTCTCCTTCGACCCAAGACTGCACCATAATAAACAAAGTATCTGACAGCATAGACACAGCACTCTCCTTCGACACTAGCGCCCAAGTACATGTATTTGGTGACTTTAATGTCCATCACAAAAACTGGCTTGGATTCTCTACTTATACAGATGCAGCAGGCAGCGCAACTCATAGCTTCTCTGTATCTCACTCCCTATCGCAAATTGTTACTTTTCCAACCCGCTTCCCTGATCAGGAAGAACAACACGCATCACTATTAGATCTGTTTTTGACCACAATTCCTGATGATTGTGTAACGAAATCCGACAGCCCACTTGGGAACGCTGATCATGCGCTAATAATGGTTGAAATCGCCCTAAACTCTAGACCCAAAACTGAAGAGCCAGTGCTCAAAACAACCAGATATTATAAAAAGGCTGACTGGGAAGCTATCAGAGATCTTATCAGAGACGCCCCATGGGGAAATATTTTTTCTCTTCCTGCTGAACAGTGTGCAACTGAGACCACTGAATGGTTCAAAACTGCAATCGAAGCGCATGTTCCCATGCGGAAATTCTATAGCAAGCCCCACTCTCCCCAATGGTTTACTTCGACTTGCGCAACTGCCATTGCTCAAAGGCAGCATGCATTCCGAAGGTTTAACCGACATAAGTCCAGTTCAAACAGACAAAAGTACATAGAAGCTAGAAGTAACGTTAAGAAAGAAATAGCGACAGCTAAGAGGGAATTTACGGAAACCACTAAAAAACGCATCGAAGCACAAAAATTAGGAACTCGTGACTTCTGGAAAATCTACAACAGTGTAGTAAATAATGGGCAATCAACGATTCCCCCACTAACCAACAATCACGAGGTTCTTTGCTCAGCAACCGAGAAGGCTAACATGCTTGCCAGTCGGTTTGCCTCCAACTCTACACTGGACCCTTTAAACCACCCCCTACCTGACTTTCCTATGCGGACTGACGCCAAGCTAGACGATCTGGAAATCACCCCTGCTCAGGTGCATGCTATCATAAAAAACCTTGACACTTCCAAAGCATGTGGACCCGACCTCATCCCAGCTGTGCTATTAAAAAAGTGCTCAGCCGAAGTAGCTCCAGTTCTCTCCAAACTCTACAACAAATGCCTTAATGAATCTTGCTTTCCGAGCTGCTGGAAAACTGCTTCTGTGGTACCAGTATTCAAGAATTCTGGCGAAAGAACTGACCCATTAAATTATCGCCCTATTAGCCTCCTCCCACTTTTTGCCAAAATATTTGAGACCTTAATTAACCATGCTCTAGTCCAGCACCTTACAGATGCTAAACTTCTGACCGACCATCAATATGGATTTAGACAAGCCCGTTCCACGTTAGACATCCTCACTGTAATCTCTGAACGCATATACCATTCACTGGACAAAGCGGGAGAGGGCAGAGCGGTAGCTCTAGATATATCTAAGGCTTTTGACAGGGTATGGCATGAGGGTCTCCTCAGGAAGATTAGATCTTACGGTATCACTGGTAGAATACTTAACATAATTAAATCCTTCTTAGATAAGAGAAAAATCCAGGTTGTCCTCGACGGTCGTACGTCTAAACAATATAATATAAATGCCGGAGTGCCCCAGGGATCTATCCTTGGTCCTCTGCTGTTCCTGATATTCATAAATGACCTCCCCGATAAAATTGCCTCTGAGATGGGTATATATGCTGATGACACCACACTCTATAGCAGGCACGACAGGAAAACAAATGAACATATATCTAAAGTAATGGCAGAAACACTGGAGGATGACCTCAAATCAGTGGTGGAATGGGGACAAAAATGGATGGTAACGTTCAATGCCACCAAGACAAAACTGGTTTCATTCAATAATTACAGGAAACCTTCTCTACCACCTATAGCAATGGCCAACAACTCTTTAGCTGAGAGTACGTCTTTCAAGCTCCTTGGCCTAACGTTCACAGGAAACATGAGCTGGAACAATTACATCGAGGGCATTGCCAGGGCCGCTGCGAGGAAGGTGGGCTCTCTCTACCGTGCTAGAAAACTTCTAACACCCGAAAGTATCCTGTACCTCTATAAGGCCACTATTCGCCCATGTATGGAGTATTGCTGTCATATTTGGGCCGGTGCATCGGCTACTAGTCTCTCTCTCCTTGACAGGGTTCAAAAGAGAGTCGCAAATCTGATAGGCCCTAAACTGGCATCAAAACTTCAGCCTCTGTCCCATCGTCGAAACGTTGCATCCCTCTGCCTGTTCTACAAGTATTATAATGGTGAATGCTCTGAAGAACTGCAAGCACTTGTGCCCCCACGACGTGAACACCCTCGACAGACCCGACAAGCTGCAAAATCCCACCCCCACACTGTAGAGATCCCTAGATGTAAAAGATCGTTCTACTCCAGTAGTTTCTTCCCCAGAACTGCTAGACTTTGGAATTCCATTCCAGGTCACTGCTTCCCCAACTGTACTGACATGCATAAGTTCAAGTGCAACGTGAACCAACATCTCGCTGCCCTAATCCCTACATAGTGCCCCAGTAGATGTTTCCCCTGATAGTAGCCCCCTACACCAAAGTGGCAATGTGCCTTGTTTGGGGTGAAAATATAATTTTAAAAAAAAAAAAAAAAAAAAAAAAAAATACTGTGAGCTTCTGATTTTTGCCCCTCAACTACTACTCTTATGAACCTATCAGAAAGAAATGATTTAATAATTGGGAAGACATTTCCAGCAATACCATAGCTAGAGATCTTATGAAGTAAACCTTTATGCCATACCCTATCAAAGGCCTTAGATATGTCAAGAGCAATTGCCCTAGAAAGGTTGCCTCCGTCGAGAGATTTGCTAATCCTATGAGATATAACTGTAAGCACATCTGCTGTAGATCTAGCAGAACGGAAACCATATTGAGTGTCACTAAGAAGGTTATTTTTGTTGAGATGGTTGATTACTTCTGTATTTAACACAGATTCCAGCAACTTACTCATGACGCACAGGAGACTTATTGGCCTGTACTGAGAGGGGGATGAACGATCACCTGAATTCTTAAATACAGGGCATACTGATGAGATTTTCCAGGGCGATGGGAAACTATTCTCCTTAAGACAACGTTTAAACAGTTTTGTAAGTATGGGCGCTAGTTCAGGTTTAAGTTTTTTGAGTACTATAATTGGAATACCGTCAGGGCCAGTTGCTTTACTGGAATCAAGGTTTTTTATTAGCTTGGCAACATCACGTACAGATATACGTATATCACATAGCGTGTTTTCTGATACAGGAGGAAATATTGGGGGTTGGCGGCCTTGATCGCAAAGGTAGAATTAGCTGCAAAGTTCTTGACAAAGAGTTTGGCTTTGTCTGATGCTGACAAGATTACCTCAGGTCCATTGATAATAGTTGGGATGGAGCACACGCTTCTGTTCAGGATTCTGTTTGCTATTTGCCAAAACTGGTGGGAACCAAGCCGCTGCTCAGCTACTTTGGACTTAACAGATTGAGCATACAACTCTCTTGCATTCTTTATTACTTTCTTACAATGGTTGCTGGCAGTCCTGAAAGCGGCTTTAGTTTTCATACATCTATTACGTTGGAAACAGTGGAAAAAGTGATTTCGGTTCGCAATGGCAGCAGCACATTCTGGAGAGAACCATGGCTGGCTGTTAGGTTTTTGCTGAAACTTTTTCGAGGGTATGAAACGGTCAATACCTACAATTAACCATTCAGTCAGGTCTAATACTATAGAGGACACATCCTTTTTAAACATGGAATGCAGAGGTAGATCAGATATAAATCTACGGAAGCTATCCCAGTCAGCCTTAGTGTACCGATATACTGTACGATGGAGAGGTACGTCTGGGGACTTATTATATTTCATTTTTATCTTAATTGATACAACAGAGTGGTCGGAAGATCCAAGAGGCGACAGAACAGAAACTGAACATAGTTCAGGGCAAGTTGTGAGAAAAAGGTCTAGTAGGCTCGCATACTGGCCGTCATTGTCAGGCACACGGGTGGGTTCCTGAACAATCTGAGTGAGGTCATAGGCAATGGAGAAATCATGACAGAACCTCCCCTCATCATCGGTCTTGTTTGAGTGGGTCAACCATTCGACGTTGTGAACATTGAAGTCTCCACATACGTGAATGTTAGCTGAAGGATAAGCAGATAGGACTTGGTCAATTTTCTTAGATATGCTTTGAAAGATAGTAACTCCGCTGTTATGGGGGCGATAGAGAGTAAATATAAATGCCGTAGTGTGAGCTAAAGCAACCCGGAAGCACATATAGGGTAAGTTAGGATCTTCCCTGGAGATGTCCCTCCCACATGGAAAGCTATCTTTAATATAGGCACATATTCCATGCCCATGGCGATCTTGGGGGTCAGATTTAGAAGTTAAGTTAGAGTAGTCTTTAATTGCGAACTCTTCTAGGGAAATAGCCTTTCCAATGCCAGTTTCACTTAAAAATAAAAGGTCTGGTTTAGTCTCCTGTAATTGGGTTTCAACCTCTGGAAGGTTAGAACGTAGATCCCTGATGTTGGAGAAGGAGACATGGTAGTAGGGGTCTACGTTGGAAGTTGGAGAACCGGGTTTAATTGTGTATTTTTTCTTGAAACTTGTCATGATGAATTTTTGGAATTTGTGGACTAGGTCGTCAGATTTACTTAGAGCAGGACAGAGGGGGGAAACAAAGAGAGAAAAAGAAACAAAGAATTAAAAAAATTTTTTTTATTTGTAGCTAATGATAAGGTAAAGCCATAACAATTACCCACTAGTATGGCATCGAGAGGCCCCACCAGAAGCTACTGCATGGTCCAGAATCCATTCACCAAATGGCAATACAGCAGCCCCAGTACTTTGCACCTGCTGATAGGACAGCCTCCTTGGTGGTTAATCCAAGGATCGGGTCCCTGACTATCAGGCGGATAACGTCAGCCCAGACAAAACGTTTACCTCCAGCACCCTTACTAGTGACATGGCTACAAGGATAGACATAGAAACAGAAAATTTCCGCCATCTCTGCCAACTGTTCGCACAAAATACTGCCAACCTAGAAAACAGCTTTTTCTTCTCCCTTTGTCAGAAAAATCACTCATTAAAAAATGAGGACTGAGGGACAAAAATGGTTGCATCATTCTACTGCTCCAGTAGATATCTAACTCCCAATGCAACCCCTCTATCTGTATAACAGCCAGGTATGTCCTAAAATGGAGCTCTGTTGCCATATTTCGGGAGGAGCTTCTATCCTGCCTTGATAGAGTTGAAAACCAGCTTCAAAACCTGGTAAATGATGTCCTTTTCTCCTCTCTGCAACCTCTTTCCCAGAGAAGAGACGTTGCGAGCCTGTCTCTGCTCTATCGTTATTTTCATGACAAGTGTTCATCTTAACTTCAATCTTTGGTAACCCTCACCCCTGTAAAACTTTCACAACTACTACTAACAATTTTCACTACTCTCTATTTGTGCCTAAATCTAAATGCAAATTCCATGAACAAAGCTTCTTTCCTATTTTCCTTTCTGTGGAACTCTGTTTCACTAGGCTGTTTTCCAGCTGACTAAAATATGATCATCTTCAAGACCAATGTAAACAAGTTCGTGTTGTGCTGTCCCATTAAATAATCAAATTCTACCCAATTTCCACCAATAACGATCACTACGCTGTTGTCTTATTAATCTTTATCCTCAAGTAGCTTTCAGGTCTTGATAAATGGTGGCTCTCTTATGAAAAAAAAATATTTGGTAAAAAAAGAAACACAAAATATTAGAAATCGAAATCGGTCTTCTGCATCTCAGTATAAATTTATTAATCTCCTGTGCGTCATGACTAAGTAACTTGAATCTGCGAATGAACAATACGTAGTGACAAACAATATGGTTTCATCCTGCAAAAATCAATAGCTAACGTGCTAACTGTAATTTAATACAAAATCAATGAATATATTGATGGAAGCTTCGTTTCTAGGATGATTGTTATGATATATTTTTTATTTGATAGGGTTGGACAGAAATGGTGGCTTCACAAGAATGGTAGCCATGGAATATCTAAAAATGTCTTCCCAGCCATAAAACCGTTTACCATACATTTAATGGCAAAATACAATATAAGCGATAGTCTACCATATATCGAGATATAAATGATAAGTATATGTATATATCGAGATATAAATGATAAGTATATGTATATATCGAGATATAAATGATAAGTATATGTATATATCGAGATACAAATGATAAGTATATATATATATCAAGAAATAAATAAGTATACATATGTATCAAGATATAAATGATAAGTATATGTATATATCAAGATACAAATGATAAGTATATGTATATATCGAGATATAAATGATAAGTATATATATATATATATATATCGAGATATAAATGATAAGTATATATATATATATATATATATATATATATATATATATATATATCAAGATACAAATGATAAGTATATGTATATATCAAGATACAAATGATAAGTATATGCATATATCAAGATACAAATGATAAATATCTATCGAGATATAAATGATAAGTATATATATATCGAGATATAAATGATAAGTATATATATATATATATATATATATATATATATATATATATATATATATATCGAGATATAAATGGTCAGTATATATATAGATATCGAGATACAAATGATAAGTATATGTATGTATCAAGATACAAATGATAAATATATATATATATATCAGGATATAAATGATAAGTATATATATATATCAAGATACAAATGATAAGTATATGTATATATCAAGATACAAATGATAAGTATATATATAGATATCGAGATACAAATGATAAGTATATGTATGTATCAAGATACAAATGATAAGTATATATATATATATATCAGGATATAAATGATAAGTATATATATATATATCAAGATACAAATGATAAGTATATATATATATATATCAAGATACAAATGATAAGTATATGTATATATCAAGATACAAATGATAAGTATATATATATATCAAGATACAAATGATAAGTATATATATATCAAGATACAAATGATAAGTATATGTATATATCAAGATACAAATGATAAGTATATGTATATATCAAGATACAAATGATAAGTATATAGATATATCAAGATACAAATGATAAGTATATATATATATCTAGATACAAATGATAAGTATATATATATATCAAGATACAAATGATAAGTATATATATATATCAAGATACAAATGATAAGTATATATATATCAAGATACAAATGATAAGTATATATATATATCGAGATACAAATGATAAGTATATATATATATCGAGATACAAATGATAAGTATATATATATATCAAGATACAAATGATAAGTATATATAAATATCAAGATACAAATGATAAGTATATGTATATATCAAGATACAAATGATAAGTATATATATATATATCAAGATACAAATGATAAGTATATATATATATCAAGATACAAATGATAAGTATATATATATCAAGATACAAATGATAAGTATATATATATCGAGATACAAATGATAAGTATATATATATATCAAGATACAAATGATAAGTATATATATATCAAGATACAAATTATTAGTATATATATATATATATATATATATATATATATATATCAAGATACAAATGATAAGTATATGCATATATCAAGATACAAATGATAAGTATATGTATATATCAAGATACAAATGATAAGTATATATATATATATCGAGATACAAATGATAAGTATATATATATATATATCAAGATACAAATGATAAGTATATATATATATCAAGATACAAATGATAAGTATATATATATATCAAGATACAAATGATAAGTATATGTATATATCAAGATACAAATGATAAGTATATATATATATATCGAGATACAAATGATAAGTATATATATATATATCAAGATACAAATGATAAGTATATGCATATATCAAGATACAAATGATAAGTATATATATATATCAAGATACAAATGATAAGTATATATATATATATCGAGATACAAATGATAAGTATATATATATATATCAAGATACAAATGATAAGTATATATATATATCAAGATACAAATGATAAGCATATGTATATATCAAGATACAAATGATAAGTATATATATATATCAAGATACAAATGATAAGTATATATATATATCAAGATACAAATGATAAGTATATATATATATCAAGATACAAATGATAAGTATATATATATATATCAAGATACAAATGATAAGTATATGTATATATCAAGATACAAATGATAAGTATATATATATATCAAGATACAAATGATAAGTATATATATATATCAAGATACAAATGATAAGTATATATATATATCAAGATACAAATGATAAGTATATATATATATATCAAGATACAAATGATAAGTATATGTATATATCAAGATACAAATGATAAGTATATATATATATCAAGATACAAATGATAAGTATATATATATATCAAGATACAAATGATAAGTATATATATATCAAGATACAAATGATAAGTATATATATATATCAAGATACAAATGATAAGTATATGCATATATCAAGATACAAATGATAAGTATATGTATATATCAAGATACAAATGATAAGTATATATATATCGAGATACAAATGGTAAGTATATGTATATATCAAGATACAAATGATAAGTATATATATATATATCAAGATACAAATGATAAGTATATATATATATCAAGATACAAATTATAAGTATATGCATATATCAAGATACAAATGATAAGTATATATATATATCAAGATACAAATGATAAGTATATATATATATATATATATCAAGATACAAATGATAAGTATATATATATCACGATACAAATGATAAGTATGTATATATATGTATATCGAGATATAAATGATAAGTATATGTATATATCGAGATACAAATGATAAGTATATGTATATATCGAGATATAAATGATAAGTATATGTATATATTGTTAGGAGAAACATATATACCCCCCTCCTTATATCATATTGGACATATAGATATGAGCCAGACAGACCTCCCCTTCCCCCTTCCAAGTCAAGCAGCAGACCCCCCCCTTCCTAAGTTGAACAGCGAACAATCGAACGACACAACCCCTCTCTCCCTTACTAATCAACTATAAGCAGCAGTCAAACACCCACGCAAACATATGTAACCATGACAACCGACATCAGGCGATCGTGACGTTAAGCGCAGGAAGAAAGCGCGCAAAAAAGTTTAGTTTTTGAGTTGACAGCCGTTGGGAAACGACGACAATATTTTCTGCTACCCAAAAAGCAGAAAGATGCACCCGCGTGGACGACGCATGTTGACCGACAAATGATCAAAACTCAACTTGGCGGACGGCCATGAGATCAAAAAGGGACATTTACTCCAACATGTAATTACCTTGGTCAACATAATTTAATGAGAGCCATTCTACCCGAGAACTTTGTCAGGGCAAACTGCATATTGAAGATGACGAAGAAAGAAAAAGAAGTGATAAAGAAAAACTAAGGACATTATCACGTCATTGAAATGCGCGCGTCCGGGGAGAAATTCCCACTAAAAAAAGCTAAGTATCGTTCGATATCCATTCTCTCATATTTCACCCCTCCCCTCAGCCCGCTCAGTGACAATCGATTTCTTTCCATGAAATAATTTCTTCCCTCACCAAGCATAAAGGTGAAAGAATTGGAAAAAGAAAAGATAAGGAGAGAAAGAACATTGTTACCTAACTTTAACTTAGATTGTTCTAATGTTTGTTTCAACTGTGACTTTATGCATTATCAAAAGAAAAGAGAAATCATAACCCCATCCGAACTTGATATTGTTGGGCATGTCATTTGGAAATATAATAATTGACTCTTTGTTGGTCAGCCTAGTAACCCCTTCTCTTCCTATTCGACTCTTGAAAGGCATTTTATCCAGCCTGTTTGGGATCCAAGGGATTGAATACTAGTAGTGATATCTTTTTCGAGTTTGGATTGCTTTAAAGTGATTCTACCTTTTTCTCCCTTTTCATTATCATGCCTTCTACTAATCCTCGCAATCATTTTACCATTTCCTATACTAATATTATCTAGATTCTTCTATTGATAGCAACAATATATATGTGCGGATTATTACTTACCTATTGTCCATTTAGACTCTTCCACAGATTTACGTGGCCTTGATATTTTACTTTACAAGGCTCACCCCTATTGTATGTCTCTATGTGTCCCTAAGGTGTTTTTTTTTACCTGCCTTAGATTGTTTTTGCTGCACCATACTTCCTACTTATTCTTTTTCTATCGTTCACCTTCTGGCAATGACTACACAGTTGTTGATGCTATATCCAACAATATTGATAATGCATTGAAAGTCTTTCCACCATGCTTCATCTCTGTTTTTGCTACATGCAACAGCATTGATAATCCGCGCAACAATCATTTTACCATTTTCTTTATAATGTTCAGTCTTTTCCCTGTTTCAAATCTCCTCATGTCCTTGCTCTTTGTGAGTCTAATCTAGATTCAAGCATTTACAAATTGATAATTACAACTTCATCCATCAAGCTTCATCTTTGTTTCTGGTGACTTTTCCATTGGATTCTTCTGATCATGCTGTTATTGATGTTGAAATTGATTTTTCTGTTAAGTCTCAATTGATCGTACCTTCCACAGGAAGATGTTTAACTATAGGAAGACTGATTGAGATAGGCTTCGTAGCTTCCTATATAACATTCCATGGGGTCCTATCTTTGATTTGTCTTCAAATGATGCTGCAAAGAAGATTACTGACTTACGCTTTGTTGGAATTGACACCCGCATGCCTCATCGTAAGTTTCAATTTCATTTTCCCCTCTGGTTTTCATCTGTTTGTTCTTCTGCTATTACTCTCATAATCATTACATCAATCAATATCATCAGGGTGGTTCTGAGGCTTCTAGACAATTCTACAGAAGAGCTACCAATGCATGCAAATGAGCAATTTCTGAGGGTGTCAGCCAGTCAGCAAGTAGCAGGTTGGACCAGTTGCAAGAGACTAGCTCGGGTGTTTGGAGGTGTGTGTCGAACAAAATAAAAAAAAAGTTGTAGTAGACAGGCAGGCTCGAACCCGTACCGCAAAGGAGGAAAACAATGTGAAAACAAAAATGACCTTTGTCTTTGCCATTGCGTCCATCACCAAACCAGAAGTGGCGAAGGTTTAAATTAAGGTTAGTCAATCGAAAAGAGGGGATGACTATCGAAAATATTGGCGAAAAAAGCGACCCCTCCCTGTAGAAAAGCGCCCAGTTGAGGATGAAGGAATTAATTTTTTTAGCTAATTTTTCGATATTTGTCATCTGAAGGGTCGGGCTTAAAAACGATACCAATCTCATGAAAATCCGTCGTCCCTGTCAAAACTTTTAGGCAGACATACAAACATGCATACATATATACATACATTTAAACAGACAGGTGAGATTTATATTATAGACTAGCATGTGTGCCCGGCATTGCCTGTGTGTTTGGAAATATAAAAGAAAAAAAAACAGTTTTAGTAGGGAGGAAGGCTCGAACCTGAAGCCTTGAGGCAAAGGTGGAAAAGAAAGTGTGAAAAACTGCTCGGCCATGACGGGAAAGGAACTGAAAAGCATTTTAATTTAATGATTAAAAAGCTAAGTCACAGGTGCTTGAATTAAATGAGGTCAAACATCACGCGACTTAACTTTAGCTGCAAGCCAGTGTCTGTGTTTCCCCCAAGATGTTGGGGAAAACCACCTCCCCATAAAAAGGGGAGCGCCCAAATGAATAGCAATTGTCTAATACGACGGATTTTGGTGGCCGTATTGATCAAAGCCGATTGCTTTTCTGGACCTCCCGGCACAAGTGCCAAGGAAACGCCTTTGTAAATGGATTCAGTTTCCCTGAGAGTGAGAAATACTGCGAAAATAGCATGTAAAAGTCATTCCAATAAAGATAGATGCTACCTCTCTTTGTAAATCATAGATATTATAATCTAAAGAGCATATAAAAAGTTTTAAGAATGAGTGACCCCACCGAGCGCCTCCCCCCCAAGCCTTTGCCGGACATACACAAAAAATGCACACACACTAACACACATTTTGCCTCTTATATATATATATATATATATATATATATATATATATATATATAGACTAGCAGGGGGTACCCGGCGTTGCCCGGGTGTTTAGAGGTGTGTGTGGTTTTGGGTAAATCAAAACTCCGGGGGGAGAGGGATTAAAATTTAAAAAAAAAGATTTTCGTAGGTAAGTATGAGGATCAAACCCGAACCCTTGGGGCGAAGTTGGAAATTAAAGTGTGAAAAAAAACCGTGACGTTAACCATTGGGCCACCGTGAAACTCGTTTGAATTTATTTAACTATTTAGATTTGGCAGGTGCATGTTTTAATGACTTAATGAGGTCAACTTTGACTGCGGGGTAGTATTTCATTTACTGCGGGAACGCTTTTTTATTTTTATTTTCCCAAGATTTTTTTTGGGGGGGGACCAGCTCCCCATAAAAAAGGGGATTGTCCAAATTGAATAGCAATTGTCTGATATAAGAAAAATATTTCCCCATTGATCAAATCTGATTGCTTTCAGACATTTCCGACGATCGCGACCGGAAAAATACCGCCAGAATTAGTGCTGCTTTTATTATACGAAAAAGCCTAATCCACATTTCGAAGTCAAGCAAAACAGGCGACCTCTGTTGTTAACTCGTAGATATTATGATTTATATGTGATATAAAAAGGTTTAATAAGTTGTGAGCCGACTGTCTGCTTCTTGGAAAAGAACCCTTCTTGGACATACACAAAAAGCGAACACATTTATATATATATATATATATATAGATGACATTCTATTGTTTATAAATAATAGTGTTTTTGAAGCAAATGTTTCTAATGTTTAAATGATGTTCCTCAGGGTTTTATTCTATACCCAACTGTTTCTTCTTTTCAGAAAATTAATTTTTATATTAATGATACCATTTTATATTCTGATATTGCTTCTCACCCATTTTTCTCGGATCAATTGATATATACAACTAATCTAGATGTTGACTTGGTTCAGTTGTAGATTGTCTTACAAAATGCCTGGTTTCGGTTAATACTGTTAAGACAAAGCTTGTGTCCTTAAGTAAGACTAAGTTTGTCCCTTTTCCCCTGCTCCATGAGATTCTTATAGATGGCTCTGTCCTGCAGGGAAAAAATTGACTCTGAAACTTTCCGGATTTTCTTTATCAAATCTTTATTGGAGTTCATATGTTAGATCAATTGCTTTTTCTGCTTCGCTATCATTCTAAACACTTCCTCACCCTTCTCTAAAAATCTATCCATTGCTCTTTTTGCTTCTTGTAAACAGGTTCTTTCTATCCTTATAAACACTTTATCACAGCTGAAACTATTCTCTATTTCTGTAAATCTATGATTAGAGTATTGTTAAATTTGAGTTGGTGAATCTGTCCCATTTGAGAATTTTTGATGTTGCAGAAACGTATCTGCAATTTGATTGGCCTCACTAATCTTCTCTGTAACCTCTTTCTCACATATGATGTTAGTCTTTTCTATAAATACTATTCTTCAGAATTTTCTGATCTATTCCCTGCCTACTTATTCCGGCTCGTTAGTCTAGTGGCCTTCATCAATACCTCATTGTAATACAGCTTCCTGTTCCAATAACACAAGGTTGTGGAACTCTCTTCCTGCTCACTGTTTCCCTTCTAGCTACAGCATTGATCTTTTCAAGACTAAGGTCAATAGGCATCTCTTGTTTCTGATAGCTCCTCACATCAAGTGGCTAGATGCCTTGTCTTGAACAAACACAAATAATCACAAACATGTGCTAAAAATGTATAACTATATGCCTATTAATACTTGAAATTAAAATTACTGAAACATTAGCACTCTTGTTCACTGCTATTTTAAGTTTGAATTAAAGTTTGGTGGTCTTATTCAATTTCTATATATCATAATTTAATCAATCCCTTACTTCCACTACTATTTAGGAATTTAAATAACCATCAATGTATTGTTAACAGGAGGGTGTTTTCATTCTTCAGAAGGTGAATTGATTTCTTCATGGAATGTTAAGGTGGATTCACTAGATTACCATATTTATCTAGAGTAAATCATTTAAAAATGCTTTAAGTTAATACCTAATTCATCTCTTTAACTGGGCATGTAATGATAGCTAATTTTTTATTGAGACAAAGAAAGGGGAGTTTGTCAGGATTAAGGCTTTCTTCAGCATGTTTCATCCTAGTATAGGTTTTATATAATTTCCTTGATTGATAATGTGTTTGGATATAAAGGTTCCCATCACTATCTGGTTTACTAAATGATTTCTTTAAAATCAGTACATGTACTGCCTATGCAGTAGTATTTTTCTAAACAAGGATTTTATGGGGAACAGTTCCAGGTACCCAATATTTTTAGTTAAACACTTTCTACAATTACACTGCTTATTGTCATTGATATTGTGTATTATTAATAACAGTTTAATTATCTTCTAATACAGCTGTAGTAGCTTAGTTTCAGTGTAAAAAAAAAAAAAAAAAAAAAAATAGTGTGTTATTTGCAGGAAAACAAACAATTTTGGATTCAATTTTTCTGGTTTCTATTTTTCCTATTAATCTCAATTTTAGTGTTAATATAATCACCGTTTTTATAAAGCATTGCTATATGTACAACTTTGAAAATTATTGCTAATTCTATGAACAATTAAAATTGGGATATGCACGATAGAAGGGGGGGGGTCGATTTAACTTGGGATTAACATCGATGGGAGTCGTAATAAATGGTTTATATATGCAATAGCAAGAAATAGCTAAGAAATTTTAGTTTCTGCTGTGATCTCAACTTTAAATCACAAGTTTCCCATAGTTTCATGTATGAAGTTTTTTGGCCTTAGAGTTAGAATTTCTAATTATAGCCAATCAGTCATTTATATATGCCTAAAATATAGTAGTTTTAACCTTTTCTTGCTCAAAGATGAACACAGGTAAAAGAAACATTTCAAATAACATAAATAGGTTACTAAAAAGTTCATCTGAAGCAAAAAGCTAAATATCTGGAATTTTTTGTTCTTACATTTTTTTTTTAAAGAGAAGTGGTCTTTGATCAATACTGCTGGGGAGCCATGAGACAATATTTTTCATGGTAAACAACTGATGATCCCTCCAACAAGCCAAAAGCTATATCGTCCCCCTTTGTCATGTTTTTTTGAATAAAAAGGTAATGAAGCAACTTTAAAAAAACCCTATAACAGGGGCAAGGTAGTGCTTCTGTATAAGTTTTTTTTTTTTTACTTTTTATATTCTAGATGTTACATTTTGGCGGGGGGGGGGGTCACTTGTTAATCTTTTATTTTATTGATATGAAATAAATGAAAACAAAGTAATAATACATTAAAGTACAATACAAAGTAATCACTAAATGGGCTGGGAAGCTACAGTGCTGGCGAAGAAAATTCTGTATCAAGAATTAAATCCAATATACCACCTTCAATTTGAGTGGTGTAATTTGAGCACTGAATAAATTGAGATCCATTAAGGGATTCTATTAATGCCACATTGTTTGCAAGAAACTGACCCAAATTGAAATCACCCTTATACCAACAGGCAAGTTGTTGAGCTCATCGGTGAGAAGATTTAAAAAGTTCTTGAGTGGGCCAGGCTTGCAGTACACGAGCATACAACCAATCACATGTATTAAAATTCAATCTACTAATATAGAATCAATATTTGATAAATCAAGTCAAGAGTTACTTCCCTTGTACCGTTAGCCAAAACCCAATTGTAGAACTGTTACCCATTTTGCCTATTTAAACCCCTGGCCTCATGTAAAACATTGTGCTAAAACAGCCAAATGACACCATTTCATGACAAATGATGCCTTAATTTATTTTTAAATTTGGTATCATTTAAAACCCCTATCTAGACAAATATGCATGTTAGGAGAAAAATAAAAAGGTGTTTTACAACCCCTAAAATCACCCTGGGACTCAAGTCCCAGAATTTTCCCCAAGGTCAAATATATTTCCAGAATTATATCCATGTGGTCTTGCTTTGGGTTAATTTTCAGCAAAATCTAATATCAGAAAAGATTCTATGTCCAAAAGAATGCAATTTTTGTTCATTTTGAACCCCTGAGGATGCAACGAGAATTTTTATAAAAAATCCAAGAATGTTACATTTCCTCCCTTGATAGTTGTAACTTCATGCAAAAATCTCAGAAAAATGCAATGAGTAGTTATTGAGAATTTTGTGAACGAATAGTTGAGAGTGAATTCTAATGTCTAAATCGACTAAATCAGTGGACCAATAATATTGAGGCTATCATAAATTCATTGAAGCAAGTTAATGCAATGGTTTCTGTAAGAGATCAACTGACTTATAAGCAAAGAACATGCAGTTACTGGTTTTCTTTCAAATTTGAGTGAATCATCAGATTTGAATACCATAGATTTTATAATGAATCCGGAATAAAAAAGAAAATTATATATTTGCAAAGACGGAAGACTTGTAACTATTAATATCAATTAGAGGCTCGTACTTGGAATTTTTCTAAGAAAAATGTTCGAAGGAATATTGTGGCCATGGGAGTAACAAATAAAGTCATTGTGATCGACAGATTCAGGAAAAACATCTTTTCAATTGAGCTAGAAGCTGGCAAATGTTAGTTTCCTCCATTCAAGAAAAAATTTGCTGTCTGGCAACCCATGGACAAAGGCAACTTTATGGTTTGGCTCTGTGATACCATTGAATGGCATACAGTTTCCATAGGTCAACCAATAAAAGTTTCCCCAGGGTGAATACAAGTCTCACCAAACTGCATAAAAGTTCAAGGCGAACATCGTAAACAAAACTTGCTTTAGAGGCAAAGATCCTTTTTTCCTCAACTGTTGGTAGGTAGAAAAGGCATCTGTTCACTTGGAACATTTCGTTTTCTTCATTGAAATGACAAACAAGTAATTTTTTTTTAAATAGTGGATTGGATGGGAGGGGGGTGGGGGGTTCACACCACTAAACTAATTTTTTTTTCTTCCATTAAAACACAGGGATAGACATATTACTATTATCAAAATTGGGGCTTTCAAGATTTAAGAGATTCATTTGAAAGAGTGATGGTAACAAATCAAGCCATAAATCGAAAATATACGTACAATAATGTTAACGTTACAAGATACCGTTCATATTTTGATTTTCACTAAAAATGGCAAAAGAAATAACTGTTGTAGTGAAAATTATAATTATTCAATCGAAAATATTAAATGTACTTGTCCCAAGTCAAATTTGACAGCATTAATCCAGATAAAGAAGCTTTGAATTGTAAAGAATTCTAGGTAAAATTGTCAGAATCAGCAGAGCTAAGTTCCCTTCTCATGTCAAGGTGACTGAACAATTCAAAAATTTCATACAGCAATTCTGATACCTGATTGGTTCATATTTATCACATCTGGCGATAAATATAATCATCTAAATCTTTGATCACATCCAATACTATGCCAAACAGCTTGCAATGCTTTTTAATATTTACAGCTACTATACATTACCATTTTGAATTGCTATTTGAATCGTATGTATGGCACAGGTGATTGTCATTTACTTGATAGCTTTTTAATTCTCCTTTCAAAGACAAAGTTAACGAAGGACACTATTTGAGGTTTATAGAATTAAGGTTGTTGATATATTCGATGAAGCCTTGTTCCAGATCTTCCGAGTAGAAGAGTTGCCCAAACTAAAGATTGAACTTTAAGCCAAACTTAATGCAGATTTACAGAAAAAACAAGATACAGAAAATGAAAAAGTATAGAAAAAAAAAAAAATACAATTTCCATAGTTGGATAAAATGCAAATGTTCCAATCAAAAATATGAGGAATGATTTTGACCTCAAAACAAATGTGACTACTCCCACTTCCATTTAAGGAGTTGAAAAGACTAAACAAATTAAAAATATTTGTTCTTGAAAAATAAATAAATAAATAAAAGTGTAAATAAAACATGTTTATTGTTTGTAAAATAAAAAATTTTTACAAAGAAAAAAAAAATGATCTAAGCAGAAGTTATTCTGTTCATTGTTTGATTGGTCACATTTCTGGTGGTCCACTGCTGGATTTAACCATAAATGGTCATGCGACAAAGTACAGCACAACTGGAGCTAGAATATTTTCTGGAAAAGATAAAATTAGATCAGATAAACAAAAAGAAACGGTTATAATAGATCTGGAAAACAAACTTATTTAAATCATTTGTTACAGAAACCTATTGCATGTTTATACTGTGTGGGGATCCTTGCAGTAAGTGGATGTTGTAGGAGCTGCACCAAATATGACCTTAATCTTTGACCTTGAAAAATGTCCAGAGACCATAATCATGATCGATTTAGTGGTGTCGGCTGTAGGAAAATCACACACACGAAATATGTAAATATAACAATTGCAACTACACTTCCGATTTTTGCAGATTTATGTAATCATCCCCAGTTCTTTTTTTCTTTTAAAGTTAATGAATTATTCTTCTGAGGAGTCATGGTGGAAAAGATTTTTAAAAATTGACAATTATATAAATGGTCCTGTGCTATGAAATAGGTGCTGTCAAGAATTGAACATTTTAACATGCTGAAAGAAACAAAGGGTAAAAAACACAAAAAAGCTTTAAAAATTGCTTAGATATTATCTTCATAAAAAGCAAAGGTGTTTGTATTCGCATGAATTAGTTGTCAATTGTTTGAGAAAAAAAAAAAACTTGTCATATTTGGAATATTCCTGTAGATCTTAAAGCCCCCCCCCAAAAAAAAACACACACACAAACACATTTGTCACCCAGATTACTTACCATTTTCTTTTTAAATTTCATTCATTGGCTTAACGCCTCGTTGATGCCATCAACAATTTTCTGAATTTTAGCGTCACTATCAACATATCCATCTCCATTCTGGAATTAAAAAAAATAAAACTACAAATTATCTTTAAAACACAATGAATGGGGAATTTGTATGTATCTCCAGAGGATAAAAAAAAAAAATTTCCATGTGTGTAGTCAGATGTTATAGTTTCTTGAGTGTCTCCCTCATTTCACACTATATGTTGAAAGTAAGAGGCACCCACATTTAGCAGAAAATACCAAAACTAGAATAAAACTATTGTCCTTCAATTGCAGGCGTTTCCCCGTTTCTTCCCAAGATTCTTATGAATCGCTCTGCATCCAGATGAGAAATCTAAAACTTCTGGGAAACCATATTTATTACATACATACATACATACATATGATGATGATTGCAACGTCTTGTCAGACGAGTGCCACTCCCTCAGACATTTAAAATCCATGAGCCCAAATGTCTGAGGGAGTATCTATACAAATTTGATGTTACAGAGTCTTAGCTTTGTACGACAGCGAAGTCTCTCTCAGTTCAAAATGTTGAGATCCAGCAACAAGCAAGAGCAAGATAGCCAGCAACAAATTAAACTTCAGACCAGCTTAATGCGGGTACTGGTCTTCCGCTTTATGGTTTTTTAAATCAGAGATTTGCTTCTCCTAGAAAGGTTGCCTTCACCACGGCTTACGGGAGCCCTCTCTACCCCAATACATACATATGTATGTATATACATATATATATGTATATGTATATACATACATATATGTATATGTATATACATACATATATGTATATGTATATACATACATATATGTATATGTATATACATACGTACGTACGTATACATATACATACATACATATATGTATATGTATATACATACGTACGTACGTATACATATACATACATACATATATACACATACATATGTATGTATGTACATATATAAATACATATGTATGTGATGATGATTGCAACGTCTTGTCAGACGAGTGCCACTCCCTCAGACACTGAAAGTTCATGAGCCCGAAAAAGACAGTCCTGCCAGCGAATTCACATGCTCAAGCAGACATGACACTAAAGACGGTCATTGTTATACATACATATATTCACGCACGCACACATACATATGTACACATATTACACACATATATACATGCGTACATACACAATACGCACACATGCAAACATAAACAAGACGGTCATTGGTATACATACATATAAATATATACATGTATACATACATGTCTATAAGCATACGCTCGTATATACCCATATGCATACATTATACATAAACAAACATACATATACATACCCACATGCATACCTATACATCCACATATACAAACACTTACCTACATATACATAACCATCTATATATATGCATTCATACACATACAATATACACACATACAAGCATATATAAATGTATATATACACACACACATATACAAATATACACACACATACATACACACACATATACATACATAAATATACACACACATATACATACATAAATACATATAATGATGGCAGATTAATTGTTACATGCATCCAGTATTACAGGTGTACACACGTCACAGCTTAATTTATCGCCACAGGACTTTTCTCTTTTTAATAGACAAATGCCTGAGGGAGTATCTATACAAAGATGATGTTACAGAGTTTTAGCTTTGTACGACAGCTAAATCTCTCTCTCGGTTCAAAATGTATGCATGCACACATATACATACACATATATGCATACACACACACACACGATGATTGCAATGTCTTGTCAGACGATTGCCACTCCCTCAGATACTGAAAGTCTGAGCCGAAAATGACTTTAGTCCTGCCGGCAAAATTCACACACACAAGCAGACATGACACTGAAGACGGTCACTGGTATGTGTGTGTGTGTGTGTGTGTGTGTATATGTGTATATATATATATATATATATATATATATATATATACACACACATACATACATACACATTACATATGCATACATAGACATACTTATACATACATAAACATACACAAGACGGTGATTGGGATACATACATACATTATATATATATATATATATATATATATATATATATATATATATATATATATATATAATGTAACGCAAATATACATATCTACACACACACACATCTGTAAACATACATACGTATACAGACACATGCATACAAATACATACATATACCCATACGTACACATATGTACATACATATATACATACACTTACCTACATATACATACACGTACATAAATATGCACTCATACATATACATACATGCTCATACATCTACATACACACATGCATAAATACACACGCCTATATACATACATGCACATGTATGCCTATATACACATACATATACACACATGTGCATAAACATACATACATATAATGATGGCAGATCAATTATTACATGCTTCCAGCATTTCAGACCTACATGCGTCACAACTTTTCCATCGCAATAGGACCATTTTTTTTTTTATATAGACAAATGCCCGAGGGAGTATCTATACCTGATGGTGTTAGAGTTTTAGCTTTGTACGACAGCTAAATCTCGGTTCAAAATGTTGACATCGAGCAACAAGCAAGAGCAAGATAGCCAGCAACTAGTCAAACTGCAGACCAACTTAATGCAGGTACTGGTCTCCTGCTTTATGTTTTTTTAACTCGGAGATTTGCTTCTCCTAGAGGGGTTGCCTTCACTACAGCTTACGGGAGCCCCCTCCACCCCGTATACACATGGAAATAAACACATACGTACATACAGATGTATGCCAACATACGTATGCATGTGCACACACATACAAACATAATCACGTAGAGGCACACATACATACATACACACACATATACAAATAGTCCAAAAGTCATAAATAGTAAGTGATCAGCGACTGGACAGTTTTTGTCCCTTTTCCTCCCTGCTTGGATTTTCTTTTCTTAAAAAAAAAAAAAACAAAAAAAAAAACAATCCAATCCAAGCTTCTTTAAATCATTTTCAGTTGGACTGTGTTCTCATCAGTTCGTAGGTTGATTTGTTTGGAAAATTATGTGCGAGTTTGTTTATATTATTTTTCTCTCTCTCTCACTCACACACACACACACGGAACTATATAATGGTTATAGCTAGTCAAATGTTTTTGTGAAAGTTTGGCAAGCAGGAACCACAGATTAAAACCATTGCTCTTTCTAATCAAATCTTTCTTGGAGTCCATATATTAAATCCACTGCTCTTTCTGCTTCTAGTAAAATCAATTCTCCCTATTGGTCTAAACACTCTCACACTCTACAAATCTATCAGACCATGTATGGAGTACTGCTGTCATATTTGGGCTGGTGAATCTGTCAAATTTGAAGGTTCTTTATAAATTGCAGAAACGTATCTGTAATTTGATTGGCTCCACACTTTCTTCTTCATTAAGACCTCTTGCTAGTCTCAGTCTTTGTTACAAATACTATTATAGCAAGTGTTCCTCAGAATTGTTTCATCTATTCTCTGCTTGTTTGATTGTCTAGAAGTTTCCAATTTGTTTTAATACCTCATAATACAGCTTCCTATTCCAGTAGCTTTTCAAGACTAAGGTCTCCTGTCTTTGCAATAATTAGCTTTCATTCTTATTAGCTTTTTATATTGAGTGGCTTCATGTTTTGTCTCTAGCAATTTCCATTTAAGTCATTAACTCCCAACCTTTGCTTGCATTGCAAAGATTATTTGTTTTTAGAGAGAAGATAAAAAATAATGAATTTCAATCAAAAATTTACATACCCAAACTGGATGCTAACGACCTCCATTAATAATAATGCAAATAGCAGCACTTGGAGATGCTATTTCGGTTAATCTTTGCTGCTGCTGCCATTTCCAGTAATCATGTAACTAACATCAGCATTAGTGTTCTTTAGTCAATCCCTTTTATTTTCAACTTCTGCTCATATAGACAACGCCATTCATCGACCCGGGATAACAACGCCATTCATCGACCCGGGATAACAACGCCATTCATCGACCCGGGATAACAACGCCATTCATCGACCCGGGATAACAACGCCATTCATCGACCCGGGATAACAACGCCATTCATCGACCCGGGATACTGAATAGCTCTAGAATGGATACAATTTGGGGGTTTTGTTAAAATTTAATACTGGACATAAGTGATTTAAAAATTTAGTAGACAAGCAAAGATGTAGCCGAGACTGCAGAAAGGATTTTGAATTTTACAAACACTCCCTTGGCAATATTTTCTTGGACACCCTGCATAAAAGTCAATTTGATCGTAATTGCTTAAGATGTGAGAGTACCTGAATATTTACCTTTTTAGAATGAAGAATCTTTCCACCAACTATCTGCACCTCGAAAAAACCTGTTGCAGTTCTGGTAGCCTCATAAGTCTATAAAATAAAACATTTGTTAGTTTATATTGCGTTGTAGTTAGCTTCACAATAAATAAAAAGATTATCGAATATATACAAAATATTTTTTTTGCCATCAAGACTTCCGATACGGTTATGATAGTTATATCAACAATTTGGCTAGGAGAAGAGTGTAGTATCTGTTCTGATACTACACTTCATCTTTCTGTTCTCCATGAAAGTTATTCTAGGCAGATGCATTTTATTTTTGTTCCAATCCAAAATATTTCTTTTATTGGAGAGTTGAATTCCCCAACCGCATTAACTGACCATGTTAATAACTGTCCTTGTGAAGAGGCAAGTAAATATGATCAATAAATGGTACTAGTGCATATTGTGAACCAAATGTATGCAAATGTCTGCTTGGTTTGCACGGAACCTAATGTAAACTGCCCGATTATGATAAGTGTTGCCAAGTAAATCTTACAAATGCTATGAAACAAAATAACATTCAGATATGAATTATGATTTAAAAATAAAAACATAAGGTGCTTACTGCAGGGAAGTTATGGTACTAGCTTTTTTAGTAGTATTTTCAAGTTTAATTCAAGTTTTATGGTATCTTGTTTAAATTATTAGGTGAAAGTACAGAAGTTACAAAACACCTTATGGTTAAGAGTGGATTTTAAAATACATTATTTCAGTATGTTATCTTCTTTGCATAAGTACTAAAATAACCTACCATAAGTTAAATTTTTTTTTTTTGCAAGATAATTTTTAAAATTTTAAGCAAAAAATGTTTAAGTTTTAAGAATATAATTTGAGTGGGGGGAGGGGGGTAATATATAGCACTATTCTTGATTGGCTGATCAATTTGACCAGCACTTGCCATAATCCCCAATTTATATCAGGTTTCAGGCAAAGCCGAGTGGATGCTTACGTATATCTAATTCACAAAAGGCATTAGTACCCAATGATCTATTTGGAATAGCATACAATAGCAAAAATATTCACCCCATGACCTCTTGAATCACATCCTTTGTTTTTTTGTTTATTTTTTTTTTTAAAGAGAAAGTAGAGAAACTAGTAACAACCAAACACTACCACCGTGACTACGCAAGTATAATGGCATCTAGAACATTCCGATAAATGTGCCACTACAACTATTATTTGTTTTGTAGATGACATTTCAATATAACTAGTACTTTTAATAGTATCACTGATAGTATTACAATAAATATTAGCGATTCGTCTGTAATATGTTTTACATATTTTTCAGGCGATTTACATAAGATTATTTTTTTCTTTGCATGAAGTGAAAGAACATCTTTGTATATACCAATCAAAGAACGAAAATATTCCTAAAATCAAATTTATCAATAATTTTTTAATGTTATAGTAATTTTGAATTTTTATTCATTAAAACATTGAAATTATGTTTTCATAAAAATACATAAATTCTTAAACGGAAGTTTTTAAGTTGGTTATAATATTAAAAGATACTCACAAACTCAAGTTTATCGGGAAATTTCTTAACCAGGATATCCTTGAGTCTTCTATACTAAAAAAAAAAAAAAAAAAAAAAATTTTAAATTAAGTATTAAAAAAATTTGACAATATTTAAAATCAAATTCTGGAACCTTGCAGAAGGTAAAGTAAAAAAAAAAAAAAAAAAAAAAAAAAAAAAAAAGACGGGCGGAAAAAATACATCAACATTTCAAAAACAAAACAAAGAAAAAGATTCTATTTATTCACAATTGCAATTCATAACAATGGTAAATAAGTCTCATAATTTATTGATGTTCCATGAACCATCAAAAAATCTAATTTATAAAACACTGTCTCCACTTTTTCAAACTGTATTTCTTGAGGTTGTAAAGCAGTGCTAGGCGGCTCAAATGATTGCATTTTGTGGATCCACAATAAACAGGAAAACCTTGTATTCAAAAAGAAATTAAAATCAGGAATTTATTCATACCTTTCTGATGCTTAGACGATTCATGTCACAGCAGTAAAGTCTTAAAATAAAACATTTTATATCAAACTTATAACAAATAAAAATAAAAACACTTACCTTAGGGGCATACCCTCATGCACCACTGAAAATAAAAAAGAAAAAAATTATATTGATATAATTTGCTTCTGCTTCCCTGACTGTACTAAACTGCAGAAATTTAAATGTAAAGTGAACAGACATCTTGCTGCTCAACTCTTCTTTCTGTTATACTGGAGCCCAAATCGTAGCTTTTGTTTCAAGTAGCAATATGCCTTGTTTATAGTGTGAAAACAAATATAAATATACAATCTATTATATTTTGCTTAGTGTGTCCGTTCTATTTTTCCGGAAACTACTGGATCAATCTGACTGAAATTTTGTATGGATCTTTGTTATACAGCTGCAGTGAACTAAATATGGTATCTGATGCACAGGGAATAATAGGGATTAGTATTTAATGCAAAAAGGAGCATAAATTTAACCATCAATTTAGCATAAATCACTCATTTTAAGTCCATGCGCTATAACTTACCAGTTTTTAACAGGTTATAAAATCTAATATATTTTAGCCTTCTGAAAAGACTGGGTTGGTTACATAGGAACAGACTTAACTATCATGAGCATTACAGGTGTAATGCCATTACATTTTCACTGCTTATCTAACATGTATGCAGCGACAGGAACAAAGGAAAAATTCAACACTTTTCAGTCGAAACAAAAAGTTGACAGGTCATTTTATTACTAAACTGTAGACAAAATTTTCCAAGCTAGCGGACAATGTGGGTGCATACCTGCATTTCTCGAGTCAATTACTCATTTCCTATATCTACAGATCAATCCATGGTTGTCTGATCATTTTTGTTAAGTTTTATTTCATCCGGTATTAAAGGTTCCTCTTGCACAAACACAAGCTTCCAAATCTTTTCTTTTGGTTCTCTTCCTTTACTGTTAAGTCACCTTGCGCCATGGCTTTTTCATTTGCATGCAAAATGACACTGCTACTATTTTTTTTTTTTTTTTTTTTTTTTTTTTTTTTTTTTTTTTTTTACACAGGAACCACATTATCAAGGCCAAGAGGCCACTCAAGGATAAGGGTTAAAGAGCGTACAGTAGAAATTGGACAATATAGTAATCATTAGTAATGAAAATTCGGTTAATTTGATAACTTATATGGAACGGCTCATCAAGAACTTATTTACGTTAGACTTGAACACAACCATATTGTAGTCAGCCGGAAAGCAGGAAAACGGAAGACAATTCCACAGGCGTGCAGTTCTAAGAAGCTTTGTTCATGAAATCTACGTTTAAGTGTCCATTACTTTACTACGAATGGATTTCATACAAAATATTTCCTAGCAGGTAAGGTATGAAACTACTACCAACTATCGATATAACAACAGTCAAAAGTATTTTTCAATCCCATTTTATAAACATTTTTATTAAAAAACAATTTTTTTTAAAGTGTCAAGATCTTAAAAATGAAGCCAATTCGTTTTATATCTGAATTCCCAATTTGGTTACTTTGAAACAATTCAACCTGCTTTGGCAATTAGGTCTTCTACGTCAGATCTTAATTAGGTTAATAACAATTAAACCCCTACATTTGATAATATGGTAGTTGAAATTGGTCAATTAAAGTTTGACTTCCAATCAATATTGGGTTTAGCTAAATGCTGACATGTGCTAGGTTACCATTTAAAAAAAGAAAAAAAAAAGTTTTTTTCTTTAAACTTTACCTCATTAATCGTACATCTTAAAACAAAGTTTTGCAAATCACTTTATTCAAAGTAAAGAAATAATTTTTAAAAATTCACGAAGTTGCTAATTCTTTACATTTACGTACATTTCCTTCACGATTCAGAAGGTCTTTTCAGCCAGAGTACCTCAAAATATTTTTGGCATAATGACAGTGCCAGGATTAGGATTTAAATTAGAAATTTAAATTTCAATATACATCTCATTTTACATACAATATTGAAGAAATATTTATAATATAAATTAAATTTTGGGGCAATATTCAGCTATATACATCAGTATATCAACTTTTGAAGGAGACAGATTCCAATGTTTTTGGTTTGTTTTTCTTTGATCTCAAAATATACCTTAGTTTCCACAATCGCTTCTACATGGGAGCCGAATCATTCCTTTGAAGTCTGTAAAATAGATTTCAGTTGCTGAGGAGGGGGAGGAGCAAACCTGGAAAACATTTGGTGGTTACAGAAGACATTCATGTTGTCTTGCTATTGTCTATCAACTTGTGATGTGCTGCATTATTTAGGTGAAGGAGTATTTTTTCATTTGTGGTAATTTTGGTATAACTTCCTTCAAGCATACCAATAATTCTATATAATATAATATTCACTAGTGATGGTTCATCTTTAAAGTTCATCAACAAAATATCTTGCACATCCTATAATAAAACCTTGCCTGCTGAGGTTCACATCTGGTTGGTTTTCATTTGCCGAGTGGTACATCCATCCTTCAACATTATCACATGGATGCAAAAATCTTTTAATTGCATTGAAACAGTTGTAAACACGGAATCGTTGAAGTCTTGTTTCTATTGATTGGATAAACACAGGACCCACTTCGAACACAGCTTTCGACAAATATGCATGAAAAATGGTAATATCTTCAACTCATACTATCTCATACAACTTCAACTGATGAGCAACCAAAAGGAGTTAGGACTTTATCGATGTTTTCTGGAACAACTGACAAATTCAGGCCCTGAGCATTTAACATCAGGTGTTTAGGACTGCGTTTAAATTTTAACCATTGTTTCTGATGGAGTGGAGTCAAAATAACTTTCCTTGAACTGTATTCCCATCAGAAAGTTTGGTTGATGGGTTAGTTTGGAAGTCAAATTTTATAGTTGCCAAATGCATGCTCGCATGTAAAAATGAGAAATCAATTCAGATCGCATGTAAAAATGAGAAATCAATTCAGATTTTTCTTCATTTATTTTTAAACTTACAGCTTCATTTAACATTTGTAAAACTAATTAGATTTGGCTCAAATTTTGATATGTGCCATTTGAAGGTTAGTACTTTATAAAAATCAGATTTTTTTTTATTGATGACTCCATCTAGGTCAAGGCCGGATTTTTTTGCATGATGAATTACAGTATAAAATACTCAGTCCTCAAATTGAGTGCATACTATAAAAACCCAAAACAGCCTTGTTTATTCGTTTCTTTCAAACACAAAAATACATACAAATACTTAATGTCGTCTTACAGAGATTAAAAAAAAATAAAATAAAGAATCATTTTTAGAACTCATTCTATGAACAGTATTTTGTATTGTCTTAAGGCGGTCAATAAAAAATTATTTTGAAAAGGTCCTATTTTCCACAATGTTATTGGGCAATGAAGATAATGTTGCATGTTCAAATACAGATATTTTAAGTTTTAACTTTAAATATGGATAAGCATTAAAAACAAGTTTAAACAAATCAGTTTTCAATGTATGCATCTATAAGGTGTACTTGTGCGTTAAGCAGTGTGTGTATGCTTCACAAGACGCTGTATATAGAAGTCCATAAAAGTAGTCTGTTGAGGCTTTTTTCATCACGGCTTGGAGTTAGTTTTAAGGACACAGACAGGTGCATTGGGTAGAGAAAAAATTACTAAACAATGAGCATTTTGTTTATGTTCTTAAACTTAGGTCTAAAAGGGATGTTGGCTGGATTGTAATGCAAGCATGCGTGTTCCGTAGGAGAACAGGAGATGAAGACATGTTTAGCTTTTTACACTACACTGGCTTTCTGATTTAACTGAAAGAAAATGCTGAAGAGATTTTGTTGAGTTTTCATACGAATATCACATTTACTGTGTCGTTTGCTCTCAGATTAAAAATACTTAACATTTTCTTTAATAGTTACTAAAAATGTGAAATAAAGAAAAAAACTAATGTTTTCACTAATAATTGCTTTAAAATAGTTATTTGTAAAATTTAAAAAAAAAAAAAATAGCCAACTTAAAAAGCTTAGAAAATATTTGAACTTAATATTTTTACTATCAAATATTTTTGTAAAATATATAAAATTTATACCAAATTTTAAAAGGCCAAATTTAAAATCTGGCAACCCTGGCATGTAGCTCGACATTCAGCATTTGAATTTTAGACTAATCAGATACTTTCTCTGAATTTATGAAATTTGCTATTAAAGTTCATTTTGAATACATTAAAAAAAGAAGATTTAGACATGGGAAACTAGATTAAAAAAAAAAATTTCGTCTGCTTATCAAAAAGAAATGTATAAACTTATTTTAATATTCCTAACATTTTTCACTGAACTTTCTACAATGAAAACAAATGAACATAAATTCTTAACTTTTAGATGGAATTATAGTAATTGAGCAAGGAAGTTTGGATTGATTTTTCAGCACTGCGGATAATTGACAGTGGCTTTCTTAGCTAATATTTTGCAAGGACTCAAAATAAGGACAATTTTTTTTTTATCTATTTAAACTTCCATTTTTACACAATTTTCAAGCTAGTTATTGTTTATGACTTATTGTTATTTTGTTTTTGACATCCAACTCGACTCACAGAGTAATACTTAAAATGATCTTAAGAAATATTGTGAGAAATTTATTCTCAAATAATTTAGAACTCTGCAATGCGAAAAACTGCCACAACAACGTAAAGCAAACTTACCAGGTTGATGCAGCCGGTTGAGTCTAATTTGCAAAAATGCTGTGTCATTTAAGCTGCTCTTTTGAGTCTATTAGATAAACTTTTGGCATAGTGGTATTTTTTTTTCTTCTGAGAAGCCTTTCGTGGTTTCTTGTTTAGAGCTCAAAATTTCTACATTCTTTTCAATATGCCAAAGTGGGAACCCCAATGTCAGTATAGTTGCCAATTTAAAAGACAATATTTCATCTGGAAGGAAAACCCAAGTTACGTTAAATTTTCTCAGTGCCGAGACAAGTAGGGAATAATTCACCCTTAAATTAAGGAGTCTATGAAGCTTTGACCATAAACACAAACTAACGTCCATCATGCTAGGAGGCTAGTCAGGAACTGAACTGTTCATTTGAATTCGTGCGGGGGGGGGGGGGGGTAAAATTTAAATCAACTAATCAGAAAGGCAAGGCATCAATTAATGATCATTCGTATTTCAAGTTATGCAGTTTCTGACATTATCCAAAAGTGGCTCTCCCCAAAGATCAGTCCCCTCACCAAATTGAGACTTTTCTATAGGTCGCTCCTTTTTGGATGAAGGTGTCAATATGTACCAACAAAACACTCGCCTTTCAAAAGTTGATTTCTAGAGGATATTCAGGTTTGCTTTAAACGAATCACATTTAAAATTGTCGCCAACAAGTAGTTTTTATATTAACACTTAATTTATTCTAATATGTATTTCCTTTTGTAAAAAAGGAATGTAGGTGGACAATACACACCCACCTTGCTTTGTCTTTTTCAGAGGATTATTATCGATTGGACACTAATTTACCAGATAAATTTTTTTAAATTTCTAAAAGGTGCTCATAATACGTTCTAGTAACTTGATCCCCTATATTGGAACCAGAACCATAAAAAGACAAAACGAAAAATATAAGAGGGATGTGCATGTTCTCGTCAAGTGGTTCCAATAGGGAGGGGGGGGAGATTTACTAGAACGTTGTATTAAAAACTGAGACTCCCTACAAATATTGTATTTAATTTTTTTTTTTTTTTGATAATCTGGTAGATTAGTATCCAATTGATAATCCGCTGGAGGGGGGGGGTGCATTCATCAAAAAGTGCGGTACTAGCGCACTTATGGATCCGTGTTGAAACATTTAGAAAGCCATTCTTAACGTAGGGAAGGTGTTTTGTATCTATTCTGTATTTTAACCTTACAACTTGATAAAAGCATCATAAAACTTTAAACTTGAAAATACTATTTAAAAAATAACAGATTAATAATTGCACTAGCACAAAAAAATGTTAGTTAAGAAAAAAAAAAAAAAAAAAAAAAAAGGTAAATATGAGGAATTACTCCACCCTCGAAAATTCCTTTAAAATTACCACTCTTATAGGTTTTCGGGGGTCGCTGAAAACGAAAATAACGTTTAAAATTACGGCAAACGAGTAGTTTCCAAGATATGAAAAAATGTTAGTTTAAAAAAAAAAAAAAGTAGGTGGGTGGGATCACTTTTCTATATTAATTTAACGTAAAATGAGCATCCACTTTGTGGCCACGATTTTTCGGTATTATTATACAAACACCGTGACAGCGTTAGGGTTAGGGTTAGGGTTAATTCGCTGTCACGGTGTTTGTATAGTTTTACCGATTTTTCTCCGGGGAGGGGGGTGGCTTTCTCTCCACCCTCGGAAAATCCTTTAAAATTCCAGGAAACAAGTAGTTTCAAAGATATGAAGAAATGCACTCACTTCATGGTCACTTTTTTTTTTTTTTAGGGGGATATTCAATTATAGAACTTGTAAAGTTTTTTTTTTAACAGGTGCTTATGCAGTTTAATTAACCGTTTAACGTAAGTAACGCGAACGCGCCGACAATAACCGAGCAGAAGAACTTTAATATTTTACAAAAATTCGGTTTACATTTGGCGGCATTTTAAACGTTAGTGGTAACTTTAAAGGATTTTCCGCACCCCCTCGAGGAAAAAAAAAAAAAAAAAAAAAAAAATAGCCACAAAGTGGGTGCTCATTTTACGTTAAATTAATATAGAAAAGTGATCCCACCCCACTTTTTTAAAACTAACATTTCTTCATATCTTGGAAACTATTCGTTTGCCGTAATTTTAAACGTTATTTTCGTTTTCAGCGACAAAGGAATTTGAGGGTGGAGTAATTCTTCATATTTACCAGAAGAAAAAAAAAGGTACTCATGCCCTTATCGATCCGTGCTGACTGCTGAAGTAACGTTATTATTTAAAAAGCCATTCTTACCATGGGAAGGGGAGGGTGTTTTGTGCCTATTCTGTACTTTAACCTTACAATTGAATAAAAATAAGCATAAAACTTTAAACTTGAAAATACGATTTAAAAATAGCGCGGATCAGTAAGTGCATTAGCACAAAAAAAAAAAAAAAAAAAAAGTCGCTTTGAACATAACATCGATAAAATACTAGTAACTTTACACATGCCTCAAAATTCATATTTTGGTCCTAAATGTTTTAAACTTACTAACACGAAAACTGACGAAGTTGAGATTTCTAGTGTTACATAACTTTTACTCTGTAAGAAAAAAAATCTGATTTAGTGTAATTTCTGCGCTTATACACTTCCGCGCTATTTTTAAATCGTATTTCCAAGTTTAAAGTTTTATGCTTTTTTTTTTTTATTCAATTGTAAGGGTAAAGTATAGAATAGGTACAAAACACCCTCCCCATGTTAAGAATGGCTTTTTAAATAACACTGCACTTATTGATCCGTGCTGAAATAGTGTTGCAGTTGCACGAACGGAAATCTAAAACGAAAACAGTTAATTTGCACGTGGATGTTAAACTGAACTCATGCTGATGCGGTTTTCTTAAAGAAAACAGTGATTTTCCAGAATAGTGCAGAGCAAAAAAAAAAAAAAAAAAAAAAAAAAAAAGGGGGGGGTGAAATATATATATATATATACGTATATATACATCCAATAAGTCACCAACCGTGCGAAAATGGTAATGTACTATGATATAACTTCTTTCAGTATCTCTGGATTGTAAAACAAACCCGCATTGTTTAATTTTTAAGTAAAACCACATTCCAAAATAAAACAAACTTATCAAAATAATTAAAATAGTAGCTTAGCTTGGTAACATTTATTGGTTGTGCATTTGTTTTTTACCTTTTTATTGCTTTGTTAGATATTCGGTATCGCCATAAAAAAGTTACTTCTGCAATTTATGAATTACGCTTCTCGTCGTATATTTCGTAGATTACGTAAGTCGTTGGATGATGCGGACTGAAAATAGTGTTTTTCATTTTTTTACTTTTTTTTTTTTTTTTTTTTTTTTTTTAAACAAATATTAAATAAACTTTAGCTAGTAAAAAAAAAAAAAAAAAAAATTAAAAATTAAAAGAAAAACAAATCGGTGCTTTGCTTGTGTACTTTTGCCACCGTGCTATTTTTAAATAGATTTTCAGGTTAAATTCAAGCTTCACGAGATCTTTTCTTTATTGTTCAGTGGAAGCACAGAATAGTTACAAAACACCCATGATAAGAATGGCTTTCAAAATAACATTATTTCAGCACGGTTACAAAAGTGCACACTGCACACAAGTACCAAAAAAAATTGACAATGTTAATACTAGAATATTTCATTTTCTTTTGTGTGTGGTTTTTCCAATTAAAAAGACAAACAAAGAATATTTAAAAAAAAAAAAAAAAAAAAAAAATGCTACGTTAATAAGAAAAAAAATGTTATAAACCTACCAGTAAGTAACGTGTATTTTCAGAACCATGTTTAATTCTGATGTAACTTGTGTCTCCCAAAAGCCGGGATATTTTATTCGTAGTTGCTTCTAAGCCTACAGATCCGAACTAGTCATGCAGGTAAATTAGCAGTCGGTTTTATTCACGAAATGTACGAAACTACGGCTGATAAACTTAAACCATTTTGAGAAATAAAAGTTAATTTAGTTTTACTACAAAGATAAATTTTATTTTATGGCAGTTATCTTATTTGCAAAACCATGCTTAAGTAGTTGATTTTTTAAAAAAATTTTATATGCGAAAAACCACCACTAAATATTATGTAAGTAGAGCCAACCTTCCTAAGACCAACCCATAATTAAAAGCCAGTATTTTTAGGAGTGTTTTTTTTTTTTCTTCTGTGTTTATTCTGCACCAATTTCTTTTTATTGCAATCTCATAATTAACTATCAGAACTAGTGCACAGGCATTGCCCGGAAAAAGCGAGAAAGAAATTCACCGCCAAACTTTATGTAAGATACATCTTCCGTACTTCTTTGTTGACATTTTGGTATTTTTTTACTACCTGTCCCAGCGTAGTATAAACACCTCAACCATCCCATGTTAAAAACGGCTTTCAGAATGCACCCCTCTCTCCATGTTAAGAACGGCTTTCGAGGTTGGAGGGGTGTTTATTCCGAAAGTCGTTCTTAACATGGGGTTGTTGAGGGCGTGTATAATACGCGTGGGCACGTCGTCGTTTTAAAAAAAAAAAAATACTATTTAGCGCAAAATAATTCGTTTAGCAATAGTGCCGATCATCAAAAAATTCTCTGGAATTTGTAACGCTAAACTTGGATTCAACCGTAAACTTACCGACATTTTTTTTTATTTTTTTTTTATCTGATCTGATAGTTATGAATGCTATAAATTATGCAAACGAACTTGGCTGTTTTCCAAAATAACAGGATATTTTAAAACTGGTAAAGATTAATCAGAAGTGACTTTTCCATCAACATAGAAAAATAAAAGTTTCTTTAAGGCCCGTCTCACGTTCGTTCTAAGAAATAGTTTTCATCATATGAAGAAATTACTTTGTCAAAAATTTGGTGATCACTTTTCCATGTAAATTTAACTTAAAATGAGCACCCACCTTCTGGCCACCTAGTGAGGGGGAATGTTTTTGTTTGTTTATTGGCTAAAAGGTTTCTTTGTTTGTTTGTTTTTTTTTCTGCTTTCACCTTATAATAAAGACACAACGAAATTGAAAAATACAGAAAAATCTGTATACAGATACATGTAATTCCTTATGTTATCAGTGCTGACCATTTCTGTATGTGTAAGCGTGCATAATTTTGCTCAAACAAGTAATTTTCTCGATATTAAGCAATGTAATGTTATCAGTGGTGACCATTTCTATACACAAAAGCGCATGCATATTTTTGCTGCAAACAAGTAGTGTTCCAGATATTAAGCCATTTTTGCAGCTCGCACGTTTGCACATACAGAAATGGTCACCACTGATAACATATAGAATTACATGGCTTAATATCTGGAAAACTACTTGCATTTCATATGATTTTAAATTGTTCACCAAAGATTACTATGCTATGTGAGAAGGCAGTTTGATATACGAGTTCACATTTCACAGCTTTCATTTATGCTACCATGCACTTGTGCATAGCGTAAATGAAGGTTGTGAAATGGTGGAAAATAATCCCAGGGTTCAGGGTTTAATACCATGCAAAGGGTAAATTTGCAATGGAAACAGTTATATTCTTTTGAAGCACACTGAAATCTACAAAATAATATATTTTTTTATACAAATGTGAGATGGCCCTTAAAGTAAAATAATACCCAAAGAAGTACGGAACTTGGTTTTTATCTTTATAAGTATTAACAGTTCAGCCCAGCTTTGCTAGGACACTATGTACTGTTCATAAGTTTATGTGCATATGTATATATACATATTAAAAAGTTTGACTCGTGTCCAGATAACCTACATCTACAATGTCAAGTGTTTAGACCCAAAATTGACAGAGGAGTTTGGTAGAGTCTGCAAACGTCAACTCTTTCAACGTTAACCTCTTGGCAGCCAAAATTTCGCCCAAAACCTGATTGAAAAGCTTGCTGCATGTCTAAATACCCTTTATGTAAAATTTCAAATGTTTAGACCCAAAATTGGCGTAATAGTTTGCTAGAGACCGCAAAGGTCAAATCTTTTAAGCTTTGACCCCTTGGCGGCCAAATTTTCAGCCAAAAACCGATTTGTCTGAATACACTTTATGTAAAATTTCAAATGTTTAGACCAAAAATTGGCTGAGTAATTTGGTAGAGACCACAGAGGTCAATTTTTTAAAAACTTTGACCCCAATTTTGACCCCTTAACATTTATTATTTTGGACTCAAATTAAATTTAAAAGTTTGATCTATGTCCAAGTAACCTACATCTAAAATTTTAAGTGTTTAGACCCAAAATTAGCGGAGGAATTTGGTAAAGTCTGCAAAGGTTAAATTGTTGAACTTTGACCTCTTGACAACCAATTTCTGGCTGAAAACCGATGAAAATGCATCTGAAACCAAGCTTCTATCTTTATACCATCACCGCTCTGATCTTCATCTGGCATCAATTGAAATAAATGGCTCTCGTTTTAGGGAGGCTCCATGTTTTGACAAGTTTCTGGGCTTGACCTTTACTCCTGATCTGAAATGGAACACATATATCAAATCTGTTGCCAACGCCACTGGAAAAATGGTAGGATCCTCCTACCGTTTCAGTAGATATCTCACTCCTGATGCAATTCTCTACCTATATAAAAGCTTACATCCAATGATGGAGTACTGTTGCCACATCTGGGCAGGAGCTACTAGAAGCAACTTATCCTGACTTGACAGAGTTCAAAATAGACTTCGTAGCTTAGTGTGGGATACCCTTTTCTCTTCCCTTCATCCTCTTTCTCACACAAGAGTCATTGCAAGCCTGTCACTACTTTATGGTTATTTTCATGGCAAGTACTCGTCTGAACTCCAATCTATGGTCTCCCCTTGCCAAACTTTCATGAAAAACACTCGTCTAGCCAAAACCACTATCAATAATTTCCCTTACTCTTTATCTGTGCCTAAACCTAAACATAGATTCCATGAACAAAGCTATTTTCTTAGAACTGCATGCTTGTGGAACTCTCTTCCATTTGCCTGCTTTTCAGCTGACTACAATTTGATTGTCTTCAAGTCTAATGTAAACAAGTTCTTGATGAACCGTCCTTCTAGGAAGTATAAGGAAAGTTATTTATAATAGTAACCTTGTTGAGAAGCCCGTTGAAAAAATCCTTTCATGGACATACACAAACGCATACACCCATTTTGCCTTTTATATAATAGACTAGCCTGGGTGCCCGGCATTGCCCGGATGTTTGGAGGTGTGTGTTGAGAAAAAAAAGAAGTTGTAGTAGGCAGGTAGGCTTGAACCCGTACCACAAAGGAGGAAAAGAACATGAAAAAAAAAAAGTGACGTCTTTGCCATTGCGTCCATCACCAAACCAGAAGTGGCGAAGGTTTAAATTAAGGCTAGTCAATCAAAAAGAGGGGGTGACTTTCCAAAATATCGGCGAAAAAAACAACCCCTCCTTGTAGAAAAGTGCCCAGTTGAGGGTGAAGGAATGAATGTTTTTAGCCAATTTTTCGATATTTGTCTTCAAAACGATACCGATCTAGTGAAAATTGATCACTTCTGTGGAAAGTTTTGGGCAGACATACAAACAAACAAACATACATACATACATTTAAACAAACAGGTGAGATTTATATAATAGATTATTACAACATTATTTTTATTTAGTTAAACGTTGGCATTATCTAATTTATTTATTTAAATGTTAGTATTATTTTATTTTATTTATTTAAATGTTATTTTTATTTATTTATTTAAACGTTAGTATTATTTATGTAAACGTTAGTATTTTTTTTTTAATTATTTATTTAGAGTTTGCTATGAATGTTTTATGAGGAAGAACTATAGAGTGAATTTCAGTCAAGCACCTGCCATGAAAGTAACGATAGAGTAGAAATAGGTTTGTAACTTCTCTGGAAGAGAAAAAGACATTGAAAGTGAATACGAAAAAAATAAACGAAAAAAGATTTAAACGAGGTGTGCACATTTTTTTATTTTCTTACTCATCCCAAACAAGACACACTGCCATTTGGGCATAAGAGGCTACTAAGTGAGGACATGTCCTACAGAGACTCTATGTAGGGAATTGAGCAAGCAGCGAAATGTCTTACAGTTAAATTTCTGCACATTAATATACTCAGGAAAGCAGGACACCAGGATGGAATTCCAAAGCCTAGCGGTTCAAGAAAAAACTTACTAGAGTAGAAAACCTTCCAGCATCTAAGGAAGTGAAGAGTTAGATTTTATCCCTTATCGGGATAGTTGGGTGTATTTATGTCGAAGGGGCACAAATGTTAGAAGTTCATCAGAGTACATTACATTAAAATACTTGAAAAACAGGCATAAGAATGCAACAACACATCAAAAGGCCTATTAGATTGGAGACTTTTTTGGTGGGGGGGGGCGCTATCTAAGAGGTAGAGGATAGTGGTAGATATACCAGTTAGTGTAAATTATTACATTCAGCCACTAATACACTTTCATAACTATGAAAGAGCATCTTTGGAGCAATGTACTTATGTTGTGGAGGGGGGTTTTGTGGGAGAGGTAAGTCATTGTGTCTACACAAACACTGGAAAGAATACGTGCCATTCATTAACACTATAACTAACCCTAAGTCCAGGTGGAAATTGGAAATACGACAAACAAAACAAAAACGATGTATGCACATTTGGTGTAATAAAAATGTTAAAAAAGGCGATTTATAGTGTAAGAGATGGTTAATAATCAATTTTGCCCATAAAATGTTAGAATTGATCCTATAAGCATTTCCTCACATACGACAGCATCTCAGAATAGCAGTAAACTCAGATACTTGTTTGGAGTTATTAAGCCTGATACAAAAGAGGTAGTAATGCTTGGGCAGACAACATCTCCTTGCCTTTGAACATTTTGATAAATCATAAATAACATAAAAGTGCTGTATCCTAACACTAAGTCCAGATGGCAATATAAAAGCAACAAAACAGTGCAGACAACACAGCCCTTCTCTGTAAGATGGTCTCCCGTTACCTCTGACAATCTAACTTACACAAAACTGTTATGTTTTTATCACTAAGTCTAAATAGCAATAAAAAAAAAATGGAAAAAGAGCACATCCACCAAAACGAAGAGCACATACAGCACCTGGTATTACTAAATGGTTACCCATTTTAGTATTGACTAAGTTCAACAGGCAATGAACTCATTCCTCTTGCTATTGCCTGGAAGGATAGCCTCCAGTATGTTCGGAGCTGTAATGAATTCTAAATTATATAGAATTGTTGTTTATTTATATCCGGTGGTGAAAAAAGAAAGAAAAAAGTGTCTGTTGCTTCTATTTGTGCTTGCGATCTTGTCATGTCATATGAAACTGAGGTGCATCCAGTTTAAATAAAAATCCTAGTTTGCCCCCAGACTTACAAAACTGTTTAAGCGTTGCCTTAAGAAGTGCTTTCCAACACCCTGGAAAACCTCATCAGTATGCCCTGTATTTAAGAATTCAGGTGAAAAGTCATCTCCCTCTCAGTACAGACCAATAAGTCTCCTGTGTGTCATGAGTAAGTTGTTGGAATCCATATTAAATAAAGAAGTAGTCAACCACCTCAACAGAAACAACCTTCTTAGTGACATGCAATATGGTTTCCGTTCTGCAAGATCTACAGCAGATGTGCTAACGGTTATATCTCATAGGATTAGTGAATCTCTTGACAAAGGTTTCCTTTCCAGGGCAATTGCTCTTGACATATCGAAGGCCTTTGATAAGGTATGGCATAAGGGCCTACTTTACAAGATTTCCAGCTACAGTATCACTGGAAATGTTTTCTCAATTATTAAATCATTTCTCTCCGATAGGTTCATAAGATTAGTGGTTGATGGGCAGAAATCAGAGGCCCACAGTATTAATGGTGGAGTCCCTCAGGGGTCCATCGTGGGCCCAACTCTCTTCCTGATCTACATCAATGATCTCCCAAAACACATACTTAAATCATTTGTTGACATCTATGTTGATGACACGACCATCTATGGCAACATATCAAAGGCTGTAAATGACAAAGTTCTCTCTAATTCTCTCTCCTCTGATCTTGAGCGCATGGTACAATGGGGGAAGAGGTGGCTGGTCACTTTTAATGCATCCAAAACCAAGCTTCTATCTTTACGTCATCAACACTCTGATCCCAATTAGGCATCAATTGAAATGGATGGCTCTCGTCTTGGGGAGGCCCGATGTTTTGACAAGCTTCTGGGTTTGACCTTTACTCCTGATCTGAAATGGAACATGTACATCAGGTCTGTTGCCAAGGACGCTGGGAAAATGGTGGGATCCTTCTACCGCTCCAGAAGATATCCCACTACTGATGCAATTCTCTATCTGTATAAAAGCCAAGTACGTCCAAGGATGGAGTACTGCTGCCACATCTGGGCAGGAGCTGCTAAAAACAGCCTATCCGGCCTTGACAGAGTACAAAATAGACTTTGTGGTTTAGTGGGGGATGTCCTTTTCTCTTCCCTGCAACCTCTCCCCCACAGAAGAGACGTTGTGAGCCTGTCTTTGTTTTATTGTTATTTCCATGGCAGGTGCTCGTCTGAGCTCCAATCTCTGGTCCCCCCTCGCCAATCTTTCATGAGAAACACCCGTCTGGCTGAAACGGTTGTCAATAATTTTCCCCACTCTTTATCTGTGCCTAAATCCAAATGTAGATTCCATGAGCAAAGTTTCTTTCTTAGAACTGTATGCCAGTGGAACTCTCTGCCTCTTGCCTGTTTCTCACTTGACTACAACTTGGATGTCTTGAAGTCCAACATAAACAAACTCCTGACAAACCGCCCCCTTAAGTAAGACACTCTATCAAACCTCCAATACTAATGATTACTACAATACTATCTCATTGATTACTGTACATGCAATAACCCTTATCCCTGAGTGGTCTTTGGGCCTTGATAAGTGGTGACCCCCCCCCCATGTATAAAAAAAAAAAAAAAAAAAACACTAAGTTAATTTGAATTTAGAGTAGTAAGCTTTGACAGCAATGTATTAGATTTAAGAGTAGTAAGTAGTGGCAGACTTTGAACTAGCGAGCATTGACAGCAGTGTGTCAGATTTTGGAGTAGCAAGCTTTTACAGCAGTGTGTTAAATTTTGGAGTAGTGAACTTTGACAGCAATGTTTCTGATTTTAGAAAAGTGAACTTTGACAGAGGTGTGTTTTATTTTGGAGTAGCAAGCTTTGGAGCAGTGTGTCGGATTTTGAAGTACTGAACTTTGATAGCAATGTGTCAGATTTCGGGATAGTGAGCTTTGACCACACTGTGTTGCATTTGGGAGTAGTGAGCTTTGACAGCAGTGTGTTATATTTTGGAGTAGTTAACGTTGACAGCAGTTTGTCGAATTTTTGGAGTAGTGAACTTTGACAGTAGTGTTCCGGATTTTAGAAAAGGGAGCTTTGAAGCAGTGTGTTGGGTTTTGGAGTAGTGAACTTTGACAGCAATGTGTTGGATTTCAGAGTAGTGAACTTTGGCAACGGTGTGACGGATTTTGGTTTAGTGAACTTTGACAGAAGTGTGTCGGATTTTAAAGTAGCAAGCTTAGACAGTCGTGTGTCAAATTTTTTAGTAGAAAGCTTTGACAGCATGTTTTATGCATATGGTTTGAAAACTAATAAACATGAGTAAACAGGAAGACGTATTAATAATAGCAGTTATTATTAATCAAATGTTTTATTGACTCTAAAGACAACTCTGTGTTTGCTAAATAATAATCTGCTAATATGTTATTCTGTCAATTGAGAATGCAAATGGAAATTATCGAAATAGCTAATCAAAACGACACAAAAACAGAAAGAATAGGTAATGAGATCAATTAGTAAAACAAAACAGATGCCTTTGGGTTGACACTGAATTTTGATGCACAACAACACACGAACAAACAGATAATAAAACTAAGTTATCCTCGAGTGGCCTCTTGGCCTTGATAAGTGGTGATGCCTACGTAAAAAAAAAGTTGTTTGGCTTTTCATCACAAGGTCGATTTTTAATACAGGGAAAAATTTATTTTAAGAAAATGAGGGAAAGATATTATTAATATCTTCCCCCACATTTTCTTAAAATAAATTTTTATTTAAAATAAATTATAGTTTTTTATACACCCCCACACCTTTCCTTTAAAATAAAATTTTCCTATATTAAAAATCGACCGTGTGAAAAAATGTTAAGAACTCATGTTTTTCTTTCTCATTTTAAAATAAAAATGTCTACAAAAAGTTAATATGAATATTAAACTGTAAAATAATTAATCCTCTTTTTAAAAAAAAAATGTTTTTATTTATTAGAATAATAATAATTTAAATATAAATCAAATAATTGTAGAGGATGAACTCATTTTTTAAAGGAGAATTTAGAATGATATGGACAGAATCTATGTGTTTGTTTATCAAAACTTTCTTGTAAATAAATTATTAAAAAAACATTCCTTACATTAAAAAACAAATATTTAATATATCTCCATTTTCTTAAAATAAATCTTTTCCTTTTATTAAAAATCAACCTTGTGATGAAAAACCAAACAACTCGGTTTTATTATCTGTTTATTTACAGATGTAATGTGCATCGAAACTCAACCAGCATAGATTCAAAGGGTTCCTTTCGTTTTGTTTATTTTGTGAGGTCCTTAAAACCTAGGAAATATTCTGGTTGAAAATGAAGAGTAAATAATAAACACTAACAAAATTGAAAAATTGAAAAAATTACTGTGCTATGAAGAAGAGATGTATGTTCTATGACAAAGACCATCTAACGATCCTAGTGATAATGGATGACACCCGGTGGGAGTATGTTAAAATGAAGCTGATTTGCACAGAGCCAGTTTCACTCTCTCATCTCAACTAGCCTGATCCAGTGACAGGACAGGACTGATACAGCTGGAGGCTAGGTGAGATGCAGGAGCTACTGAAAGTATCAACCTCCTCCAGGGATAATAGATCTGAAAATAAGACTGAAATTCCTCTGACTTCACGTATGAGTCATCCAAACTCTCTATAAAGAAAATATTGATCTAGGTGGAATGTAAAAATTATAGAAAGCAAATGAAATAAACGCACATCTTCCGAAAACACACATCAAGAATTGATAAATCGATAAGATAGGAAGCTATACTGGTCAGTGTAATAGGAAAAAACATGGTTTATTTTATATATAAGATTAAACATTACCGCTGAAGTTATCTTTTGGCCTTTCTTAACATCACAATCCTTATTTAAAAAGTTAGATAATGAAGTAAAGTCTATGATCCCTTCGAGGTACACTTGATGTTTCGTAAGAATAAATGACCGCAGTATATGCTAGGCCATGAACCATTTATTAATATTTCTATACTTATTTTTCATTTCTATAAATTAAAAGCTATGAAACAAAGTAAAACATTATATTCCATTTTTGTGTGAAACGCAAATACAGAATCGGTGATAATATTGTAGCCCCTTTGATCAGAATAAAATTATACCCATCCTAATTGATGTAGTTTCAGAAAATAGGCAGTTCATTCATTTTCTTTTAACTCATAACTACCACCACTTAGGTCTCTTCAGATGGTATACCAATAGAACAATTCTTTCCGACTGATTGAAGTTTGGTCGCTCAAGATTGAATACTAGGCCAATCAGCATTAAGTATTTCAACCAGTCAATTTTGAATATTATATAAATAGTGTTACTACTACTACTACTACTACTACTACTGCTGTTGCTGCTGAGCATCATTCACTCAATTTGAATGAATCAGTTATTGTTGGGTTCAGAAGGACATTGAAGGCTTACAGAATGGACCATATGAAGGTTGCCTACCGTATTTATGTAACTGTGATTCAAAGTTATGTTATTTATATACAAGCAAAACTCTGCAGATCTTGCTTGCTTCTTTGTCATTGTGCAAAGTACAGAGTGTCTCAATAAAATGTACACACTCTTTAAATCATCTCAACTTGCTACATGAATATGCCATCCAACATTGCCAAGAGATGTTTAAGTATAAAGAATGGTACTTCCAGTAGGATGGACCACATCGCCACTATCATCATGACATAACAGCCTATCTTTATGGTCACCTGCCAAACATGGGTAGGACGAAGAGTAAGTATCGAGTACTATCCACGATCAGCATATTTTTTTGAGGTGTGAGGAGGCATTCTAAACACAAGGCTCACACCAAAAAAAACAGCTACCATGACCGAGTTAAAAGCAAACATTGAAAGAGGATGTGCCAGCATCCCAACTGAACTGATAAGGAACGTTTTGGATTCAATCAGTGAGCGTTATTAGCTGTTCCTGGATCACAATGGCTAATAACTTGAACACTTTCGAGAACTAGCTGGTTTCTACATTTTTTTTTCACAGTATTTTGACGCATGAAACTTTTCTTTATCATAATAAATGTTGATTTTATAGACATTTAAAGAGTGTATGCATTTTATTGGGACACCCTGTACATCACACTATCCTTTTATGATGTAATCCATTAAAACAAAAAAGGAGGAACGGTTGTTTTGTAATGACATTGAGGGGGGCGGGGGGTCGCACAATCCTGCTTCATGGGACCAATTAATGTAATAAGGGCATCGTCTGTCCTGAAACACAGGGCTGACCATAAGTCAGCATGGCTACACCTTTATCTTCATCTAATTTAAGCAGACACTGATTGATCACTAGAATTACTGCTCTGATGCTTAGACCACACAAAATGCGCACAAATGCATAAGTCTGTATGGCAATATCTTTAACTTGTTGATTGGTCGTTTGTCATCAGATGTGGTGGTTGAGTACTTTGTATAGGTGCTCTGCTGTTGCTGGTATATCGTCTCTCTCTCAGCTTCAGTTCTGTGTCAGGTTCAGGGCAGATCTGAAATTTAACTGGATTATTCTCTACAATCCAAACAATCAATGATGACTCAGAAATCCTTTTCTTATAAACGAAAACAATTATTACATGAATTAATTTCAGATACACTTGGTGCAAAGGAAAGTTAATGTTGGACATTCTCTGGTGCAGGTATTTGACTTAATTCGATTTTCATTACAAGGTTCGAGACAATGTTGATCTGTCTACATGACTGGTCAAAGTTTTTCTTTCCACTTTGCTCTTTCGGGGAAGAGTCCAGCCTATGGTCGCCTTTGCTGTAAAATATTCACAACAAAAACTCGTTCAGCTACAACCACTACTAATAGTTTATCTCTCTTTCTCTCTCTCTCTCTCTCTCTCTCTCTCTCTCTCTCTCTCTCTCTCTCTACATAAAACTAAACAAAATTTCCATGAGCAAAGATTCTTTCCTAGAACTGTTCACCTGTGGAACACAATACCTCTAAGATGCTTCTCAGCTGACTATAACATAGCTATGTTCAAGTCCAATGCAAACAAATTCTTGTTGTGCCATCTTCCTAATCAAATTTTTCCCAATCATCACCATTAATTATCAATCATCATGGCATTGTCTCACCAGCTATCTAACACTCATTTTATCCTTTATCCTCGAGTGGCTTTTGGCCCTTGATGTGTGGTGACATCTTAGTAAGAAAATGTTAGTGCCTTCTTTTTCCACTTCACCATAATTCTATCGAGTGAGTGTCAAAGACTTGGCTTCATGCATAATGTCTTCATCAGTTCTATATGCAAATATATGCAAGATCATTCAGGTTTCTGGTCCTGTCAGACCTCAGATCCTTTAAGGTAAGCCTTTTTAGTTTCTTAGCTAGGCGAGTGAATACCCCCTCCCGATATAAAACCTCTAAGACGCCTGCTCCCCATTTTTTTTTTTTTTTTGCTTCTCCCCAAATTACATTGATCTTGGAAGGACATCACATACTCCCCAACTCCCCAACCCTATTTTTTATTTTCCCATCTAGATTTCAACTGCACTTAGAGACCAACCTGCCTGTGATAGACAAACCTTAGGTACAGTGACAAGGATAACCACAAACCCCCCTCCGACTTTCCCATACTTTTGAATGACTTTATGCCTTATTTGTTTTTGAGAATTGTAATTTTCACAAGGAAATTTTTCAAAGTATATTTAGATGGCCACACTATTAAGGATGTCAAGAAGTTTTGTTACTGAGGTGATTCCATTGAGCAGGTGCTAGTGTGATTACAAGTGTTAGGAGTCTGTGGAATAAGTTTAGGGAATTTCTGCCATTACTAACCAGCAGACTATTACCATTCTTGACAAAGGGAAGAGTAGGCAGTGTTATGATAGAAATAAAACTCGGTCATTGAGAGTTGAAGACATGTGTTGCCTGAAGAAATGATATGAAAATGATGTGATTGATGTGTAATGTGAGTCTTAAAAACAGACTTAGTTTTGATGACTTCAGACGAAGATTACATATAGAGAGGTGTGCAGAATAGTAGACTCTGATAGAATGGCCACACTGAAAGAATAGATGAAAGTTCATGGTTATTTAGATGTAGAAAAGTTAAGGTAGCAAGGAAAAGCTAAGGAAAACAAGGAAGGAAGTGATAAAAATGGACGAGAGAAAGAGGAATAGACATGACCAAAGATAGGGTATTTTAGAAGTCAATTATTTTTTATTTGTCCTCTGTATGCCTGCATGAAAAACGCACGTTAAACTGATGATGATGATGATGATAACAATGACGATGATGATGACGACCGCAATGATGATAATGACGACAACGACAATAATGATGATGACGACGACAACAACAACAAAGATGACGATGATACCAAAGACAACAATGATGATGATGACGACAACAACGATGATGACGACAACAACAACGATGATGATGATGACAGCGATGATAACAGTAATGACAACAATGATGATGATGAAGCCGATGATGAAAACAACAGTAACGATGATGATGACTAATCCCACATCATTATTCGATGCATCTACTGCCACAACTATCTTATGGCTTAGGTCAAAATGCGTGAGTATTAGGTTAGAGTTAATGAAGGATTTGTTTTTGTCAAAATTATATATATTTCGAACCTGATGAGTTGCGTAACAAGGAAACACGTGTCGTGGATAATTAATTATGTTTTAAAATATAGATGTCACTCCCTATCTGAGGGCATCATATTGGTGAGGGAAAATTATTCCCAATTAGCATTTAGATGGATTGCTTTCTGCTGAAAAGTAATGCAGGCAAAATAAACAAATAAATGGCATCTACAAAAAGGTGATTTGCTTAAACAAATAAATGACATGCGCAGATACACATACGCACGCGTGTGTGTTTATGTATGTATGCGTGCGTGCGTGCTCGCTCAGGCGTGTGTTTGTGTGCAAATGGTGTTATTTTTCACACTCATTAACCATGTTATCAAATGTAAAGGTAGACCTTTTATATAAACATCTACAACAAAAGAAAAAACACTTATACACACACACGCACAGACACACACACACACACACATGCGCGTATAAATGGTGTTATTTTTCGCACCTATTGACCGTGTTATTAAATGTAGAGGTGGGCCTTTTATATAAACATATTATATAAAATTCTGCTTGACAACGGGCAACAAAGAAACAATAACATACCACACACGACTGAATAATCACCAGTACATGTGATGAATCATCTTGCTAAACCGGTTCAAATCTGCGTTTTTGTTTTGTTTTTTTTTTGTTTTGTTTTTTTTGGGGGGGGGGTTTCTGATTGTGTTATTGCGTAAATGTTGACTGGATGACAACATTTATAAGTGTGGATCAAAATTACGTTGTTAATTTTATAGCTGCAAGTAATTTGTGTATGATTTCACACTTCCCTGAACCTAATACTTTGACAAAGTATTGCTTTGTATACAACGAGTTGTTTCCTTTGTCATTAAAAATGAAAATTATCTCACTTCATCCCGAGAAACGCCGGATAGGGACAACTATTATATAATAAACATACATACAGCAAATAAACAAATTAAAATCAAAATTTATTCTGATAATTTGGATTATTCAGACCACTGTTCTCATATTGGATGGTTCTATTTACTTGCCTCCCCGCGAGGGCAGAGTTAGTCACATGGTCGGTTTTTAATATGGGGAAAATTCAGTTCCTCAAAAGGGGGAACTCTGGACAGGAACAAAAATTAAAATTGCCTCAGTCTAGAAGGGTTTCTCCTCCACTAACTGAGAACAGAAGATGTAAAGTGTAATATCAGAACAGATACAACACTTTGTTCCAAGTAAAAAGGCCAAGGAAATTCACACAACGTTTATATCCAGTGTAGCCCCCGACTGTCTTCAGGAACCTGTGGTGCAATGGATATAAGTGCTAAGTTATAATCAGTTCTAGATGACATTGTTTTGGAAGTTAAATATTCAATCCTCAGTACAGGTGATGCTAAGAATATAATTACGAATCATATAAGATTCTCACCTGGTCATGGCTGACAAAATGGTGCATGCTACTCCAATGGATTAAATAATGAGTTCCGTTCAAAATTCAGGATAGATTCCCGACTAGAACAAGATGCACATAAAAAAGGTTGGTCGAAACATGGACAATAATATCTAAGATGAGAACAGTAATCAGAATCATCAAAACAATACAAAGTTGTAATCCTCATATAAAGAAATACTCCCTCCCCCCCCCAAAAAAAAAATTCATTTCTTTCTCTGTATAAGTTTTTTAAAACAATGTGTGTAAACAAATAAAAATTAAAAACTAAAATGACTTCACTGCATTCTGAACAACGCAGAGTAGATACAGTGTGTGTGTGTGTGTGAGTGTGTGTGTGTGTGTATATATATATATATATATATATATATATATATACACACACCGTGTGTGTTTGTGTGCATGTATGTGTGTGTTGGGGTGGAGAGGACTCCTGTAAGCTGTGGTGAAGGCAACCTTTATAAGAGAAGCAAATCTCTGATTTAAAAAACCATAAAGCGGGAGACCAGTACCCACATTAAGCTGGTTTGCAGTTTAATTTGTTGCTGGTTATCTTGCTCTTGCTTGTTGCTGGATCTCAACATTTTGAACCAAGAGAGAGACTTAGCTGTCGTACAAAGGTAAGACTGTAACATCATCTGTGTATAGATACTCCCTCAGGCATTTGTCTATAAAAGTAGTCCTGTGGCGATGGAAAAGTTGTGACACGTGGAAGCTTGAAATGCTGGAAGCGTGTAATAATTGATCTTAATGACCATCTTCAGTGTCATGCCTGCTTGAGCGTGTGAATTCACCGGTAGGACTAAAAAAAATGTCATTTTTGGGCTCATGGACTTTAAGTGTCTGAGGGAGTGGCATTCGTCTTACAAGATGTTGCAATCATCATATATATTTATATATATATATGTGTGTGTGTGTGCGTGTGTGTAAAAGTTATTTTCAATTGCATTTTACCTTATATGTTTACATATCCTTTATTTATGAAGCTCAATGTAATTACAGAGCATATGACAAATAAATGACAAAAGTCTATATTCCAAATTTCAAAATGTTGACCATCTTACAATTTATTCCTTTAAGTACATTATTTTTACATTAACTAGGCATTAATGATTTTATTTTGGAATGATAGGTTAAAATAAATTAGACTATCAAATTAACATACGAAGCAGAGAGTGGAGCTTGAAATATTCTAACTATTGAACGAATTGCAACATGTTAAATATTAGTTTATATTAAAATTTTAAATTGTAATTAAAACAACAGGGTAAATGGGAGGATGGGAGAAGATAAAATATTATGTTATAATAACAGCATTAATAATCCTAGCATAATAAAAGCATAATTAGAATTAACTCATTAAATATTAATTTATATACTCATTTAGTTAATTAAAATAATAAATTATTATATGATTAGTGTATTTTAAAAAATAAATGCAAGTGGAAATTATTCAAGTTAAGTAGAATGTACTAACCAATTTAACTAGTTTGGGGAATAATTATTAAAACTTGATTGAAGAATATTTGTATATAACATTTACAGATGAGAAAAAAAGGTAATTTTTAGAGTAAAACTTTCAAAATGATTAAATTAAAATAAATAGATAAATAAAATAAATAAAAATAAAAAATAGTTGTAATTAAGTAAATAACATTCAATATCATACTCATGAGGGTATAAATATATAATAGCTAATTTCTTGCTATCTAATTAGCCCTTATGCATCTCAACTAGAACTGTAGGAAGCATCTTCCTACACTAATGCAATCATCCTTGCCTAAGCTGCTAAGATACTGCATAGGCATATGGTGTAAGTTTGAAGGCAGTATGTATGGGAATTCAGTGTATAATTCCTGTCCCTCAGCTTTGCTTCAATTCATCTGTATGATTGAGCATGAAGTGGATGTCAAGTCACAGCTCAGGTTTGGAGCAACTACAACTGACCAGGCAATGGCTAAACTCTTTCAATACAACTGCTTTGCCAAGTACAAAGAAGGTGCTACCACACAAAGGCAATCTATAGATAGAGATACTCCACTTCCAGTCTACATTGGGATGTCTGTTCATTCTAAGACCAGAAAAAGACATCTTGTGGAAATGCTGCATGGCCATGGTCTTAGAATTCCATATGATCAAGTGCTTGACATATCAGCCTAGCTGGGAGATGCAGTTGTAAGTAGATATGTTAAGGAAGGTGTGGTTTGTCCCATCAAGTTGATGAAAGTTCTCTTCTGTACGAGTGCGATGGACAATATAGATCACAATCCATCATCTACCACAGCAACATCGTCATTCCATGATACTAGCATCTCAATCTTTCAGCATACAACACCAGCTGACCAAGGAGAAGTCCGAGAACCAGTTTCTATCAAGAGCAGAAATGTGAAGAAAGTCTCAGAACTTTCTGACTCCCACACAAATCTTCATCCTGCTTTCTTTGCTAAAAAGAATCCATCTCCTCCCAAGAGCAATGTGACATATACATCTTTACCAAGTCTTCCCCTAAAAGATGAATATGAATGGCTGCAGAAGGTCAATCTCACACAGGAAGTAGGTGATGAGGTTAACATTAGTTGGTCAACCCACCATTCAGAGAAGAAGCGAGTCTTGAGTTTGAAGTGAGCATAACATCACTGTTGCCCCTTCTATGTGATGAAACTCATTCTGTTCGTACAGTGAGACATTATATGGAAAAAGTCAAGGATGCTATTTCTCACCTCAATCCAAACCAGTTTCCTGTAATAACTGTAGACCCGCCAATCTACACTCTTGCTAAACAAGTCCAGTGGTACTGGTCTGACTAGTATGGTGAGGACAGGTTTGTGGTAATGTTTAGTGGCTTCCACATAGAGATGGCTGCATTCAGATCACTTGGGATTTTGCTCCAGAATAGCGGATGGACAGGTGCTCTCGTAGAGGCTGGGGTGGCTTCTTCTGGAACTGTAGACTCATTTCTCTCTGCATCCTATGTCACAAAAACACTCCATATGCGCAAGGTCACAGCATGCTGTCTCTATATGCTTCAGAAGGAAGCATATGACTATCACTCTGCAGAAGAAAACAGTCCTGGATTTTGACAGCTGGTGTGAGACATGGAGGATCTTTCAGTTTCAGTTCTGGGAGCTTGTTCTGTCAATGGAGTTGGTTGTGTTGGTTAGATCTTTCAGAGAGGTTAACTTCAGCTTGTACCATCAAGCACTCTCTGCTCTGATCCCCTTCTTCTTTGCCAACAACAATGTCAATTATGCTCGATGGGTCCCCATCCACCTCAGAGACATGGTATCCTTGGAACAAACTCATCCTGCAGTGTTCCATAAATTCCAACTTGGAAAGTGTGTATTTCACAAAACTCACAGGGAGTTTTCTGGTATATCCATTGACCAAGCCCATGAACAAGCTAATGCAGTGGTCAAAGGTGATGGTGGTGCCATTGACATTACTGAGGATCTATCTGCACTGAGGCGATGGATGGTGTCTGGACTAGAAATTAGCGAGTTGGTTCACCAATATGAGTTGGCTTCCCAGCCAAATTGGGGAATAAGGATATCAGACATCATGTGCAGACTAGCCAGTCTCAGAAGTCCTTTACTGACAAGAAGGTCAAGAAGGTGTTTAGTGCAATAAAGGATCAAGGCAATCCTTTCCAGGAAGAATCCAAAGATCTTCTCACACTGGACACAAAGATTTTTGCACATCCCAGTGCTGCAGAGCTTGTTAGAGCTCACATTGATAAAAGTCAAGCTGCCTTCAAAAAGTTTTTCAATACACTTGGTGATGAAGCTTCCTTCTACAAGCCTATCAAAAAGAACAAAACGGACTTTTCCCACCAACAAACAGCTTTAGCTTCCACTGACAAGAAGAAATAGGTACTGAAAGTGACTGCAATCTGTTCTCACAGCTTTTCATATACTGTCAAGTACGAGAATGTAATCTGTTAGAATTCTTCAGGCATGAGAATCAGTCTTTTCCTGCAGCACTGAGTGACACAAGGAATCTCTATCTGGAAAGAAATCTGACCTTGTTGGCATTCTGGAAGATACCATTGCCCTTCTTGATTCTCAGCCAGAATGTGATGTTATCATTATTGATGGTACAGCTCTTGTCACAGCCACCGAGATATAGAAGGCCTGTTAACTGAAAGATGCCTGCAGGCAATGTAGGTAAGATTTGTCAAACTGTTACTCTCAATACTATATGACAGCATTTTTAAAAAGAGCATTAAAACATGTTAAAAAAGAAAAGAAAGGAACCCAATTCGATTAATGATAAAACTGAACTTTATTCAATATAAAATGTAACAGAAATGTGTAAGGAAAAATTCAAGATGGCGCCCGACTCTCTCTTTAACACGGTAAGTTCAGGAAAAGATGTTATAAATGTTGCAGCAATTCAATAATCTTTTTACACCGGTTCTGCACGGATTCCAACAACGGTAAAATATCCTCACACGGCACAAGAAGCAACAGCCACACGATTCCCCAGCCAACTCAATCGTCCCTCCCGACGTCTTTCCCCGCACCCGCTTTTATCGTCGTTCTAGGCCGACTAAATTTGCATATTCCGAGAATTCGTGTGACTTTGCGAGACATCATAATTTACAAAAGACGGCGGCCGCCATCTTGGTCTTTCTTTTCTATTTTTGGTCGGTAACGCTAAGCTGGTCTCGAGGTAAGTCTTTTTCCCCTCATCCGTCTCTCCCACGTACCCACACAACATGCAAACACGCGGGCGCTTATCTCCTGGATGCACGTTACATAAAATATAAATATTATGTAAAATTACGTAATTTTAAAGCAATATACAATCTAATACTGATAAAACTGAATTATGAATTTAGGGAACAAACAATTAAAGAAACATAAAACACAAACAATTCTTGGCCTTCGGGACAAGGTCACAGTGTAGTAGTATCTGTTCTGATGCTACCTTTTCTATCCTTGGCCGGTGGAGGAGAAATCCTTCATGACTGAGACAATTTTTATTTTTGTTCCTATCAAGAATGCCCCTTATTGGGGAGCTGGATTCTCCCCACAAGATTATATGTTGAAATATTTAAATAACTATTATTTTTAATACAGAAATTACATTTAAAGTTTTGGTTTTCTGTTCTTCTATGTTCATTTTTCCCCATGTTTTTCGCCAAAATGTGTAGCGTATTTTCATCAGTTACAAAAATGAAATGCAATAAGTCTTCAAACATACTTCTCCACCGTACAGTATATCGATACTCTATGGCTGACTAGGATAGCTTCATTTATTTCTGATTTACCTCTGCATTCCATGTTTAAAAAAGAAGGTGTCCTCTATAGTATCAGACCTGACCGAATGGTTAATTGCAGGTATAGACTGATTTATACCATCAAAAAAATTCCGACAAAAACCTAACAGCCAGCCATGGTTCTCCCCAGAATGTGCTGCTGCCATTGTGAACAGAAATCACTTTTTCCATAGCTACCAATGTAATAACTGTACTGAGACTAAAGCTGCTTTCAGGACTCCCAGTAACTACTGTAAAAGAGTAATAAAAAATGCAAGAGAGCTATATGCTCAGTCCATTAAATCCAAAGTAGCAGAGCAGCAGCTTGGTTCCCACCAGTTTTGGCAAATAGCAAACAAGATCCTGAACAGAAGCGTGCGCTCTATCCCATCATCAATGGACCTGAGGTCATCTCATCAGCATCAGACAAAGCTAAACTATTTGCCAAGAACTTTGGAGCTAATTTTACCCTATGCGACCAAGGCCATCAACTCCTCATATTTCCTCCTATAACAGACAACACACTATGCAATATACAAATATCTGTGTGTGATGTTGCCAAGCTAATCAGGAACCTTGATTCCAGTAAAGCAACTGGCCCTGACGGCATTCCAATTATAGTGTTGAAAAAGCTCCAACCAGAACTAGCGCCCATACTTACAAAACTGTTTAAACGTTGTCTTAAGGAGAATTACTTCCCAACACCCTGGAAAATCTCATCAGTATGCCCTGTATTTAAGAATTCAGGTGATTGCTCACCCCCCCCCCCTCTCAGTACAGGCCAATAAGTCTCCTGTGTGTCATGAGTAAGTTGCTGGAATCTGTGTTAAATAGAGAAGCAATCAACCATCTCTGCAAAAATAACCTTCTTAAATATTGTTTCAGTTCTGACAGATCTACATCAGATGTGCTTACAGTTATATCCCATAGGATTAGCGAATCTCTCGATGGAGGCTACTTTTCTAGGGCAATTGCTTTTGAAATATCAAAGGCCTTTGATAGGGTTTGGCATTCACAAGATCTCCAGCTATGGTATAGCTGGAAATGTCTTCTCAATTATTAAATCATTTCTGTCTGATAGGTTCATAAGAGTAGTGGTTGATGGGCAGAAATCAGAAGCTCGCATTATTAATGCTGGAGTCCATCCTGGGCCCAACTCTCTTCCTGATTTACATTAATGATCTTCCAAATCACATCCTCACATCATTCGTAGACATTTATGCTAGTGACACTACCATCTATGGTAACACATATAAGACCGTAAATGACCAAGTTCTCTCCGATTCTCTCTGCTCTGATCTTGAGCAAGTGGTACAATGGGGAAAGGAGTGGCTGGTTACTTTTAATGCATCTAAAACCAAGCTTTTATCTTTACATCATCAACGCTCTGACATCTGGCATCAATGGAAATAAATGGTTCTCATCTTGGGGAGGCCTCATGTTTTGACAAGCTCCTGGGCTTGACCTTTACTCCTGATCTGAAATGGAGCACGTACATCAAATCTGTTGCCAAGGCCGCTGGAAAAATGGTGTGATCCTACTATCGATCCAATAGTTATCTCACTGCTGATACAATTCTCTATCTATATAAGAGCCAGGAACGTCCAAGGATGGAGTACTGTTGCCACATCTGGGCAGGAGCTGCTAGAAAGGACTTGGCCTGCCTTGATAGAGTTCAAAATAGACTTTGTAGCTTCGTAGGAGATGTCCTTTTGTCTTCTCTGCAACCTCTATCTCACAGAAGAGATGTTGCGAGTTTGTCTCTGATGTATCGTTATTTTCATGGAAAGTGTTCGACTGAGCTTCAATCTATGGTCCCCCCTCCCACAGTTCTCTCCAAATTTTTCTAACAAATGCCCTAAACAATCTTGTCTTCCTGACTGCTGGAAAACTGATTTACAAGTTTGGAAGAATTCTAACGAAAGAACTGACCCATTAAATTATCGCCCCATTAGCCTCCTCTGATTTTTCACCAAAATCTTAATTAACCAAGCTTTAGTCCACCTCGCAATTGTTAAACTTATGTCCAACCAAAAGTATGGATTTAAGCAAGCCTGTTCTACTGCAGATATCCTAACTGTAATCTCCGTATATAACATGCACTAGATAAAGCAGGGGAGGCTAGGCTTGTAGAGATTTCAAGTCCTTTTTCACCAAACATTTAGGTGATATAAACATGAAGAAATTGGTGCGACTCCATTCTCGATAAGGCATTCTTCTCGGAGCCAACATCACATTCGAGCACATTCGACAACAATATTCTGGACGCAACAAAACATTTTGCATTATCGGAATATTCATGCATAGGGATACCAAATAAATTGGTGACCCCAACAAAGGCTAGCATGAAAGAGTGGGTGTTCATATTCGGCAATAATTCTAAGTGAATTGCACGCAAACTCATGCATGTAAAGAGAAATACGTACATTTTAACTTCTACTCCTTCTAATCTTTATGGAAAACTGTCCGGTAAAATCCACACCCACTTGTTTAAATGGGCGAACAATTTCACCCTATGAGCATGCAATAGAGACCCGGTAGATGCCTTATAAAGCAGAGAATTTATTCTTTTACATACAATGCAAGTACGCAAAAAGGCTTTTAAGGCTTGTCTCCCTTGAGGGATCCAAACCCCAGGCAGCTTTAACTTACAGAGGGTTGAATTAACCCCCATGTGACAACAGTTAAGATAAGCCTCCTTAATCAGTTTTGTTAAATAATGATTTTTTCTCAACGAAAGGGGAAACTTGACCTCAAAGGCAAGAATATCAGAACTCTGTATCCTACCTCTAGTTTTAATTAACTAATCTTTATCAAGGAATAACCCTAAGGCAGTTACCTTAGGGGGAGGCACCTTATCACAAGATTGTTTCAGAAGGCCTCCATTTTCATATTAAAAAATAGCAATAATTTGGCCCTATTGAAATTGTCAGCACTACGGTGATGTAACAAATCATAAAATTTCAACACTTTTTTCAAGACGCTGATTGCCTTAGATAAGCTGGAATACCTTGTAATATCCAACAGGAAGGTATTTTCAGAATGATGTGCCTCATAACTGTATAAACATGATACAATTTTTTTCTTAGTTCCATTTAAACAAGGTAAGGGTGAGATTGGCCAATCAATGCCATCTTTATTAAGCCATTCCGGGCCATACATCCAGAAATTGAATAACTGGGAAAACTTAGAAGTGTTGATGCCTCTACTTAAAAGATCTGCCGGATTCTCCGATGAGGAAACATATTTAAATTTCGGTAAAACGCCAAATTTGATAGTAATATCTTCTGACAATTTTTGGATCTCTGTGATACCCAGCTGCCAATGTCTTTCATCAGCCACTTCTGCTATATCCTGGAAGAACCTTCCATGCATTTTCTTCCAAGCCAGTTCCTCTGCCCTTTCTCTATCCATACGTTTCACATAATCAGCCTTGGTCTCACATACCTCCACTTCATTGGCCACAACCTTAAGCATCCACTCCTCACTTCTAACCACATGCTCCTTCAACAACATCTCCTCGGTTCTAACACAATCTTTTACACTTTTCAATCCTCTCCCACCATCTTTCCTCTTTGATACAGCCTTGCTACACTACTTCAAATGTGAAATATACCAAACATTGCTAAAACTTTTCTTGTTTTGATATCCATGGCATGTAAATCCTTGTTAGACCATTCTAAAATTCCTGCACTGTATCTCAAAACACTGACTGTCCATGTATTCACTGCTTTCATTAGGTTTCCTCCCTACAGTTTCGACTTTGCAATTAGTTTCACTCTTCTAAGATACTCCTTCCTGACTTTCTCCTTCATTTCTCTGCTCATGAAGTGAACACTCCCAAATACTTATATCCTGTATCTTCTATTTCTTTCATGATTTCTCCATTTGACAGCACTATTCCATTGGAATTAACGTTTACTCCTCTTTTCATCACCAGCACCGCGCATTTACTAATCCCAAACTCCATCCCAATGTCTTCTGAGTATGTCCCCACAAGTTCTACCAGTTTCTCCATTTCCTTTTCATTTCTACCGAATATTTTCAAATCATCCATAAACAGTAGATGGTTGAGGCATCTGCCACCAGATCTCTTCAAGAGGATGCTCAGTGGCATCATTATCATTACAAAAAGAAGTGCAAATAACGAATATCCTTGGAATATCCCACGTTTAATGCCACCCTGCCCCATCTCCTCTCTGTTTGCTGTCAGCACCGTTTTCCATTGAGCCATACTTGTCTCCAAAAGCCCTACCACATTCTCAGCAACCTTCATCATCAAGAGTATTTCACATATCCATAAGCCTTTCTGTAATCGATCCATGCTACGCTCAGATTCCTCTTTTCCTTTGCATCCTGCATTGATGCTTTATCAATTAGTAGTCGCTCTTGCAGGATCTTTCCTAATCAGTATTGTTCTTCCCTTCACAAGCCAATCAGGGACATCTCCGGACTCTACAATCCTTTGCATGGCAGCAGCTATAGGTAGATAAAGGCATTCAAACCAGAAGCCTTCTGGACCAGGTGCCTTTCAGTTTGTCATTCTTGGTATGCCAGTCTTAACATCATCAATGCTTATCTCAACGTTCTTCGTCTGCTGTATTTCTGATAGCCTTTCTCTGACCTCTTCCAAGCAGCTAGCCTTCTTATTATATCGCCCTTCAACAGACCAAATCCCACTCCAGAACTTCCTTGCATCTTTTGCATTTGGAGTGTTGTTATTTCCCGCCTGTTTACTACCATTTAATTCTTTATACAGCTGAGACTGATTGTTCCGGAAAAGGTTGTTCTGCCGAAATGCAACACTTTTTCCAACAAAGTTCTGAATTTTCATACCACCAGTGTGGACCTTCTCTTTCAACATTGTTAGAACGTTCATCGTTCCCTTTTTCCAGCAATCTATACCTCCTTTCAAGCTCGTCCTTAGCTTTCTGTCCTAGTTTAACCCCTTTTCTTATTTTTTCGATTCTACCAATGTCTTTCCACCACCGTTTAATACTTTTTTCAAGCCGCCTCTGCCAGTGTGGCCTTCTATCCTTCATTTATCTCTTTTTCTTCTGTAATAAGCCAAGACGATTCACAATAACGTATGACGCTGCATACAGAAGTTTGTTAAGTTCCGTAATCGATATGTTCTTTCTTATGATGTTGTGAATTACTCCTTGAATTATTTTTACCTCGTTTTTCACCTTCCGCCTATCACTACTCTTCATGCTTGGAATATCTCTGATTTTGTCTCTTAGAAGAACCTCTCTTAACTTCTGAAGTACTTCTTTTTCTACAGAAATCAAAGCTCGAACTTCATCACCACTTCTCCATACATCTGCTCCTTCCACTGGTTCCATTGTCTCAGAGTTATTGATCTCATCTGCCTTAGATCCTTCAAACTCCTTCTCATCATTTCCCCTAACCATAGGATTTAATTCCTCCTCAGTTGCCCGCCTCCCATCATCGCTTACATTTCCCTTCTGCACTTCAACTCAGTGCTTTCATCAGAGCTAATTTCATCAATTTTACTTTCGTTATTCATTTCATTCCTAACCATCCATTCAATCTCTTCTCTTGCAATCACTGAAAGTAGGTTGTTATATTTAATTTGTTTTAACTGGGATACCAAACTCGCGACACTTCTAGCTCTTCTTCCTTTCGATTCCCATTCTTCCTTCATTTTTCAAATATATCCAGCAGATTTGGTACTTCCACTTCTTACAAAGCATTCCCACAGTACTCTTATTTCCTCATCTATCCATGGTTTTTTTATATTTTCTGTTCCAACTCCCTTCGTGCCTTGGGACCCTCTCTGCCAATCCTCACTTCCCCTATATCCAGCCACATCCTCAAAATTTCGAACAGTTGTATGATGACGACAGGACCCACCCTGTTGACCAGTTTGACACCTACCTGACGTGAGACCATCACAAGATGTTCTAACCTCATTCACGTCGTTATTTTCAATATTTTGATTTGACATTTTCACATAAATGGGGTTAGTGAATTTTAGGTTACACCACCATCGATAGTTTTACTGAGACATCATCTCTAGGAGGGTTCCCCACAAAGGTTAAAGATTCCCTCGCAATCTTTTTCCTCCACCACCACCACTATTCCCATTACCACCACCAACAACAATAGAAATAAAATCTACAATGATAATAGCAACACTAATATAGGTAGTAATAATAACAACAGTAACAACAACAATAGCAATGACAGCAAAAACAACAGCTACTACAACAGCTACAACAATAACAAAAACATACCACCACTACTACCACCACTACTACTACTAATACTACTAATAATAATAGCAACAATAGTAAAAACCAATAAAGGAGTGGAATTTTTTTTCCTTCCTTCTCTTTTTCTTTCGCCCCCCCCTTTCTTTTCCTTCATATTAATTCAAACAGTGAAATCCCAACAAAAGCCATGCATTTTTTCACGGTGCTACCGACTGTGACAAGGCACAAATTTACACACCTCTACAAGTAAATAAAATAAACAAATCCTTTACATATGAAAAGCCTCTCCGGACCCCCCCCCCCCCAAAAAAAAACCGCTTCTTTTCTCTTGTCTTTCGTATTAGTTCAAACACTCCAAAATAATGTCATGCATTTTTTCACGGCGATGATGACGATTACCAGGCACAAATTTATACATTTTTATGAGTAAATAAAAAAACAAATCCTTCACATATGAAAAGCCTCTCGGGGGGGGGGGACAACAACAACAACAACAACAACAACAAAAACAGCCATCTCGTATCCCAGGAGGAGGAGGAGGAGGAGGAGGAGGAGAAGGGTAGAGGAAAAGGAAGGGAAGCGGATGGAGGTTTAAAAGAGAAATCGGTAATTATATCGAAATGGGGAAAAATATTAGCATCGTCCTATTATTAGTTAAAATATGTTATCCGTTTGTGAATTCCAATTATTATTATTATTAGTAGTAGTAGTAGTAGTAGTAGTAGTAGCAGCAGCAGTAGCCAGTAATTAGTAAGATAGCATGTCACACTGGTCCACCTGCAATGATTAATTCAAAATATATTGACTTCTATTTCTGACTGAATTTCATATTTCGAATAAACTTAGCTATACTTGTAACTTCTCTAGAAAATGTTTTCTCGGTCATGAATTTTAAAAATTGAAACTTCAACGATCATTTACCCCTAGTGGGACCTGTTGAAATTCTACAGTGACAGTAGAAATAATTGTTGATATTTTGTTTCAGTAATAATTATTTCTAATTAACGATATTTTTATCAAATTAAAAGATGTTTAACTTACTCTGAGTGTATTATTTTTTTAATAAACTATGATAAAATTTAAAGATGTTTAACTTACTCTGAGTGTATTATTTTTTTAATAAACTATGATAAAATTAAAAAATGTTTAACTTACTCTGAGTGTATTATTTTTTTAATAAACTATGATAAAATTAAAAGAGAAAAAAAGTATTTGTCCTTCATGTGTTTCAGAGTAGCATTTGCTCACAGCATGTCATGCATAGCGTTCATATTTCCTCTTTATCGAACTCATAACAGCGGAGTTACTATCTCTGAAAAAATTGACCATATTCTATATACCCATCTCTCGGTTAACATTCCAGAATTTGCCGTCGGTATTGCACACAGAAATCATTATTTCCATTGTTTCTAGCATAACAGATATCGTGAAACTAAAGCCAACTTTAGGCTGCCAGCAACTATTGTAAAAGAGTAATAAAAAATGCAAGAAATTTGCATGCTCAATACGTCAAGTTTAAACCAGCGCCCCAATTGAAATGAATGGCTCTCATCTTGGGAAAGCCCCATATCTTGACAAGCTTCTGGGACTGACTTTTATTCCTGATCTGAAATGAAACACATACATCAACTCTGGTTGGAAAGCTGGTTGGATCACTTTACCACTTCAGTAAGTATCTCACTGCCGATGCGATCCTCTGTCTGTATGGCCAGATGCACCCTACAATGGAGTACTGTTGCCACATTTCGGCAGGAGCTGCTTAGCACGCCCTATAGGTCTTAAAAGGAGGATAGAAGATAACATATTACAATCACTAAATTAGCGTATCTATGCACTAATTTTAATGTTCATAGTTTATCACCTTTTATCCTCCTTTTTAATGATAATGTTTAATGTCCTCTCATGACGTTAATGTAAGGCCATCTAAATGGTTTTGTAATCTCCAAAATGTGAGAATGCACGGGGAGATTAGGTCAAGAGAATATACAAGATGAAGCAAGATTTCCAACCAAATTCTCGTAAGAGATGTTTAGTCAGTAGCGCTGTGTAAAGATGAGCATTATCATGATGGTAGATGACTCTATTCCTGTTAACTAAAGAAGGTCGTTTTCAGATCAAAATAGGTGGAAATATTGCAGAAAAATATGAACAATGCTTTAATAATCTGAAAAAAAAGTTATGGTCATTTGTTTAAATAATAACAATATAAATAAAATGAATTAATACTAGTGATTTGGCGGAATAATAAAAATGTAAAAAAAAAATAATAATGGGGATTTGTTTAAATAATAAAAATATAAATAAAACATATTAATTATGTTGATTTCTTTAAATAATAACAATATAAATAAAACATATTAATTATGTTGATTTCTTTAAATAATAAAAATATAAATAAAACATATTAATTATGTTGATTTCTTTAAATAATAACAATATAAATAAAACATATTAATTATGTTGATTTCTTTAAATAATAACAATATAAATAAAACATATTAATTATGTTGATTTCTTTAAATAATAACAATATAAATAAAACATATTAATTATGTTGATTTCTTTAAATAATAACAATATAAATAAAACATATTAATTATGTTGATTTCTTTAAATAATAACAATATAAATAAAACATATTAATTATGTTGATTTCTTTAAATAATAAAAATATAAAAAAAATAAACCATAGTTATTTATTTAAATAAAAAATATAAATAAAATATATTAATCATAGTGATTTATTTAAATAATAACAATATAAATAAAATATATTAATTATGTTGATTTCTTTAAATAATAAAAATATAAAAAAAATAAACCATAGTTATTTATTTAAATAAAAAATATAAATAAAATATATTAATCATAGTGATTTATTTAAATAATAACAATATAAATAAAATATATTAATCATGGTGATTTATTTAAATTATTACAATATAAATAAAATATATTAATCATACTTATTTATTTAAATAATAAAAATATAACTTAAATATATTAATCATAAGGATTTATTTAAATAATAAAAATATTAATAAAATAAATTAGTCATGGTTATTACATTTTTATTAAATTTTCACCCAAACAAGGCATATTGCCACTTTGTTCTAGGGGGCTACTATCAGGGACATAGGCATCAGGGGTACTGTGTAGGGATTTGGGCAGCAAGATGTTGGTTCACGTTGCACTTGAACTTCTGCGTGTCCGTACAGTTGGGGAAAGAGGGACCGGCAGGGAATTCATTTAATATTTATTTAATTAATAACATTATAAATAAAATATATTATTCATAGTTATCTATTTAAATAATAAAAATATAAATTAAATATATTAATCATAAGGATTTATTTAAATAATAAAACTATAAATAAAATAAATTAATCATGGTGATTTGTTTAAATAATAAACACATAAACAAATATATTAATTATAGTGATTTATTTAAACAATAATAATATAAATGAAATATATTAATCATAATGATTTATTTAAATAATTACAATATGAATAAAATATATTAATCATAGTGATTTTTTTAAATAATAACGATATAAATAAAATATAATAATCATAGTTATTTATTTAAATAATAAAAATATAGATAAAATAAATTAACCATAGTGATTTGTTTAAATAATTACAATATAATTAAAATAAATTAATCATACTTATTTATGTAAATAATAAACTATAAATAAAATTAATTAATCATAGTAATTTATGTAAATAATAAAAATACAAATAAAATATATTAATTTTAGTGATTTGTTTAAATAATAAAAATATAAATGAAATATATTAATCATAATGATTTATTTAATAATAAAAAATATAAATAAAATATATTAATCATAGTTATTTATTTAAATAATAACAATATAAATAAAATAAATTAATCATAGTTATTTATTTAAAAAATAAATATATAAATGAAATATATTAATCATAGTGATTTGTTTAAATAATAAAAATATAAATAAAATATATTAATCATGGTAATTTATTTAAATAATAATATAAATAAAATAGTAGTTACTTTTTTTAAAAATTAACAATATGAATAAAATCAATTAATCATGGTATTTTTTTAAATAACAATATAAATAAAATAAATTAATCATAGTAATTCGTTTAAATAATAATAATAATAATAATAATAATAATAATAATAATAATAATAATAATAATAATAATATAAATTAAATAAATCATAATAGTGATTTGTTTAAATCATAGTAATATAGAAATAAAACAATCTTGGCGATATGTTTGAGTAATAACAATATGTTACAATATATAATGATTGTTTAAAACGCTTCTTCTAAAAACCGGCAAAAAATTTTTGCACTGACCTGATATTTATATGTATAGAACTCATAAACTAATAACTCAATTAATTATAATTTATTAAACCATGCTAGGTGTAAGGGTTTGTATAATGGGCTATATTTCATTTAATGTGGTTTCATACAAATGGGTAGAAAAAGGTTTGGAAGTCCTTTATAAAAATTCAGACACGTCTGATTTTTTTGTGAAATTTTGAATTTACACCTCAATATTTCCCAAATTTCAGTTTCTTTGGAGTATTTTAATATGCTAAGAACATTTTAATATGCTAAGAACATTTTAATATGCTAAGAACATTTTAATATGCTAAGAACATTTTAATATGCTAAGAACATTTTAATATGCTAAGAACATTTTAATATGCTAAGAACATTTTAATATGCTAAGAACATTTTAATATGCTAAGAACATTTTAATATGCTAAGAACATTTTAATATGCTAAGAACATTTTAATATGCTAAGAACATTTTAATATGCTAAGAACATTTTAATATGCTAAGAACATTTTAATATGCTAAGAACATTTTAATATGCTAAGAACATTTTAATATGCTAAGAACATTTTAATATGCTAAGAACATTTTAATATGCTAAGAACATTTTAATATGCTAAGAACATTTTAATATGCTAAGAACATTTTAATATGCTAAGAACATTTTAATATGCTAAGAACATTTTAATATGCTAAGAACATTTGTGCCCATTTTATGTATTTTAATGTTATTAAATGGCATAAAATTAGCAAAACTTCCCTTTTAAAAATTTAAAAATCTGTTTGTCTGTTATAGGAATGCTAGTTATTTTGTGCTTACTTGAACATGATTGGCTAAAATCTTTTATATTTCATGGTCATCTATTGCATTCTTTAGTTTTTCCATTGACAAACCAATGTCATTTCTTTACTGGTCCACCTATGTAATTGCTCATCTTTTCCCTTTTTTCTCCGTTTTTGGTTTCTACATCAGTAGTTGCCATATCAACTCTTGCTTAACCCTTTCACATATATGCTCAATAAATCATGACCCATTGACCTTGAACAACTCTGCTGTTATTTTACTCAATTTTCCATATAGATCGTTATTTGCTATCCTATCCCTCCAAGTAACACCTAGGACTGCACTTAAAATTCTATTATATATATATATATATATATATATATATATATATATCATCTAGCCTCTTGCACCTCCTATTTATAAGGGTTCACTTTCACTCCCAACAACAAAACACTTTTAAGTGTGGATCTGAGCAAATTGGATCTTTACAATTTTGATTTCAGTTAGATTTCCAAATCTTGTTTAAATGTTTAGCGCCTTTCCTCTGATTCTGTCTGGGGTGCAATTATTTCTTACAGGAACTAAAACCGAAAACAAAGTTCTATACAAAGATCAAAAGATCAAAATCAAAATTTCTGGAATAGAATTTTACAGGGAATCCAATAGTAGTATGAATAATAGAAGATGTTATGATCAACTGTATGACTTAAAATAATCACTGCCTTGGAACAACGTTATATTTTTGTGCATTCTCCTTATTTGGAACGATTTAAAATCTTCCAATATATATATATATAAAATTCCATGTTATTATTTTCTAGAGGCAAAGTGACCAATGATGTTTTAACAAGGTTGTATTAATCAATGCCGAAGTCAGGTAAGATATACTTTTTATTTGTTTTCCATCAGCATTAATATGTCGCTACACATTCATGGGCATGTTTCAGTCAGCCAGTTAAGCAATATCGCCTGAAGAGGTGTCTAGTTACTTTTAACTGGCTGACCAAAACATGATCATGAATGTGTAACGACATATTAATGCTTACGTAAAACAAATAGAAAGTATATATATATATATATATATATATATATATATATATATATATATATATATATATATATATATATATATCCTTTTTCTATATAAAATAGAACGTTTATTTGTTTGGTTTGTATAGAAATCGATGTATTAATTAACCGTTTGAAGATTGAAATTAATTTCAATAAGGGTAACGTTTTTCAAGGAATTTCATATGACACCATTCAAGCTTTCCTCTGAATCTATCTTTGGTCATTACCATATGAGTGTTGATTTCAATTATCGCTTACCAACTTACTAGGATTAAAATTGAAAACAAAGTTCTATACAAAAATCTAACACTTTTTCTCAAAAAAGAATTTTACAAGAAATTCAATCGTGATATCAATCTTCCATCATGATTTTTACAATAATATTGGTAGGATCAGCATTCACACCATACAACGATTAACAGCAACGAGGATGTTTTACTTTAGATAAAATATAAATAGTGATATGGGGTTCAGGGACGGGAGCATGAGTACACAGTCCCATTGCATAATGCTTACTAGGGTTGAATTGAAAGCAAAGACCTATATCAAAACCAACATTCTTCAACTAAAATTTTAGTAGGAACCCAATGATAACATTCTAAAACTACACAACTATGGAACTCTCTTCCGTTAGCCTGCTTCCCAGCTGACTACAACTTGGTTGTCTTCAAGTCCAATATAAACAAATTCTTGGTGAACCGCCCCTTTAAGTAATCCAAGTTACCAAATTTCCATTACTAACGATTACTATGATATTATCTCGTTGATTACTGTACACTAAATAACCCTTATCCTCAAGTGGCCTTCGGGCCTTGATAAGTGGTGACTCTTATGCAAAAAAAAAAAAAAAATTTGGTATTAAGTCTTGTTACAATAACATGGTGAGGTCTGCATTCTGATATCATGAGGCTAGGAGCATGAGTAAACAGGCTTCTCATTGCTTAACAGATAATGGCTAGTATTATAATAAGAGACGTATTTTCTCTCCTTTATTTTTTTTTTATTTTAGTCAACTGAGGGTTAGCACATGATTTCTTTTTTATGTGTTGTATTTGTATCCAAGGTGTCATTTTCATATTGATCTTCTGCCTCTTAATTGCTGCTATTTGAATATTGCATGAACTTGGCTAACCAGGTATTGATTCGGGATACTTTTCAGGTTTTGTTTGATCAATCCAGGTGCCCTTAAGCCACAACTGATATGATATTAATTTCATTCAACAATCAAATTGTTTTAAGATCATTTTTTTTTTAGGTCTTAGTAGTTAGTATTGACGTTCGTTTTATTTACTCATTCGGGACAGCTACATTAATAATCAATATAGGCGTTTCAATTTTTTATCCATTCTACAATCTCTGGTTTGTATCTGATTATGTATCTTTAGATCTGTTGCCTTGGCTCTAATGTTCTACCCCTGACTGCAAAGCTGATATTTCTGTACATAAAGTAATATAATTACGTACACTAGAATTCAAAATAAACTGCTTGTCATTCGATTAGACTACATAAAGTTTTTTTTATAAGATAATGGATTTATTAAAAATATATAATATATATTTTTTTAGAATATATAATATATTTTAGAATATATAATATATTTTTAGAATATCTATATATAAAAAAGCGAAAATGTATGTATGTATGTATGTATGTATGTATGTATGTATGTATGTATGTATGTACGCTTTTCCTCGATGTCCACAAAAGGCTTCTTTCAGAGAAGCGCTCGCTCGCTTCACAACTTCTTAAAACTTTTTATATCACCCATAAATTGTAATATCTCACACTTAACCACGGAGCACGCCTGTCTATTTAATTTTATTGACTTTCAAACGAAAGATTTCACATTTCCCGCATCGGCGTGCATTACATTCGGTTTTCGGTATAAACAAAAAGCGAAACCCGACTCTACTCACAGGCTCAGAGCCAGTGAACGTTTGGTCAATGTCGACTTCAGACGAGGGAGCGGGTTTTTAAAAACAAACAAACCGATTTATTGACCTCATTAGAAACTGTCCAGCACAAAATTCTAACTGCTGAATACCTATCGCCGTCACGTCAATCAAAAACGCGCACCTGTTTTTTTTCACACTTTACTATTTTCCAACTGTGCGTCGTAAAAGCTTCTTTTTTTTTCACGGGCACCTGTTTTTTTTCACACACACCTACAAACACTCGGGCAACGCCAGGTACCCCTCGCTAGTATAATATATTTTAAGAATATATAATATATTTTTTAAATGTATAATTAATTTTTAAAATATATAATATATTTTTAGAATATTATATATATATATTTGAATATATACTTCATTTTTAGAATATATAATATATTTAAGCATATATAATATATTTTTTACGATATATAATATTTTTCTTATGATATATATTGAATTTTTAGAATAAGTAATATATTTTTAGAATAAAACATTTTTTAGAATAAATAATATATTCTTAGAATATGTAATATATTTATAGAGAATATGATATATTTTAGAATATATAATGTATTTAGAATATATTATATATTTTTAAAATATATGTTATAGTTTTTAAATATATATTTTTACAATATATAATATATTTTTACAATAAGTAATATATTTTTACAATATATGATATATTTTAAAATATATAATATATTTTTACAATATATAATATATTTTTACAATATATAATATACTTTTACAATATATAATATATTTTTAGAATATATAATATACTTTTAGAATATATGATACACTTTTACAATATATATTTTTAATATATTTTCAGAATATATAATATATTTTTAGAATATATAATATACTTTTACAATATATAATATATTTTGCAATATATAACATATTTTTACAATATATAATATATTTTTACAATATATAATATAGTTTTAATAAATAATATATCTTTAGAATACTTAATATATTTTTTAGAATAAAAATAATTCTTTTAGATAAATAATATATTTTTACAATAAATAATATATTTTTACAAAAAAAAATATTTTAGAATATTTAATATATTTTTTAGAATCAAAAAAAAATTCTTTTAGAATAAATGATATATTTTTACAATAAATAATATATTTTTTACAAAAAATAATATATTTTTAGAATATATAATATATTTTTTACAATACATAATTATTACGATTTTAAAATAAAGAAGACAAAGCCATGATATATTTACAAGGGTGTATATTCGTAGAAGTATGTAATGTTGTAAAAAGACTGCTTTAAGACTTCGTTGTAAGCTCGTCCTAAATATCTAGAAAGGTTCATATAGTCACAAAATAGAACAGATCACTATCACATCATAACACCCCCCTCTTTAACCTTGCTCTGTATAAAACCAGTAATTTTTCCTTTTACAATTAAGTCCATAGTCTTACATTTTCTTTTTTTGATCTCTTTGTTCAGAACCTGTTTGCATGATTAGTATCTCGAATGTGTCAATTCTACATAATGTAATTCAGAATTTCCATGTGTGTGTGTGTGTGTGTGTGTGTGTGTGTGTGTGTGTGTGTGTGTGCGTGCGTGCGTGCGTGCGTGCGTGCGTGCGTGCGTGTGTATATATTTAATAAGCGAGATAAGACACTGATAGAAATTCAGATGAAAAATCCTGATAGATATTACTTGAAGTAATACTTTCAAGGAGATCCTAGCCAAAATGGAAAAGCTCAATATTTAAGAATAGAGCAATATATAAGTTTCGTGGTTCAATTTTAAATTCTGAAAAAACAACATATAGAGACATTTCCATAAAATTTCTCCATATAATTATCCACAACCACTCAAAAAACTATTTTCAATAATTGTGCTGAAAAGCAAAATAGCGTCCATTCGCAGCTGAACATTTTGCTAACTGCATTTCATTTCCTCTGATGATTTGAGCCATTGTTGAAAATCCATGGATTAAGGAAATTAAAATAACCCCTTCTATATATTCCTTTTGTGAAGCAATAAATCTTAAACCGAATATATGTCCCTATATGTTGTTTTTTCAGAATTTAAAATTGAACCACGAAACTTATATATTTATTTAATAGTACAGAAGTTCAGAAAAACATTGGTACCGTCGGTTTCAAGCCCAACATAAAGGGGACCAGTTAATGGTAAAACGTAAATGATGTTAGGCTCTCGTCAGCCATGTTGTTTCTGTCTCTTTAAAAAATTAATGTCAGTTGTGTTTTCTTTGATTTATCCATTTTATAAAAATTTTTGGTCTTACCGGAGAATACTATTGTGTCATTATTCCTTTTCAATCTCTTTATATCGTTGGCTAAAGACCTCTGGAATTTGTTTGGCTTGTATTTGAACTCTAATGCTGGAATAATGTCTAATAAGTCCTTTTCAAATTTATCTAATTCGTCTATTTTTCCTGGGTATTTAATTGACTTCAAACCAAAGTAGTTTTTTTTCTGTCTTCCCCGGGTTGTTTACCTCATTTAAGACTTTCCATCTCATTCTCTTGATGACTTCTTCGATTTTTGTTAGAAGGATCCTCGTGTATAGCTGGTTACTGGAGACAGAAACAACATGGCTGACGAGAGCCTAACATCATTTATATTTTACCATTAACTGGTCCCCCTTTATGTTGGGCTTGAAACCGACGGTACCAATGTTTTTCTGAACTTCTGCACTATTAAATAAATAAATATTAAGCTCTTATATCGAAAAAGTTTTTCTTTGTAATCGAGCACTTTGTTGGAATTCTTTCCCCAAAAAACAGTAAACGAATATATATATATATATATATATATATATATATATATATATATATATATATATATAAATATAAAGTGAAAATGTGTGCGTCTGTGTCTTTGTCTGTGTACATTTCCCTACCAAATAACTCTGTCAATTTTCAATCTACAGATTTGAGATTTGACATAAAGAATATTAGGATTTAGGGAAATCTTTTTAATCAGTTTTCGGCTAGAAATTTGGCTGTCAATGGATCAAAGTTCAACGATTTGACCTTTAAAAACTCTACCAAATTCCTCCACCAATTTTGGGTCTAAATACTTAAAATTTTAAATGTAGGTTACTTGGACATGGATCAAACTTTTTAATTTGATTTGAATCCAAAACGATAAAGGATAAGGAGTCAAAATTGGGGTCAAAGTTTGAAAAAATTTTACCTCTGCAGTCTCTGCTAAATTACTCAGCCAGTTTCTGGTCTAAACATTTTAAATTTTACATAAAGGATATTCAGAGATAGGGCAAGCTTTTTAATCGGTTTGGGTCAAAAATTTGAGCTGCCAAGGGGTCAAAGTTCAAAAGATTTTACTTTTGTGGTATCTAACAAACTACTCAGCCAATTTTAGGTCTAAACATTTGAAATTCATACATAACGGGTATTCAGACATGCAAAAAGCATTTTAATCAGTTTTGGGGTGAAAATTTGGCTGCCAAGAGGTCAAAGTTGAAACAGTTGACCTTTGCAGATTCTACCAAATTCCCCCGCCAATTTCAAGTCTAAAAACTTGAAATTTTAGATATATGTAACTTGGACATGGGTAAAACTTTGCATTTTGATTTGAAACCAAAATAATAAATTTTAAGGGGTTAAAATTGGGGTCAAAGGTAAAAAAAAATTACCTCTGCAGTCTACAAAATTATTCAGACAAATTTTGGTCTAAACATTTTTTTTTTAATCACATTTTCACCACAAACAAGGCAAATTGCCACTTGGGTGTAGGGGGCTACTGTCAGGGGCAACAACTACTGGGGTACTATGTAGGGATTTGGGCAGCAAGATGTTGGTTCAGCAAGGGTAACTATTTAGGTTTGCTCTCCTGAGAACTTCTGTGTTTAGTATAAAGTCACTTCATTTGATCTTCATTATCCTTCTCAGGTGTCTCTGTTGAATGGCTTCCAATCTCCTTACGTGTTCTCTATACAGAGTGTAGGTCTCTGCTGAGTACAGCAGGGCTGGCAGGACGATGGTTTTGTAGACTCTGCACTTCCTCTCTAATTGGATACCAGCCCTTGCCCAGAGCCTCTTTTCTAGCTTGCCAAAGGAGGCACATGCGCTTTGAATTCGGCAGCTTATTTCTTTGTCAGCACGGTTATCAGTGCTTACAGTGCTTCCAAGATATTTGAAGTTTTTAACAACTTTTAGCACCTTGCCGTTGATTGTTATTATAGGCTCTTGCGAGTCGTTATCTAGTGAGGGCTGATACATCACTTCTGTCTTCTCTATGTAGATTTGTAGGCCTATCTTCCCGGCTGTTTGAGAGAAGGTATCAACTATCCTTTGCATCTGAGCTTGATTGTAAGCTATCAGAGCAGTGTCGTCTGCAAACAGCAGTTCTGTTATCAGCTCCTTCCTTGTCTTGGCCTTGGCCTTCAGTCTTGCAAGGTTGAACAGTTTTCCATCAGAGCGTGTGTGGATGAAGACACCTTCTTCGATGCTTTGATAAAGCAGCATTAGGACGGCTGTCAGAAATAGTGTTGGGGCCAGTACGCACCCTTGTTTGGTGCCGTGGTTTACTTTCAAGAGTTCACTTTCTAAATTCTCTTCTATAACTCTCCCTTTTGTTCCTTCATGAAATTGTTTGATAATTCCCACAAAGTAATCGGGGCATCCAAACACTTTAAGGACCTTCCACAGCATTTTTCGGTCAACCGTATCAAATGCTTTATGAAAGTCTGCAAAGACTATGTAGAGCTTCCGGTCCTGTTCAATGGCTTTTTCTTGAATCTGCCATAAGCTGAAGATCATATTATTGTAGATCTTTCATGCCTGAATCCTCACTGTGATTCGGTTAGAACCGTTTCCGCCAGTCTGGCTAACCATGCTTGCATCACTTTAGCCATTATTTTCCCAGCAATGGTTAACAAAGATATACCTCGGTAATTGCTGCAGTCTTTGTAATCACCTTTGTTTTTGTAGATTGAGATGATCATGACATCTTTGAATTCTTGTTGGCAACATTTTGCTATTAGTTGGTGAAGTTTTCTCATGAGTTGTTCTCCACCGAACTTGTATACTTCAGTCGGTATGCCGTCAATTCCTGGAGATTTGTTCATTTTAGTTTTATCAATTGTTTTGCTTACTTCCCCAAGAGTTGGTCTGTCATTCAGGTTCATCTGCTGGGGGAAGAGTATTATGTGGCTTAAGATCTCCTCATCCGTATTGGATTCTACATTCAATAGAGTGCCAAAGTACTCTTGCCATCTTTGAATTATCTGTTTTGGTTGGGTCAGTATGGTGTTTCCATCTTCTGATAAGAGGGTGTTAGTCATCTGGGCTTCAGTGATCTAAAGAAACCTGCAGAATTGTTTTCCTCCACTTGTCTCTGTATATCTTCAGCCTTTTTCAGCCACCAGGTGTTTTCCATGTCTCTTAGTTTTTTCTGGACTTCTGCCCTCACCTGTTTCAGCTTCTTATGGTTTGCTCTAGTCGGGTTGCTTAGCTTTGATTTTAATGCTTGGTTTCTTTCATTTATTACATCTATAATTTATTGGTCATTCTCATTGTTAACATCCCTTCTTATGAAGTTCGTTAGGACCCCTTTTGTCTTGGAAACTTCGGCTTGGATCATCTGGTTCTTCTCAGAGGATCATTACATTGAATCCTGTATGCTGAAAGTGAACATCGAAGCCACAGGCAAAAGTAAAACAGACACGTGAAGTCTATTCTACTTACAGGTCTTTTTACAGATATATGGTTCAGTTCTTAGTAAGTTTTTAAAAGTCTCAAATTCTTCTTCTCTTACAGACAGCGTCAGACAGGTTTTGGAGGAGGGGTCTTCAGGGAATGGTGTGACTCTCGCTGGAAACTGCCTCGAAACTCTGACTAAATTCACGTGGCGCTAACACTATATAGTAAGGTGTGTGGTCAGGGTGGAAAATCTCCAAGCCAATCAAATTATGCCACGAAATTGGGGAAACCCCAAATTTTGCGGGTGTGCAATTCGACCATCATATCACTAATTTTGGAATCTGAGATTCAAGTCAATATTACATTCTCATGACCCCTAAGGTCACCAACTGTCAGTCTGACATCTGGCTCTGAGTTCGTCGAGGCCAGACAGTATCAATTATTATTTCCCAGATTTCTGTCATCAATTTTGAATACAAAATATATCTTTCTGACTTCCAAACAATAAGCAAATATATCTATTTTGATAATGAAATAAAATATATATATATATATATATATATATATATATATATATATATATATATATATATATATATATATATATATATATATATATATATATATCCTCTATTTTAAATCTTCGGGATATCTGCTGTTACCCAGAATCGATTAAAGCTATCTTAGCATAGTTATTCGGCTCTCCCTAGGCTCCCGGGGGCTCTAAAGCTCCCCAACGAAGGCAAATTGCTCCCTCAGATTGATCACGTTACAATTAAACCAGTCCAGATTCCACTTTTTTGTGTAACCTAGAACCTCTGCTGCAGTGGAGAATACAGGCCTGCTTAGTAAGTCCCACATTTGTTCTGGTGAATCAGAATCATCAGTGGTTTGTTCTAATGCTGAGTTGATTGCAAGTTGTAGTCTATCTTGCCATTTTTTATCTCCGAGCTTTGATGTATTTAGCCTTCTCTTGCGCTTCGTTGTCGCCCTGCTTTACACATGTTTTATGGAGAACTTGAAGGTAGTCTTGATTAGGTAGTGGTCTGTTTGGCAATCTGGTCCTCGCATAGCTCTTGTGTTCTTGGCATCTTGGAGGTCCTTCCTTCTTGTGATAGCATAGTTCAGGAGATGGGTCTCTTTGACCTGGGATGTTCCCAGGAGTAGTTATCCGAATGTTGGAAATAAGTGTTCGTAGTTGCCATTTCAAACTCTGTGCACAAACAAAGCAGCAGTTCTCCATTTGAATTGGGATTTCCCTTTCCAAACTTTCCAAGAACAGGGCTCCATGTATTGTAGTCATGGCCCACTCTGGCATTGAAGTCACCAAGGAGAACTAGCTTATCTGCTGCAGGGAAGTTTGCTATAGTGTCTTTCTACTGAGAGTAAAAAGCCTCCTTTTCCTCGTCTGGATAGGTCATTGTTGGCACATAGACCTTGATGATGGTGATGTTACGGTTATGGGATGTGGTGATTCGTAGTGTCATTATTCTTGCAGAGACTCCTCTAGGGCTCTCTGCGAGTCTACTGGTTAGGTCATTTCTGATTGCAAAAGCGACTCCAGCTCTTTTTGGTTGATCTACAGGACAGTCCTTCCAGAAATAGGTTCTTCTTGCTTCTCTCAGTTGGCCCTCCCCGCTGAGTCTTGTCTCCTGCGATGCAGCTATGTCGATATTTGTATTTTTGAGCTCCAGATCTATGAGTGCTGTTCTTCTATGTCATCTGTCACGCAAGTCCGTATTGAGCATGGTTCTGACGTTCCATGTAACAATGTTCTAGTCTTCAGTGTTGTTATTTCTTTTTCTGTTGTTACAGCTCGATTGGAGATTCACTGATTATGGTTTGATAGTCAGATGGTCTTTGGGTAAGCTTTGTTTACCTCACCTTTTATAGAGGCAAGCAGTGCCATCCCTGAATGGGGCTGCTTGGTCATCCGTGCAGCTGGCTCAGGGTATCGTCATCCACTCGGTACACCTGCGACCATCACACATGGCCACCTATGCACAGAGGTTCGACTAGTAGCTCCCAGCTCTCACACCTGCCAACATTATCCTCACTCCATCACCACAGGACTTTCCACCTTGGCTCCTAACTTACTTGCGCAGTTTAGGTGTAGTATCTGTTGCACATCAAATAGACACCCTTTGAACCTCCAATGCTCATGGCCAGTGGAGTGAACCCGCGACGACTGGCAGCAGAGGAGGCCACAGCTTCTGGCTGAAAGTAATCTCAGTGAGGTAGACAGTCACCCTATCGTGTCTGCTACTACGCCTTTTCTTTCTGGATGAGGTTCTATAGCCTTTTAAGGAAAACTGCAAGGCAGCAGTAGGATTTGAAATCAGTTTCCATCTCTTAGCCTTTTGCTGTGATAAAGCCCACAAGGCAGTGGTGTTTGATTTTGGGGTTGGTTCCCCTAGTCTTCGCTCAACCAAGGGCACTCACAAGACAGTGGGGTAGGGGTTTGTAGTGTGCCAGGGCGTGTCCATTACCTCAAGGGTCTCCTACTATTCCGAGATCTCCTACAAGTTTAGCCTGGGGCCGCAAAGCATCCAGTTACCATGTATGGCCAATGTGAAGGCACTGTAGGAGTCTTAATGATGGAGAGGCTATGTATTGGCCGGGAAGACTTATGCATAGCTGCTCCCTTTTCATCGTGAGGTTAACCAGCGGTGTTAGCTGAAAGCGAAAAGGTATGCAAGTATGAACTTAACACAAACTTATACCTAACACACTAGACGTATCATATCCCTTTTTCGGATTAAGAAACCGAATGCACACATTGCTAGCATATATATATACTCAAATATCAAAACTAATATACCTAAAGAATTCTTTAACATTGTACAAAACTCTTTCAAGTACCCACACTGATATAGTTCCATCTTTAATAAAAACTCAATAAGAGTTTCCTGCCCAATTTAGAACAAAGAATCTTAACATCTAACAATAAAATATCAAATCAGCATAAAAAATCCCTTTCCCAATTAAGCCTACAAGCAAGTGCAACTGTAATAACAAGCTTAATTGCCCACTCAACAATGATTGCATTCTAAGGGATGTTATATATTTCTGCACAATAGCAAAGCTACCCCATAATTCCCCCACAATAGACTCTAATATTCTGTTAACATTTTCTCTTCCTCCCTATCTTCCATCTGATAAAATCACTGCTTCAATAAGCGAGCTAAAGAGTCAGCCGACCAACTCCCCCAGTACAAATAGTAGTAGTAGTAGCAGTAGTAGTACTGATTTCTTTACGATCATCCCAACGCCAATAACACTGATAACCCCCCTAAACAACACTCTTATACATATTAATTCGACTCACACTCACCTCAATGAACAAAATTTAAACCGCTCCCACCTCAAACCTCAATACAAATCAACAAACCAATAATAGGCTCCAAGCATTTCATAAAATACACACAAAATGAGTATATATTATAAGAATATGTTTGCATATTTGCTGCCTTCTGTTTGTAGTCAATTTTTGTTTTGTTGTATCCATTTGTTTTCTTTTTTTAAAGTGAAAGAAATTATTTTCCAACTGGTTACGTTTGTTATATAAAAAGCTACAAAGTCATTGTCAAAAAAGAAGTAAATTTCTATCCATTGTTTATGACCTATTAAATATTAAATACACTATTTAATAAATGATGGTGACTCATAAAAATATTCTCATAAAAAAGTGATATTTTTTTACTGCCAAGCCAAAGCAAAACTGAGATTCCACTTATTTTATGTGAACAGACATAGAAAAAGAGTATAACAAATATGTAAATATTTAAAATTTTAAAGTGGGGATCACTTTCTTTTATAAATTTAACATAAAACGAGGAACCAAGTAACCGACTTATTTCATTTCAGTTCTTTGGAGGGAAAACTAATTTTTTGTGTGATGTAGAAAGATGTGAGCTAATATATATATATATATATATATATATATATATATATAATGGGTTAAGAAATTCCAACGAAAGAAAGATGTATATTTAAATAAGGGGGTAGTCACCAACAATGTGTATTTTTTAACATTATTTTATTATTCCGTGTCTTGGTTTTTCATTGAGAATTATGCTTAGATCATTGTAATAATGTTTTTAAATCATTGAAATCGTTTTTAACGCGTTTCAGACGTTCTGTGAAGCGTCCTCTTCAGAAATTATTTTCACAATGTGTTGGAGATGTAAAAATAGCATTTTCATAGTTCATTTGAAATTTTTCCAAGAGGTGGAAACGTGTAAGTGTCTACTATTCATTGGAATGTTCAATTTTTATTACTGTTTTATTGTGTTGTGTTTCTCTCTCTCTCTTTCTGCTTGTGTTTTTTCTTTTCCTTTGGGGTAGGATGTGTGTGTGTGTGTGTGTGTGTGTGTGTGTGTGTGTGTGTGTGTGTGTGCGTGTTTTCTTTCATTGATTTGAAGAATGTGTGTACTGTTTTATAGTATTATGAAGTTATTTGCTTCCCTAGGAAGGTGACTGTGATCCAAGGTCGTTACTAATGTGTATGTGTGAGGAGGGGAGGGAGAACCAGCTGTTCCGAAATAAGGGTAGGGATGTTTTCATTCTATTTTGATATTTATTTTTTGGATTCTTAGATTTTAGTATTATGATTTTTCGTTTCAGTCTTAGACTGTTCGGGTATTCTTTATATTATGTTTGTTTAGATAGAGGGGTGTATTTAAAAATATGTATAGGGGATTTTTTAATGTTTCTATTTATTTGTCTCCCCATGTGGCTATGGTCAGACCCAGGATCGGTTCCTAGTGTGGGGAAGATCTCGTTTCCCAGAGGGGAGGGGCCAATTGGAGGGGTATAGGTATGGGAGGGGGGATGATAGAAGGGATGATAGTTGTCTCAGTCATGAGAGATTTCTCCTCCACTGACTGAATGGGGAGCGAGGTGTTGGAACAGATATTATACTATGGTTCTAGGTGTTTCCTAGTGTTGTTGGTTTCGAGGTTAAGTAGGGTTGGTATTGTTCAGTGTGTTGTATTAGAGATAGGGGTGTTATGTCTGTGTGTGGTTGTATGCGCACGTGTGTGTGTTTTAATGTGTCGGTTCTGATTTATGTGTGGGTGTGTATATGTATGTGGATGTGCATGCGAGTGTGCCTTGCATTTCATGTTTTTGTGTGTTGATATTAGGCTCTGTTCAGTTCGGGAGTGAATCTTGTGATGAAGTTTTTTTCCTGTGTAAGTAAATAAAAATAATTGTCAGTTTGGAAGATTGGCATTATTTTGAAGCTGTTTCCGCTGCATGTGTGTACGTGTTTTGAAACACAGAGGTGTCTGTTATCTGCAATTTTGATTATTTCAGAACAGCTGGTTCTCCCCCCTCCCCTCCTCACACATACACATTAGTAACGACCTTGGATCACAGTCACCTTCCTAGGGAAGCAAATAACTTCATAATACTATAAAACAGTACACACATTCTTCAAATCAATGAAAGAAAACACGCACACACACACACACACACACACACACATCCTACCCCAAAGGAAAAGAAAAAACACAAGCAGAAAGAGAGAGAGAGAAACACAACACAATAAAACAGTAATAAAAATTGAACATTCCAATGAATAGTAGACACTTACACGTTTCCACCTCTTGGAAAAATTTCAAATGAACTATGAAAATGCTATTTTTACATCTCCAACACATTGTGAAAATAATTTCTGAAGAGGACGCTTCACAGAACGTCTGAAACGCGTTAAAAACGATTTCAATGATTTAAAAACATTATTACAATGATCTAAGCATAATTCTCAATGAAAAACCAAGACACGGAATAATAAAATAATGTTAAAAAATACACATTGTTGGTGACTACCCCCTTATTTAAATATACATCTTTCTTTCGTTGGAATTTCTTAACCCATTATATATATATATTAGCTCACATCTTTCTACATCACACAAAAAATTAGTTTTCCCTCCAAAGAACTGAAATGAAATAAGTCGGTTACTTGGTTCCTCGTTTTATGTTAAATTTATAAAAGAAAGTGATCCCCACTTTAAAATTTTAAATATTTACATATTTGTTATACTCTTTTTCTATGTCTGTTCACATAAAATAAGTGGAATCTCAGTTTTGCTTTGGCTTGGCAATAAAAAAATATCACTTTTTTATGAGAATATTTTTATGAGTCACCATCATTTATTAAGTAGTGTATTTAATATTTAATAGGACATAAACAATGGATAGAAGTTTACTTCTTTTTTGACAATGACTTTGCAGCTTTTTATATAACAAATGTAACCAGTTGGAAAATAATGCGTTCCAATAATTTATCCCTTCTCCTTTTTGTCCTTCAGTCCTCATTTCCAATGAGTGATTTTTCATACAAAGGGTGAAGAAAATGCTGCTTTCTAGGTCGGTAGTACTTTGTAAAGAGTAGCCTGAGATGTCGGAAAATTTCTGTTTCTCTGTCTATCCTTGTGGTCATATCACTAGTAAGAGTGCTGGAGGTAAACGTTTCATCTGGGCTGACGTTACCTGCCTGATAATCAGGGACCCGAACCTTGGATTAACCACTAAGGAGGCTGTCCTATCAGCAGGTGAAAGTATCGGGGCTGCTGTATTGCCATTTGGTGAATGGATTCTGGACCATACAGTAGTTTCTGGTAGGGCCTCTCAATGCCATACTAGTGGGTAATTGTTACGGCTTTACCTTATCATGTGCTACAAAAAAAAAAAAAAATTCTTGTCTTTTTCTCTCTTATTTTCCCTCTCTGTCCTGCTCCAACCAACTCCAACCTGCTCCACAAACCCCAAAACCTCAATCATGACAAATCTCCAAAAAAGAAACACAAATAAACCTAGAACCCCATCCACCAACGTAGACCCCTACTACCAGGTCTCCTTCTCCAACATCAGGGGTCTACGTTCCAGAGGTTGAAACACAACTACACGAGACAAAACCGGACATATTCTTTCTAAGTGAAACTGGCATAGGGCCAATCACTTCTCTAGACGTATTCATAATTAACAACTTAACATGTAAATCTGACCCTCACAAGATGGCTTTTCATGTGGTAGCGATATCTCCAGAGAAGACCCTAATTTACCTTATATGTGCTCCGGGTTGCACTAGCTTACACCACTGCATTTATATTTGCCCTCTATCGCCCCCAACACAGTGGGGTTACTATCTTTAAGAGCATATCTGAGAAAATTGACCACATCCTGTCTGCTCAACCTCGGCTAACATTCACATTTGCAGTGACTTAAATGTCCATAATGTGGAATGGCTGACCCACTCAAATAAAACCGATGATGAGGGGAGGTTTTGTGATGATTTTGCCATTGCTTATGACCTCACTCAGATTGTTCACGAACCCACCCATGTGCCCAATACACCCGGTCAATATGCAAGCCTTCTAGACCTTTTCCTCACAACTTCCCTGAGCTATGTTCATGTTCCGTTCTATCTCCTCTGGGATCCTCTGACCACTCTGTTGTAGCAGTTAAGATAAAAATGAAATGTAATAAGTCTTCAGACGTACCTCTCCACCGTATTGTATATCGATACTCTATGGCTGACCCTGATGGCATTCCAGTTATAGTACTGAAAAAGCTCCAACCAGAACTTGCCCCCATACTTACAAAACTGTTTAAGTGTTGCCTTAAGGAGAAGTGCTTTCCAACACCCTGGAAAACCTTATCAGTATGTCCTGTATTAAGAATTCAGGTGAAAATTCATATCCCTCTCAGTACAGACCAATAAGTCTGTGTCATGAGTAAGTTGTTGGAATCCATATTAAATAGAGAAGTAGTTTACCACCTCAACAGAAACAACCTTCTTAGTGACACACAATATGGTTTCTGCTCTGCAAGATCTATAGCAGATGTGCTAACGGTTATATCACATATGATTAGTGAATCTCTTGACAAAGGTTTCCTTTCCAGGGCAATTGCTCTTGACATATCAAAGGCCTTCGATAAGGTATGGCATAAGGGCCTACTTCACAAGATTTCCAGCTACGGTATTACTGGAAATGTTTTCTCAATCATTATATCATTTCTCTCTGATAGATTCATAAGAGTAGTGGTTGATGGGCAGAAATCAGAGGCCCATAGTATTAATGCTGGATACCCCAGGGGTCCATCCTAGGCCCAACTCTCTTCCTGATCTACATCAATGATCTCCCAAAACACATACTTAAATCATTCGTTGATATCTATGCTGATGACACGACCATCTATGGCAACACATCAAAGGCCGTAAATGACAAAGTTCTCTCTAATTCTCTCTCCTCTGATCTTGAGCGCGTGGTACAATGGGGGAAGAGGTGGCTGGTCACTTTTAATGCATCCAAAACCAAGCTTCTATCTTTACATCATCAACGCTCTGATCCCCATCTGGTATCAATTGAAATGGATGGCTCTCGTCTTGGGGAGGCTCCATGTTTTGACAAGCTTCTGGGTTTGACCTTTACTCCTGGAACATGTACATCAAATCTGTTGCCAGGGACGCTGGGAAAATGGTGGGATCCTTCTACTGCGCCAGAAAATATCTCACTACTGATGCAATTCTCTATCTGTATAAAAGACAAGTACGTCCAAGGATGGAGTACTGCTATCATATCTGGGCAGGAGCTGCTAAAATCAGCCTATCCTGCCTTGACAGAGTACAAAATAGACTTTGTGGTTTAGTGGGGGATGCCCTTTTCTCTTCCCTGCAACCTCTCTCCCACAGAAGAGACGTTGCGAGCCTGTCTTTGTTTTATCGTTATTTCCATGGCAGGTGCTCGTCTGAGCTCCAATCCCTCGCCCCCCCTCGCCAATCTTTCACGAGAAACACCCGTCTGGCTGAAACTACTGTCAATAATTTTCCTCACTCTTTATCTGTGCCTAAATCCAAACGTAGATTCCATGAGCAAAGCTTCTTTCTTTGAACTGCACGCCAGTGGAACTCTCTGCTGCTTGCCTGTTTCCCACCTGACTACAACTTGGACGTCTTCAAGTCCAACATAAACAAACTCCGTACAAACCGCCCCCTTAAGTAAGACACTCTATCAAAAACCCCAATACTAATGATTACTACAATACTATCTCATTGATTACTGTACACGCAATAATCCTTATCCCTGAGTGGCCTTCGGGCCTTGATAAGTGGTGACCCCCGTGTAAAAAAAAAAAAAAGAAGGCAGCAAATATGCAAACATTTATTCAAATATAAAAATACTAGTTGATCTACCCATCTATACTGAAACCAGACGAGGATACGTCCTCGCCAATCTGACAGCAGCTGAGTTCATCTTTCTACGCTTTACCATTTTTTTTTTTTTGAGGAAGGAATTTGCTTGTGACTAATCATCTGAGGTATCAGAAAATGTCAACTGAGATGCATGGCAACTTTTGTAAACTAGATGGCACTTCAAACTAAGGTGCTGACTTTTAAAAACTTTAGCTGTCCTTGTGCCTAACCTCCTGCAGAGAAAGTTAATACATATACCGGGTTTCTCAAATAATCTGGGTATGTTTTACTAAATACAGCACACTGAAAAAATGGTCAAAAAACAAACATATAACAAATAAATGTTACCAAAGGCAAGATAAGTTACTTTTCTACCTACCTGCATAAGCTTTTACTGTTTAACTTATTTTCAAGTGTTTATTTCAATTTGAAATGCAATTAATACAGAGCGCTTTAGTTAAAATAAAAACAATCCTGTGAATCATCGAAAACTCAAGAATAAAAGAAAATACTGATAGAAATCCATATAATCCAATCACAGTGATATTTATTTGGTGAATTGCTATGAGTATTTTTTAATTTCACTTTCGAGCGATTCTCAAGTCTTCAAAGATGACAGTCTCATGTTACCATCTTTGTTTTCATCTCCTATATAATATGTTGACTGCAGAAATTCCCCTCTGGATCAAAATATCGTAGGTTTGCAATAACAGATGCCATACACTATCTTATTACATCTAGGCTATTAACAACTATCTCATGTAATTTTCAAACAAAATTATAGACACATTATAATAAAATGCTACATTCCATCCTAGGAGCAAAACCATGGCAATCGAAACGTGTATTGAGGAATGAGTCCCTATTTTTCTCTCTCTATATATAGTCCTCCCACTGCTCTCAGTTGACACTGGGACCAATTCTACATTTTTTTATGATACTTACATAGCACGCATCGTAACTGGTTATTACCTACATACACATAACATAATCTCTCCATTTGCTGATTAAAAAATAATAAATTCTCCCTTCTCAAATTCTGCCCATTTTGATTGGCTGATACCTGACTATTTGCATATTCCAGAATCCACTTCTACAATAAAAAAAACGAACACTTCAAACAAGTAAAATATTTGTTTATTTTCCTAATATTACGTTGTGATTTGGCTTTCAAGCAGACTTGATGCATATTTAATTTTATAGCATCGTTGATTGTTTGATACAGAGAATTGAAGAAAAAAAAAACAATGCTAACCATAAATGTTAATGATGTTTGTATCAGGGGTGGGTTTTTTGTTAAGGAGGTTAGTTTCGTGGTGATAATGTCAGTGTAGGTAACGGTAAGGGCATTAATATGTAAAATTGTTACAGGGAAAGGGCTGTCCCCTTCCCATGTAAATAAGAAGAATATTAGATAAGTGAAAATGAAATTAAGATAAGCCTAGAATCGAACCTTGTTAGGTTAAGAAATGGAATGTTAGAAATTTAGTCCATTGTTAAATTCTATTAGAATAGTTAAATATTGTTTATATCGGAAAAAGAGTTGATTGTCCATTCTTTTAGAAATCGGAATATTAAAAATGTTAGCTAAAAGAATGAACGATGCAAATTAAATTATATTGTTTGAAAATATGTTAAATTAGAATTGAGGATTCTTTTGTTTGTCAAAAGTGCGTTGAACAAACATACAAAAAGCCACATGAAATTGGTCACGTTTGAAAACACACTTCTGACGTCATAGACAAGGGGAGATTCTCAATATAGGATCTAAGAGTTAGTTAGTTAGGCAGAGAGTTGGGAGTCAGAGAGTTAGGCAGTTAGTTGGCAGTCAACCAATGTAGCCATACCAGTTGAATTCCTGACGTCATCAACCCGTACTACGCAACAAAATTACGATTATGAGCTGTTAAGATATTTTGTAGTTGGTTTGATATTTATGAAACGAATGCTTTGTGTAGAAAGAGACGCCATGTTTGTGAAGGTCTTGCATGTTCATTTTTTTAATAAGTTGTTTATTCCCGAATAATGGATTTGTCAGTTCTTAACCAATGAGAAAGACAGAAATTTCTAAGGGAGCAATTATTATTTTGTAATCAGTAACTGGAAAGATAATGGTATTTATATGATTGTGTGAATCTATTATGAAGGGTGTCAGGGAAAAATAGTTATAAAGTGTGTATAAGTCCCAGTGATGAGTGGGGGTGGTAAGAGGACTGTAGATTTAGAAGGCAAATAGGAACTACCCCGTCAAAAGATGTTGTGATTGTGATGATGTTGCTCCTAGGATGTAATGTAGGATTTTATTATAACGACCAAATATGTCTAAGATGCCGTTCTAAAATTACATAAGATAATGGCTAATAATCTAGACATAATAAATTTGTATGTGGCATATGTTGTTGCAAACCTACAGTACTTTGATCCAGAGGGTAATTTCTGCAATCATTTTAGTATATAATAATCGAATTGTCAGTTCTCAGCCAATGAGAACGGGCGAAATTTGAGAAAGGAGAATTTATTACTTTTGAAACAGGAAATAGAAAGATTATGTTATGTCTATAAGTTTATGATCCAGTTACGAAGGGTGCAAACACACAATATATGTAGAATGTGTATATTTCCTCCCAGTCTTGATTGAGGGTGATAGGAGGATGTAATATTTAGGGGTGGGGGGAATAGGAAGTACTTCCTCTAAGGATGGTGCAATTGTGATGATGTTGCTCCTAGGATGAAATGTAAGATTTTATTATAATGACTAAATGTGTCTAAAATATCGTTCTAAAGTTACATAAGATAGTGATTAATAGTCTAGACATAATAAATTTGTATTTGGGATCTGTTGTTGCAAACCTACGGTACTTTGGTCCAGAGGGAAATTTCTGCAATCAAAATATTATATAGTAGATAAGAGTGTGAGAAAATAAAAGTAAAAAAAATAAGGTAAAGTGAAAAAAAAAAAAAAATTTGCAGTCAAGAGTTGATGAAAATGCTGTTATTTTGTTATTATGATTATTACTATAATTATCATTAGTATCATTGTTAAAGGATGTTATTTTGTTATTATGATTATTACTATAATTATTATTAGTATCATTGTTAAAGGATGTTATTTTGTTAGTATCATTGTTAAAGGATGTTATTTTGTTATTATGATTATTACTGTAATTATTATTAGTATCATTGTTAAAGGATGTTATTTTGTTATTATGATTATTACTGTAATTATTATTAGTATCATTATTAAAGGATGTTATTTTGTTATTATGATTATTACTATAATTATTATTAGTATCAAGGATGTTATTTTGTTATTATGATTCATCCCATTTAATCGAATTCTTCTTTGCCAAACAAGACCTCGTATATCTTATTTTTCATATAATATATAAATCTTAATTTTTCATGTAATAGGTAATATGTAAAATAAATATATATATATATATATAAAAATATATATATATATATATATATAAATATATATATATATATATATATATATATATATATATATATATTAAATTTATTTATACAAACATTGATGGCTACATATGTGCATACATGTTTGTAATCACCCACGTTGGGGTATTACGTCTCCAGGCCAAGAATTATCGTTGAGAACTGATATTTCAAACAAAAACATTTTCTTATTTCGTTTACAAAGTTAGAATTTAACATGGGCGGGGTTATGAGCGGGGGAGAGGATAAGTAAGGTCTTTGAAAATAATAAACCTCTTCTTTTTTACTTCCCTTTTTTATATTCGTTTTTGAGGTTTATCTATCTCATCTTTTGGTTTTTATGGTATAAGGTACTTGAGAATTTAGTATTTTTGTCTTGCGGTCAATAATTAAAAACATTCCTCATGGCTATTGAGTGCTGACCAGTGTATTCCAATTCATACACACACGCACACTCTCTCTCTCTCTCTCTCTCTCTCTCTCTCTCTCTCTCTCTCTCTAGAAGCAAACATAAGCATATATCTATACTCAGGAGTGGATATACACCGCTCACTGTACATTACTCACACACACACACACACACACACACACGCACAGAATAAAGATACACAAGAATAAGATAAATTAAATAAATAAATAAAATAAAATAAAAATACAATAAAAAATAAAATAAATAAACAAATAAATAAAAATAAACATAAAACCCCGAAAGTTATCAACCTCCCCATGCATACATATATATAAATACACGTATAAACACCCACACTTTGATACACCCGTGTATATATGCATATATATACACATATACACATACATAAATACATAATACTCACATACAATTATAACATGTTTATATTTATACTCACATATGCAGTTATATCAATGCACGGACTCTCAAACACAGACATCCATGTACATATGGTATAGCTGGAAATGTCTTCTAAATTATTAAATCATTTCTTTCTGATAGGTTCATAAGAGTAGTAGTTGAGGGACAAAAATCAGAAGCTCACAGTATTAATGCTGGAGTCCCTCAGGGGTCCATCCTGGGCCCAACTCTATTCCTGATCTACATTAATGATCTTCCAAATCACATCCTTACATCATTTGTAGACATTTATGCTGATGACACTACCATTTATGGTAGCACATCTAAGACAGTAAACAACCAAGTTCTCTCCGATTCTCTCTCCTCTGATCCTGATCACGTTGTACAATGGGGCAAGGAGTGGTTGGTTACTTTTAATGCATCTAAAACCAAGCTTCTCTCTTTACATCATCAACACTCTGATCCACATCTGGCATCAATTGAAATGAATGGCTCTTGTCTTCAGAAGGCCTCAAGTTTTGACAAGCTTCTGGGCTTGACCGTTACTCCTGATCTTAAATGGAACACGTACATCACATCTGTTGCCAAGGCCGCTGGAAAAATAGTGGGATCTTTCTATCGATCCAGTAGATATCTCACTGCTAATGCAATTCTCTATCTATATAAGAGCCAGGTACGTCCACGGATGGAATACTGTTGCCACATCTGGGCAGGAGCTGCTAGAAAGGACTTGTCCTGCCTTGATAGAGTTCAAAATAGACTTCGTAGCCTTGTAGAAGATATCCTTTTCTCTTCCCTGCAACCTCTATCTCACAGAAGAGATGTTGCAAGTTTGTCTCTGATGTATCGTTATTTTCATGGAAAGTGTTTGACTGAGCTTCAGTCTATGATCCCCCTTCGCCAAACTTTCACAAGAAACACTCGTCTAGCTGAAAACACTATCAATAATTCCCCCCACTCTTTATCTGTGCCTAAACCTAAACGTAGATTTCATGAACAAAGCTTCTTTCTTAGAACTGCACGCCTGTGGAATTGTCTTCCGTTTTCCTGCTTTTCAGCTGATTACAATATGGTTGTCTTCAAGTCTAACATAAACAAATTCTTGATGAGCTGTTCCATATAAGTTAACAAATTTACCGAATTGATTACTATATTGTCCAATTTCTACTGTGGAACACTGTTCCGTTTGCCTGTTTCCCACCTGACTACAACCTGGATGTCTTCAAGTCCAACATAAACAAATTCCTGATGAATTGCCCCCTTAAGTAAGGCACTTTATCAAATCTCCAATACTAACGTTCTGTACACGCAATAACCCTCATCCCCTAGTGGCTCCGGGCCTATCGAACCCGAACCTTTGAGGCAAAGTTGGAAATTAAAGTGTGGAAAAAAAAAAAAAATTAACCATTGCCCCACCGCGAGATGCTAATGGAAACACGTTTGAATTTATTTAATTACTTAGATTTGGCAGGTGCACGTTTTAATGACTTAATGAGGTCAACTTTGACTGCGGGATAGTATTTTTATTTACTGCGGAAAACTTTTTTTATTTTTGTTTCCCCAAGATGTTGGGGGGGGGGGAACAGCTCCCCTTGCCCAATTTGAATAGCAATTGTTTGATATAAGGAAAATATTTCCACATTGATCAAATCTGATTGCTTTTGGACATTTCCGCCGATAGACGGAAAATACCGCCAGAATTAGTGTCGCTTTTATTATAGGAAAAAGACTAACCCACATGCGGCGAGTGACAAATGTTGAATATTTATCTTCCCAAAGTCGAGCAAATTAAATAGACAGGCGAGCTCTGTTGTTAACTCAGAGATATTATAATTTCTATGTGATATAAAAAGTTTTAAGAAGTTGTGAGCCGACCGAGCGCTTCTCTGAAAAAAGCCTTTCTTGGACATACACAAAAAGCAAACATACACACACACATTTTCGCTTTTATATATATAGATGTGAAACATTCCAGATGAATTTCCCACACTGTTTGATGGAAAAATGGGAGAAATTTCTGTAGTCACCATTAATCTCCACATTAACTCCTCAGTTTCCTCAGTAGCACATTGATACCACCGAATACCTTTCCATGTGAGGAAAGATGTGTAGCAGTTAACAAACTATTTACTATAAGTGGATCAATGCCTGATGCCAAAGTAACTCGGCCGCACTGACCAATCAGTTTGCAGAGCGCATTGATTTGAGCTGTCCCCTTAAGAACTATTTTTAGCCCTTTAGGATCTCAGCTGCTATCGCCAGAGGGACGCCAGCAAGCAACCTATACAGACCTCTCTCACTCACTCCTCCCATTGCTACTTGTTGATGACAGCAGTCTGATGGCAGACGACACCTTCAAACAGACATTTATACTTTCTTTCTTTCTCTCCAGTCTGAGATACAATCTCACCTTTTCTAAATAAACCCTTTGTTGTTGTTTTGTTAAAATCAATTTCGTTTGGCCTTGTGTTTAGTTAACTAATTATTATGAGAGAAATGAACACTATCTCCCTCCTATAGATGTGGAGACAGAATTAAAGCATCTCCGAGAAATGGACATGATTGAAGAAGTGACTGGACCTATCCCTTGAGTAGGTCCTATTGTAATAGTCCCCCCCCAAAATGGTGGTGTACATATTTGTATCAACCTGACGAAGGCAAATGGAGTCATGCAAAGCATAAAACATACAATGCCCACCGTGGATGATCTAATAGCAGACCTAAACGGTTCAACAGTGTTCCGCAAGCTCCCCAATGCATATCACTAACTAGAACTTGGAGAATCAAGCCGACGTACATAACATTTACCACATATGCAGGCTTATTTAGCTACAAGCGTCTAGTTTTTGGAGTAAATGCAGCTTCCGAACTATTCCAAAAAGCAATCTTAGACCTCCTTAGAGACATCCCAGGAGTACAAAACCTATCGGATGATATAATAATCTATGGTAACAGCTTGAAGACCACACTTAAACGCCTACAAGAAGTGGGAGCCAAACAGAGAAAATTCCTTCCAAGTCCAATCATTCTTGAGCATGACACAATATGTGACTAGATTCATTCCATGCCACTATTAGTGAACTGCTTAGACAGCTCACAAAAAAAGACACAAAATGGGGATGGTCAGATACAGAACAATTAGCTCTGAACAAACTAAAGAAAGCTCTGACAGGAGCTGAAGTCATGGCATACTTTGACCAAAAGAAAGACACCAACATCCTTGTATTTAGATGCAAGCCTAGTTGGATTAGGTGCAGTTCTTTCACAAAATGAGAAGGTATTATGCTTAAGCCAGCGGTACTCACGGACTGAAAGAGAGATGTTAGCTGTTGTGTATGCAGCCGAACATTTTCATCTCTACTTATATGGAGCAAGGTTCACCATCACCATGGATCATCGTCTGCTTCTTGGGATTGTGAAAAGTCTCAAACCAATGACGACAAGGATTGGGCATTGGTGTCTTCTTATGCAGCTTCGTATACCGTCCTGGGGAAGATGACCAGAGTCTTGCAGACTATCTCATTTGTCACCCATATCACATACCATTAAAAAACAGTATATCAGATGCCTGCACAAAGTATGCAGTTCAGAACACCATACCCAAATCCTTAATTCCTGAAGAAGTTAAACAAACTACAGAGGAGGACCTTCTATTACAAAAGGTGAAGGTTGCAATTGCAGATGGACGATGGAATGACCCTCAGCTATTAAGTGTTTATCCTTTGAGGACACTTCCTTGTGATTCCTTCCAAATTAAGGAAAAGGTAAGTCGACATAACCCATCACTTACCAAGACATCCTCAAGACCAAACAGGAGATATGAGAAAAGGTGTGGTTCCCAGGAGTAGATAAGCTGGTGGAAGAAACAGTAAACAGCTGCATCCCCGGCCAAGCATCGAACCCAAGATACACCTACCATGAACCCATACACTCCACTCCACTCTCAGCTGCTCCATGAACTGAAATTTCAGTTGAATTCACCAGTCCTTTTCCATCTGGAGACTATTTGCTAGTCACAATCGATTACAGCCGATTCTCTGAAATCGAGATAATATCCTCATTATATGCAAGTACAGTCATCCATTACCTAAATATGATCTTCGCCAAGCAAGGGTATCTAATCGTCTTAAAGTCTGATAATGGTCTCCCTATTTCAAGGACAGGCTTTTAGAGACTTTGCTGTGCAAGCAGGTTTCAAACACCTCTATGGCCTGAGGCAAATGGAGTTAGAGAGCATTTTATGCACACTCTAAAAATGTATATACTTGCTACTACAGCAGAAGGTCACAACTGGGAAACTCAGTTATCTCATTTTCTAAGACAACATACAACCACAGAAATTTTTTCCTTTGGAGGCTTGTACTGGCAGAAAAATGAACATTGGCTTACTGAATACTATTGAGAAACCAGCACCAGGGCACGGTAGCATAAAAGAAAATAATTCTAAAGGAAAGAAAAACATGAAAACAAAAATACAAGACCAACACCTCTCTGCCTAGGTGTCAAGGTCTTGATTAGACAGGAGAAGCAAGCTGTCACCACCATACAACAGCCCCAAACCTTATACAGTTACAAAAATAAAGGGCAGTATGATAACTGTGCAGAGAAGAAATCACTAAGTCACTAGAAACTCTTCACTGACAAGTAACAAACACATTCCATAAGGAAAAAGAGCCTGAGTCTGACTCTGAGGGTGAGTATAACCAAGGCCACCGAGAGTAAGTACAGGCCAATGAACATGACAGCGTGACGTTATTGCCAGATCATCATGTAGGTATACAGTGCCTAAAGTTTCTTGTGTTCAACCACATGAACACGCTAATAGCCATAAAAAATATTTTTTGTTGTCCCTTACACGCTAATAGCCATAAAAAATATTTTTCATTGCCCCTTGTGGTAATTTAAACGCATTTTTTTTCTAAAGAGAAAGAAAAAATTTTCATTTGGAGGATTATATAATTGCACATTCATTTGGATAATTTTAATCTAACAAATTATGGCAGTAAGTGAACCTGTTTTGGAAATTTTCTGACATGTCTATTGAAGAAAATCGAATATCTCATTTTATTATTTTTTTAAACTGCAAAACAATTTTTATATGAGAATATTTTTCAGCCCATTCTTCTAATAATGAATACAACTTTTCATTATTTCCAAATAGTTTGAAGTTAGAAGCATTTTTCTACTTTTATTATTATTATAACAATGATGATAATAAAAAAAACTGGTGTAGATGATATCAACTAGCGCCACATCAACTAGTTATGAAGGGTCAGGGAGGATGGAAAGACTGAGGTGGGAGAGTACTAACCAGATCTCCACTGGGTGTGTGCATCAAAATCTGGTACCGTGTCACCCAAATCCCAGGAAACACCAATGGCTGATGCCAACTAGAAATCAATGGTAAATGGCTGTTGTGATAACATTCAATCATCTGCATGAGTGGTCAAGAGGTGGAGAACATTGAAGATCTGAGGAGACTTCTTGTCATGCAGTCTCCAGTGAATACCACAGGTTACTGCCAGTGAGAGATCACTGATGATGGCCTGTGAGACAACTCCTAGTAAGTGAAATAATAATAATAATAATAATAATAATAATAATAATAATAATAATAATAATGTCCTCTCCCAAATTTACTACCATCCTGATTTAATATCGTACATGTTTACTATATTTTCTTAGTTTTTAACCAATATTCACATTATAGTATGATTGTCTTTTAATAGTTATGTCAACTTCATTTTCATATTCATATATTCTGCACTGATATGAAAATGAAGACTATAGTGGAGTATAGGATTCCTAACCATGTAACTGATGAAAATACGCGCTACACATTTTGATGAAAAACATGGGAAAAATGATCATAGAAGAACAAAAAAACAAAACTTTAAATGTAATTTCTGTATTAAAAGTAATAGTTATTTAAATATTTCAACATATAATCTTGTGGGGAAAATCCAGCTCTCCAATAAGGAGCACTCTGGGTAGGAACAAAAATTAAAATTGTCTCAGTCATGAAGAATTTCTCCTTCAGTGACCGAGGACAGAAAAGGTGAATTGTAGCATCAGAACAGATACTACTACACTGTGATTTTGTCATGAAGGCCAAGAATTGTTTGTGTTTAATATGTTTCTTTAATTGTTTGTTCCCTAAATTCATAATTCAGTTTTATCAGTATTAGATTGTATATTGCTTTAAAATTACGTAATTTTACATAGATAATATTTATAGTTTATCTTCTCTATATAAATAAAATGAACTCATTTTTTCCCGTCTGATTTTGACCTTAATAGGATTAAAAATCAAGATATTTCATACAAATATAATATGCACAAACGGCAGAACAATATCTGAGGTGTGTTATAGGCTTATTATTTCTCAAATTCTTCGATAATCTTAGATTTCTATACTTTTTCTGCTGAGAAGTCACGGCTAAAATCGGTTAAGATCAATGGAAGTGGTAAAATATTTTCTCTCTTATAAATTCCTCCTCCCCCTGCCACCACTTAACACCGTTTGGGGATCGTTCACAAGGAACAGTTGAGAAGAGAACACCGGTTTGGCTTCGTAGTTCTTTCATGTGAAGTTATTTAAAATCACTAAACTAAGCTGCAGTGCTCTGTGGCCTAGTGGTTAGCGTGCTGGACAATTCACATTATATTTTCACGTTCGCACCGACCTACCGTAGTCGTTTTTTTTTTTTTGTTTTTTTTCCTAAACAACTGGAATGGACTTTTCTTGGTGGCCGAACTGTTAACGTTGCAGATGTTTTTTTTTTTTTTGTTTTTTTTCACACTTTATTTTCCTACTTTTACTCATGACTCCGGGTTTGATCCTTCCTACTTACCTACCATAACATTTTTTTAAAACTCCCCCCCCCGTCCCGGAAACAAACACTCGGGCAACGCCGGGTACCCCCACTAGTATTGAATAAAGTTCAGTTTCAGTATTAATTTCTTTTCTTTTTAACATGTTTTAATGTCTTTTTTTAAAATGCCGTCATTTAGTATCGACAGTAACAGTTTGACAAATCTTACCTACATTCCCGCAGGCATTTTTCAGTTAACAGGCCTTCTATATCTCAGTGGCCATGGTACAACCCATACTCACAAGGAGAACACTGTGAAACACCCAAAACACTAAACATTACATTAATAGATTAAACATGCAGAAAAGTATGTTTGTAATATCGTGAAAACTAGTTGCTGGTTCTAATTTTAAATGCGACAATCGTTTTCAGCACACCTGAAAATTCCTAGAAACAAATTTTTAAAGGTAGGTTGTGTGTGATCCACCTAGCCATATTTACCAAAAATTAATTAAATTTATCGTGTTCTTGTTTCAAATTTGGTTTTTTTTTTTTTTTAACCCAGCATAGTATAAATATCCCCAACCTCCTATGTTAAGAAATAACACCCTTTGCAGGTCAGTCTTCAGTGGAACAACCAGGCCATACTGACCGGTAAAACTACGCCGAGTTAGATCATAAAAATTTATCCAAATCTAATCCCCCCCCAGACCCCCCCCCCAAAAAAAAAGATTTAAAGGAAACTTAGCGTTATTTTATGTCTCCCCCACCTCCCCGCAAAAAAAAAAAGAAAGAAATTGAATTTGCTATGTTTTACCACCCTCAGTCATAAACTTGAAAATATGCTAGAGGTGACACGTCTCGTTGAACACTAATGGCCATGAAGTGGGTGTTCATTTTACGTTTAAGTTATATAGAAAAGTGATCCGCCACTCTAAAATGTTAATTTTATTTTGTTTTTTTTGTTGTTTTTTGTTTTTTTTTGTTTTCAAAATTTCTACTTTCGTATTATTTTTTAAAAGCGGTTTAAACTGTCGGAAATTTATACTCTTTCAGATAAATTCGATATGAAAATAACTAGCCTGCAAAAAAAATAAATAAATAAAAGAATTAAATAAAAGGGGGTGGGTTAAAGAATGAAATATAAAGGTCTTGTTTCAAAATGAAAAAGAGATTTTATTTACAATAAAATTAGCTGCAAATTTTTACCTTTATGGGCATTAAATTCAAAGAACGCCAAGGTAACAACATATAATGAAAAAAAAAACACACTGGTTCATATATTAAAAATGTTGCATCAATGAACAAACACAATATTATGATTCAAAATAGTAGTTCCTAATCACACTCTCATATGTAATAAATTTTAGGAACATACTCACAAATTGAAAGCCAGTCAGGCACGTGCCTTTTTCTTTTTTTCTCCATTTAAAGTCCTTTTGAAAAATTATACTCCTTCCAATTACGTGCAGACCGTAGCCACGTAAATAGTCTTCAGAAGTATGCCTCGTCGCGTGTCCAGGGTATTCTTGCCGGGTTTTCTTCTTTGTCGGAATTTTATCTTGCTTCCAGATAAACTCGACGCTAAAGTAACTAACCAGAAAAAAAAAACAGCATGAAACAAAAGAGGGGGAGGGGGTAAAGAATCTATATAATACTAAAAGTCTATGGATCTTGTATGTTTGCAATCAGATTTCCGGTTTTCAACATCCGGTTGCGCATGCGTAAATAGCAACGTCTTCAATCCGTTATTCCAATTCCGGAATTTTTATATCGCTTTTAATACAAACAATTTCATTTAATTTGATCAAATAGTTATTTATATATACAAATAATACATAGATTCATAGATAATTATAATATATATTATAAAATCTATTTATCTATGAATCTATTAATAATATGAAATATTACCCTATACAATTTATGGAAAGAAAACACCTCTCACTTTCCCTCTAATAGATTTCAACACTCCTACTCCCTCTGTTTTCGTTACGTACGCGAGAAATAGTTACGTGGATAGAGTTATCCCCCTTAACTAATGCAGACCTTTTTACTAGAGGGCGTTATTACAAAAAAATTTCTTTTTCTTCTTCCCATGTTTTTTAAAGTCGTCTGCTTACATTTCCAAACGGAAAGCTGAATCGGTAAATGCACACATTTATATTACATTAAATAGTGTTTTCCTTTACACAATGGGTACTGAATGTTTGCTTAAATTAAATGAAAAAAGTTACATTTTATTTTCATTTTCTATTTAAAAAGCCATTATTAACATGTGGAGAGTGTTTTTTTTATTATTCTGTACTTTCAACTAACAATTTCATTTAAAAGATGATATATCAAAATTTGAATTTAATTATAATAAGGATTATGATACCTGTTCAGTGCATAAGTATGACCAACCACTTATAATTCAGTAACTGTAATTAAAAAAAACATAACAATTATAATAAACAGAACGACTCATAGAAATCTATCTATATTCTTTTTTCATTTTAATATACTTTCATAGAAATGCTTCTGTTATGTAAAAAAAAACTATTTTCTTTATGCCACAAGTGTCACGCTCATACATGAATTCCATAGCTAATATAACGTACTGACCTAACGGGTCACGGGTGGTCTAGTAAAATATAAAGGTCTTGCTTTGAAACGAAGAAGAAATTTTATTTACAATAAGTTGCAAATTTTTCCCTTTGCGGGCATTAAACTTATGAAACGCTAAAGTAACATATGAAAAAAACAACAACACTGGTTCTTATAAAGATGTGTGTATCCATTAACAAATTCAATAATAATATTCAAAATAGTATCTCCTAATCACACTCGCATATGAAACAAATTTTAGGAGCGTACTCACAAATTGAAAGCCAGTCAGGCACGTGCCTTTTTCTTTTTTTTTTTTTTTTAAAGTCCTTTTAGAATTTTCTCTCCCTCCATGTTTGCGTGCAAACCGTAAACACACACAGATGGATTTCAGGAGCAAGACCGCATCGCTTGTCCGGATAGGAGATTCCAAAATTCCTTGTCACATGAAAAAAGGTATTTTCTTTAGAATAATTTCACTCCTTCTAAAATACGTGCAAAACCGTAGTCACGTAAATAGTTTCCAGAAGTATGTCTTGTGAGATCAACACTGGTGCTACAAGAGGGACGAATCCAATCAACCCTATCCCTTGACAACTTGGTGGAATTAAGTAAAACTGAATCCCCCATCCTGCACAAATTATGCAAGGCAATTGCAGTTTTAAATGTCTGCATAGCTATATACATATAGCTAAACAAATAAAGTTGAGTATAGGTGTCAGAAACACTTAGGTAGCTGAAGATGTAATACTTATGGAAAATTCCTATCAAGGAGAGATCCAATCTTCTTATGTTCAGCACTGAAACAAACATCTCAGCATTAGAAAAATCACTCCTAACTAAGCATAAGATGGTTCTGAGCGCCTCAGAAACACCCCTGGACAAATCGAGCTTGACTTCGATAGCTCTTGCAATACTGCAGTAAGCTACGTCAAGGCAGATCTTCACCAAATATTTAAAAACAATAACACCTGCATGTGACTCCCAAGCAGGAAACGTTCTACTTAAAGGAGCCACTTCATAGAATGAAGGTTCTGCAAGTGATCTCTGCACAGCATATCCTACATTCTTGTAGGAACTCGGAGAAGCTGAACTACACACCATGTAGTCAGCAAATTCGACAGGATCCCTCATGGGATTCTTTATTGAGTTACACTCAACCTGAATCTGGCCGCCCCAGTCCAACTTGAGTTCACGTAACTCTTCAAAAATCATTCTCCTCTTGGTTTTTTCACGTTCACAGGTGGATATAGTGCTTTCTGCCCTATATCCTCGATGGAGAATTTCTCTCCCAATGCTAACATTAGCATTTAAAGTGCACAAAGCTTGTACTTTCACACAGGATAGACTCCTGTACTTTAACCACTGGCTATTGTCAGAACTACATGACCGGAGTAATATCCCACCATCATGATTAAGTTCCTCGGTATTCTGACAAGGTTGTGGAAGATAACTACACATGCGAGTTTTCGAACTTACATGGTTAGAGGGCAAAACAATTCCAACATCCCATGGAAATCGCTCCATAAATTTCATAATATTCATGCCCACACTTAACAAATTGTGGACACGAGTGGTATCATTTATGATACCTGGGAATCTCACTCCCAATACCTTCTTTTTTAAAATACTACTGGCAAACTGCGTGCGAGAAAAATCAAACTTCAGCGCCTGACTACGCAGATCCTCTGAAGTGGCACTTGCAACACCGCTTTCAGACCGTGATGCAACATCTTCCAAGCCAAACTTGCCAGCACTCAGCAAACAGTTTTCAGAGTCTGGACATTTGGGCTTAGTAGTTAGTAACTCGCCAAACATCTCCCTAGGGGTTTCGAAGATCACAGGGTTACACAAGGAATCACACTCCACACAATCTGCCAACCTCGAAAGAATGAATTGAACCTGGGACGAGAACACTACAACATTAACAGCATCCGCTTCTACTAGCGAACGGTCCACATCCTCACGTAAGGAACGATCACCCAACAATTCTGTTACCAACATCGTGCAGCGTTTTTTTCTTTCAAAAATATGGACTAAATCCAAACAAATACAAAAAATAGGCGTTCAAAAATTATACACAAAAAAATGCACACACAAAGGTTACGATAAAATCCTTTCCTCATAGCACAAACAAAACAAGACCAATACAGCATATTGAGCTGTGAAAATATCAAGGTATACAACCCCCAGTTACAAATTAAAAGAGTCACTATGATTCAAAATTAAAATTAAGTGAATTTAAAATGTGGAAGTTAATTCACTGGAAATGAAGAATAACGTTTAACACTCTTTATAGCAGTATCCTCACTGAATACAACCTAGGGAAAGAGTGGGAACAGAGTTTAAATATACAACTACGTCGGGGGGGGGGGGGGGTACATGCCACTATGTCACATGTGTATCTTCAAAGGAATCCAAATAACCAAATGCAAATATGGGCCAAGGCGAAGAAAAGGGAACTCGTCTTTTCACAAATTCTCAGAATAACACAGTCTGCAAAGCAAATGGGTATAAACTCGCTATAGAAAATTATAATAAATATCTTCAACGAATAATATAATATTTCTAATAATATCGTCTGGTTATTCACAACCCAGAAACATTTAACACATATGAGAGAACGCACATGTTCATTAAATCAAAATAATGGGGTATATACTTATTCCTTTTTTTTCTAATATATTGCGGAAAATATGTGCATACAACGAATACTGGCTTCAGACACAGCGTCTCTATTTACTAGGCTCCCCACGAGGGTTATAATTAGATAAAAGGTCGTCTCTTAAAGTGGGGAAAATCCAGCTTCCAAAAAATATTGAACACGCTGAATTAGGATGAAAATAAAATTACCTCAGTCTAGTAGGATTTCTTATTCGCTGACTAGGGACAGAAAATGCTATAGTTTCTCCCAACGTAAATCGCAATACCAGTGGAAATTCAACTAAAGCAAGTAAAATGTAAATTATATTTCGAAGGAGGGTTACGAAAGTTACAACTTCAATTCTAAAGGTAGAAAATGGAAAGTATGCGTAGTGCTTAATCTTTTTATTAAGAAAAATATTTATGAAAAGTTGTGCGTAAAATATTTGTCAGATATAAATAAAGACACTAGACGTACATAAAAATGCTAAATTCGGGAATTTTTGTTAAGCGAATGTCGAACGTTGGAAACATTAAATTACATTACACGTTTTCTAAATTCAGGACATAGCAGTTGTCGAATGTTTTAAGGAGAATGTTAAGATACACACCAAGTTACATCTTAAGAGGGAAGGGAATTTAGTAGTTGAATATGGGCCATGGGTGCGGGGAGGTTACAGAAAGAGTCAACAAGTGGGCCAGTGAGAGGAGTGTATTTAACCCTAGCTAAGTAACGCGTTGACAGCATGAGAATAAAACGGGTCTCGAAATAGAGAGGCGGAGGGGGGACATGCTTCGTATCATACAAGGCATATAGTAACTTAGTTCGCTAAATTATTTGAAATAACTGACCACTTAATTTGAAAAGTATTCTGAAATAAGGGAACACAAGTTTGTAAAATGCCTTCAAATAAAAGCAGTAAACTTACAAAATGTTTCTAAATAAGGGAAAATAAATTTGGAAAATGCCTTTAACTAACAGAAGAAGTTCAAAGTAGTCGAACGAATCTAAGTGACGTTGATAGTGTCAAGTACAGAGGCAATAGAAATTTCAAGAGGTTAAATTCAATCCTAACTTGAAAGAAAATGAATTAAAGCGTATCTCGATTAGAAAAGGGTACACTTAATTTTCAAAGTGTCCCAAATAAGGGACAAAGAATGGCTAAATGTATTTAATATAGAGACAAAGTTTGCAAAATGCATTTACCAAAAGAGAATTAACGTATCTCGATGAAAAGGGAATATACTTTACTTTCAAAGCGTTCCAAAAAAGGGAATAATAAGTTTGCAAAACGCATTTAATATGGGGACAAAATTTGTCTAATACTTTCAAATAAAAGCAGAAACTTTCCAACTACTTTTACATAAAGGGGAGAAATTTGCAAAATGTCGGAAAACAATTTGCAAAATGCCCTCAAATAAAAGCAGAAATTTCCCAAACTACTTTTACATAAAAAGAAAAATTTGCAAAATGTTGGAATTTTATCTTGCTTCCAGATAAACTCGACGCTAAAGTAACTAACCTGAAAAAAAACAGCATGAAACAAAAGAGGGGGAGGGGGTAAAGAATAAAATATAAAGGTCTTGCTTTGAAATGAAGAAGAAATTTTATTTATAATAATAAGTTGTGTTGTGAGTTTAGAGCGCTAGTGCGCATGCGCACCAGATGTTTACATATAGAACGAAATTGGTGCCTTTTTCCAGCTTAGTCATTCGTTACCGACCATGTTGTTGTACCTGCTGAATTTTATGTTGAATAAAACCTTTCTAATATCTTAAAAGGTCTTTATTTTTCATTACAATTTATTCAACATAAAATTAAAAATTAACAGCAACAACGGATGCTATACTGAGACCTGGTAAATTCGAAGGATCGTCAGATACAACCGCTGACGAATGGAATCATTGGTATCATACCCTCATCAACTGCATCGACTCTCTCACAGTCGCTCATCCTCCAAATCCTCCGAATTTACCAGGTCTCAGTATAGCATCCATTGTTGCTGTTAATTTTTAATTTTATGTTGAATAAATTGTAATTACAAGTTGCAAATTTTTCCCTTTGCAGGCATTAAACTTATGAAACACTAAAGTAACATATTATGAAAAAAACAACAACACTGGTTCTTATAAAGATGTGTGTATCCATTAACAAATTCAATAATAATATTCAAAATAGTATCTCCTAATCACACTCGCGTATGAAACAAATTTTAGGAGCGTACTCACAAATTGAAAGCCAGTCAGGCATGTGCCTTTTTCTTTTTTTTTTTGTTTAAAGTCCTTTTAGAATTTTCTCTCCCTCCATGTTTGCGTGCAAACCGTAAACACACACAGATGAATTTCAGGAGCAAGACCGCATCGCTTGTCCGGATAGAAGATTCCAAAATTCCTTGTCACGTGAAAAAAGGTTTCTTTAGAATAATTTCACTCCTTCTAAAATACATGCAAAACTGTAGTCACGTAAATAGTTTCCAGAAGTATGTCTCGTCACGTTTCCGGGTATTAATTTCTTGCCGGGTTTCCTTCTTTGAAGGAGGCTCGTCAAAATTCCATTTTCAGCGCCGGGCAATGAACAACACATTCAATCTCCACGTCAGCAGAATTTCAAAAGAGGAAGAATCTCGCGCTGGGCTCGTGACGCCATTACAGAGCTAGCATTTCCCTTTTCTCAAATTAAAGGGAGTTTCGTACAAATCCAAAATATACGAAACTAAAAATCATAAAGGATACGAAGTACAGAAAATCATATATAAGAACCAGATAAACAACAATAAATGTAAACAGGGGGGATGCATCATTATTGGTACAAAAAAAATTCCAACATCTTTGAAGGAGGCTCGTCAAAATTCCATTTTCAGCGCCGGACCGGACAATGAACCCTCGTCCAATATCCTCGTCGCCAGAATTTCAAAAGAGCCGAATTTCGCGCTGGACTCATGACGTCATCAAGGAGCTAGCATTGCTCTTTTTCTTTAAATTAAAGGGAGTTTCGTACGAACCCAAAATATACGAAACTAAGAATCATAAAAGATACAAAATACAGAAAATCAAATATACGAACCAAAATAAAAATAATAAATGTATAAACAGGAGTTATGCACTAATATTGGTACCAAAAAAATCCAACAAAACGTATTAGGCAAAAAAAAAAAAAGAAAGAAAAGTAGATTTTCCTTTTTTTTTTTTTTTACGCTGCGGCGTAAAAATACGGAAAATTCTTGCTTTTATAATCACTGTTTTATTTTATTTTGTTTTTATTTTATTTTATTCATTCATTTATTCATTCATAGTAGTTTAAATGAAAAATGATTATTAAAACCAATTCAAACAAAATCGCAAAATTGCATTAAAAAAAAGTTATCTCCCTTAAACGAAATAAATGTTGGCTGAATACAATTTTTTTTTTTTTTTTTTTTGTCTCCCTTTGTCTCACTGGATATTTGCGTTGCTTGATAAAAACGCGAGTTATCTGCCCTTAATATGGTTTCTATGACAACCTAGTCACGTTAAATAGAAAAGATAAAGGATTATGTTGTAAGTTTCGCGGGGCAATTCTTTCCCAAAATTATGCCATTTGGAAAAGTTCCTTCTTTACGTCAGCCCTTGTGGATAGAATGGGATCAACTCGCACAAAAGAATGGAGTTCGACATACTGTTTATTCGGTTAATGGTGACCAATATACTGGGGAATGGCATGACAACAAAAAGCATGGTAACTAAATATGTTTATCTTGATCTTATTTTCATGTTTTAATTCGAGGAATTGATAATCATTACTCTTAGCGGCATAACTTATTTCAAAGAAAATACCGTCTGGAAATTGGCCAGAAGCAATTTATTCTTTTTACTTGTTTTATTTGTGACATATTTTGTTAAAAATATTTAATCAATTCAAAATAGCAACTCATTGTTCTAAGGGAGACAACTCTATTTTACTAAGAATTGTAAGACAACTACTTCATTTAATGCAACACAGTTTTATAACAGTAATATATATATATATATATATATATATATATATATATATATATATATATATATATATATATATAATGCGACGATGTTGTATTTTTTCTTAAACAAAAACTTGAAACTTTGTTGCATTAAATGAAGTAGGTGAAAAATGTTGTTTCTTACAATTACTTGAATGTTTTGTTCAAGAAAAATTACAATATCGTCACATTTTACATTTTTGTTGTTGCTGCTGTTGTTGTTATTGTTATAAAACTTGGTTACATTAAATGAAGTAGTTGAAAAAATCTTTTTTTCATACATTTTTTAGTAAAATAGAGTTACCTTCTTTAAATCAATAAGTTAAGATTCTGCACTGCCATATATATATATATATATATATATATATATATATATATATATAACAACAACAACTCTGGTAATTAGTAAAAACCTGAAGAAATTACTCAATACTATTGCAGAGCAAATATATATATATTTTATTACCGTTTTTATCTGCTTAGTTACACATGTTTCGGTTACCAAATCGTATCAACGATCCAGCAACTTTGTCAGACTTTAACAGAAATGGTTATTAAGATTGGGAAAGCGATATTTTAAAAAAGCAGAAAGAAAAAAGGGGGGATTCTATTTTAATTTGACAAACTTTAGGTTTTTAGATTTAATAATTAAATAAACATTGAAAAGGGGTTAGTTGGAGTTTAAAAAATTCAATCAGAGATGGATAGGAATAGAGGGAGGGAGGGAGATAGGTAGAGAGAGAGAGAGGGGGTGGAAAAGAAAGGAAGGATGTAAAATGCATAAGACTTTGAAGGCGGGGGTGGCGGGAGAGAGAAAGGGAGAGACAAGGACTAAAGGGGGAAAAAAGTGAAATACAAGCAGCAAGGGAGATGGCGCTTACAAGTGGACTGTTATACTGTCGCAGTAAGTATCTACATCTAATTCAAAATAACCGTACACCAACCATTACTTGGGAAATCCTCAAAAAATCTAGCATATGTAAATTTTTAAACTCTCCATGCCTCCTTTGCCTAAACGAAAAACTTTTTATTTCCAATTTTAAAGATAGAGATATATTACTTAATAGGAAACATGAAACTACCATAAATTGTCAGCATTACAAATCCCACCTCCTTAGCAATTATGCACCTTTCTGAAACATCCCTGAGACAACGTTTTTCTGTTTATTTAAATCTGCCAAATCATACACCCAATACAACCATCTATCACATACAACTAATTGCTGTAACATCTACACACTTAAACCCTCTTATCCCATTTTTTCTATACCCAATCCTACCTTACCCTTTTATCCCTCCCTAAATCCAAAAAAATAACCTATATCTCCAATACTACCAATTTAAACCCCACTTAACTTTCTACCATACAATTACTTAGTAATCCATGTCCATTGGTCTTTTTAGTTAAATTTGCCAACCTAACAAACACAATTTCCCCAATTTGTTGGAAAACACTGTACATGTAACTATATGGGTTTGCACCGACACATGTGAGCACATATACGTACATAGGTGTATAACATATACAATGACTTATATACGTGGGTATATATCTTAATATATAGATGTCCTCATATAAGTACGGGCATGGAATAGTTTATAACATATTTTATAATAATGTATTTAAAATCAAACACCTCAACCTAGAGCAGTAAGTAAAGCATTTAACCTCCATAAAACTACCCTAGACCCCTCCCCAAAACCTATAATTATACCTAGGGCCATCATTCCACCCAACTATTAACCATATTTTTTTTAATTACATTTTCACTCCAAACAAGGCATATTGCCACTTTGTTGTAGGGGGCTACTATCAGGGACATGGGCATCAAGGGTACTGTGTAGGGAGTTGAGCAGCAAGATGTCAGTTCATGTTGCCCTTGAACTTCTGCATGTCAGTACAGTTTGGCAAGCAGGGACTCGACAGGGAATTCCAAAGTTTAGCTGTCCTGGGGAAGAAACTACTGGAATAGAAGGCTCTCTTACATCTAGGGATCTCTATGGGCGAATGGTGGCCTTATAGAGGTATAGGATACTTTCGGGCATTAGTATCTTTCTAGCACGGTAGAGAGAACCTACCTTCTTCGCAGCAGTCCTGGCGATACTCTCGATGTAATTGTTCCAACTCATGTTTCCTGAGAGCGTTAGGCCGAGGAGTTTAAAGGATGTACTTTCAGATAAAGAGTCATTGACCAATGCTATTGGTGGTAGTGAAAATAAAAGTAGCTAATGTTATGTTGCATGTTAAGTCTAAAGCACATAAAGGCTTGATCATCCGATTCTAGTTTAGTTTCTCTAGTCAAGGGGAGGGTGTTCCGAATATATACTCCGAGCCCGTGCATATGTCTGTCAGAGTCCTTACGGCAGAGGGGGAGATATCCAGGCATGTTAAAGTAGTTAGAGAGGAGTGTAGTTTAGTTTCACTTAGTGCTAAAATATCCTGGGTGTTTGTTAGGAGAAATGTTTCGATATCATTTAAATTAGTTCTAAGCCCATGGATGTTCGTAAATGCAAGCCTCAAGGGAGAAGGCAGGTTGGTTTTGTTTGAGTTTGGGCCTGGTTTTAGCGTAATTTTTTTATTGTGCTGTCATTTTTTTTTTAAAGAGTTTCAGTTTAGGTAATGGATGCTGAACAAGTGGTTATGCAGAATACCAGACATGCAACACAAGCAGACCATCAGTTGTCCTGCTATCTACTAGTATTGTGGCCTCATAATCATCTAGAACCCACACTCCCTCCCTACTTGTTAGAAATATAGACTAATATCCTCCTGAATATTTGTGAATTAATTATGCAACCACTTATTTATTGGGCGCACCCCTCTTCTTCATAAAATCCCATATATCTCTGTATACCTATACATCTCTATATATTTTCTAATATATTCTCCCCCCCCCATACCCTTATGCCATATTTTATCTTATTTTATTTTATGTCATTTTATTTATTTATCTAAATTTAATATATATACATATGCACACACGCGCACACACACACACACACACACACACACACACACACACACACACACACACATACACACACACACACACACACACACACACACACACACATATCCCAGTATCTATCTTACTCTCCCTATTCATTCATTCACTTATCTTTTATCATTTACACATTTATTTGTACAGGTATTCAACTATCCCCCCCGCTTACTTACTAATTACTATTATAATTATTTACATATATAAGTATGCATATGTAATGATATGCTCATGTATTTTTTTTTTTTTCATTTTCTTTATTTGAAGATTGTAGCCAAACCAGCTGTCAACATTGCCCTGCTTTTTATTGAAACCAACCGAGAGCTCTTTTTAGTATCCTCGCTGTTCCCTTAAGTGCAATTGTCTTTTGCACTTGGTTCACCAAGAATATTAGTTAGGTAGGACTTCAGGTTCTTCTTCATAAGCCCTGTGTCACCTATAATAACTGGTATGATTGATATCTCCCTAAGATTCCAGTTTTTTTTCATATCATACATGAGACCTTGATATTTGGTCAGTTTCTCCTTTTCAGCTCTGTTCAGCCCTCCACCATTAGGGACACTCACATCAACCAAGGTTGCAACTCTCTCTGACTTATCTGTATGTATATATGTATGCATTTGTATAGGTGTGCTCAGAATAAAATTATTAATGCACTTTACTCGCTTACTTATCCTTTGCTAACTTCTGGCTACTTATTTAGTCCCCAAATCTATGTACACATATATGTACGTGTATGTATCTCTGTATGTTCAAGTATGTATATGTATCAGGGCTCCTTCAGTCTCCTGAGTCGACATTGTTAAATACCAGTGGCAAGTGATGTGTATGTACAGGACGACAGGAAACAAATGCTGAGATAAGCGGAGAGCATATACAGCGCCTAGAATTCCCAAATGGTCACCCATCTGATACTAACTAGGTTTAGCGTTGCTTAACTTCGGTGATCTGATGAGAACCGGTGTGTCAACGCGTATGTATATGTATATATGTGGGTATAGTTGTATGGATGTATATATGCATGGGTGATGTATATGTACATATGTGTGTCCCTATGTAGGTGTTTATACATATGTGTATATACTTGTATATGCATGTATGTGTACATGTTTATATATATGTATTTATGTATGTATATGTGCTTTCATATGTATGCATATGTGTATGTATGTGTATATATATTTATATATATATATATATATATATATGCATATGTATCTATGTATATGTGTGTATGTGTAATACATTTGGCACTAAACTCGCCTAGTTAATTATACTCACCTATATATCCCATTTTTACTTTATTATTATTATTATTATTATTATTATTATTATTATTATTATTATTTGTATCCCCCTACATGTATACTTTTATGACTTTATATCGATCCCATCCATTCCTGACATTCCTTAATTCAATTTATTTAATTTACTTCATTTCTTAGGGACTTTTTATAACCAATGCTTTCTAAATAGGTGAATGCACTTGTTGGAGGTAACCAAGCTTACCTTGAGAGGACGCATCTTAGTTACTGCGAAAAACGTCCCTCCCCTAATCCGCATAAATCCTTAACGTGTCAAAATCCATATGACATCTGCAACTTACCTCGACAGTCCAACAGACTGCCTGTGAGCGCCATCTTGTATTTCACATTTTTCCCCCTTTAGTCCTTGTCTCTCCCTTTCTCTCCCGCCACCCCTGCCTTCAAAGTCTTATGCATTTTACATCCTCCCTTTCTTTTCCACCCTCTCTCTCTCTCTCTCTCTCTCTCTCTCTCTCTCTCCCTTTATTCCTATCCAGTGGTAGCTGAATGGATACAGTCTTTGCTAATCAAGCCAGGGATGGCTTGTGTTGTTCGGTTCGAATCTATCGACACCCTGCACTGAAGATTCTCAAAAGGATGAAACACTAGTGTCAGTAGATATTTAATTTATTTACTATAATAATTATTAAATACCTACAGACACTAGTGTTTCATCCTTTTGGGAATCATCAGTGCAGGATATCACGATTAACGCCAGTCGAGAGATTCAAACCCCTGCAACAGAAGTCATGTTTGGCTTCATTAGCAAGGACCCGAACCATTCGGCTACCAGAGTGATCTAATCATTATATAACTATCTGCGCATATATATATATATACATATATGCATATGCATAGATCATCGTATAACGATTAGATCACTCTCTGACTGACGTAAATGAACATTTAAAAAATTAAAATGTTTAAATTCGACATTATTTCACGCGGTTAATGGTAGCCAAATGGATTAGGTCTTCGCTAAATCGAGCCAGAGATGTCTCGTGATGCGGGGTTCGAATCGTTCGATTGGTATTAATCGTGACACCCTGCACTGAAGATTCCCGAAAGGATGAAACACTAGTGTCTGTAGGAATTTAATAATTATTATAGTAAAAAAAATAATTATATATATATATATTTCAACCTCAGGGTTTTTTTTTGGGGGGGGGTGCTTAAATTATTACAGATTGTTTCAATCGACAGTACAATAATATTATCCTGCCGATTTCTTCAGATAAATCAAGTAAAAATAAAAGATCCTTAAAAATTACAAATGAGTATTAAAAACCAGAATTTGAAGTGCTGGATAGAGAGAGGAGGGGTAGGAATAAGAGGGGAGAAAAAGAAAGGGAAAGAGAGGAAAAGAGATCATATGTAGTTAGGAATTAAAGTTAAAGATTAAGGACTGGAGAAAAGTTAAAGTTAAAATGAATTCAAAAAGAAAAGAGGAGGTTGCTTGTTGGAAGAAAAGAAAAAGAAAATATTACAGGGTAAGAAAGAGAAGCTGAAAGAGAAAATAAGGATGTCACATGGATGTCAATCAGAGGCAGTGGGAAAATAAAATAAAACACAATAAGTTGGCATCCCAAAACATTGATACATCGGTTAGAAAGTCTGTTATCGAATGGACCAGCTTATCAAAAAAATTTATTTTAAAAAGTTATTAACTATTTGTAGTGGGTGCTCCGTTTCTAATGCAACATTCTAGCAAACCTATCACCAATTTTAGAACCACTCTACGTTTTTAAGCTAAATTTTGCGAATTTAACCTTTTTAAAATTTCACTTGAAATTTGCTTCTTTCCAGTTATTTTATATATTTATGGTTATCTTAAGTTTTGTCACCAAACATTAACAATGTTTTAAATTAACAGGAAGATTTTTTTATCTACTTATTCGTATGCACAGTTTCTAATGCAATAATTCCCTATATTGAAACCATGTGATGAGAACATACCCTTTTTACATAATAGGATTTTTCATTTATTAATCTAAGAGCAATAATTAATAGTTAATGTGCATCAGAATACTAACTAAAGACTCACCTTTAAAAAAGTTGATTTTTATAAGCATTCGAATCTGTATTTTGTATTGTTTTCACTGGGCGCCATGTGCTGAATATATTGGATAATAAATGGCCTTACTATTATAAAAACTCCTTATCAGTGACAATTTTAAATGTGATATTTGTTCAAAACAGACTCAAATATCTCTAAAAAAAAATCAAATTTTTAAAGGTAAGTCATCAGTTGGTATTCTAGCGCACACAAAACTTGAAAAATGCTTATTAAAAACAAAAAATTGAGAAAAAAAAGAAAGAAAAAATTTGTCCGAGCAAAAACTTTGTAAATCTTGGGTGACAAAACTTGAAGATAACCATAAATATTTATATGAAATAAAATGAGAAAAGGGCAACTTTCAATTGAAATTTTAAAAAAAAGAAAAGAAAGCCCAAACTGTTTAAAAAAAAGGCTAAATTTGTGAAATTTGGCTTAAAAACGTCAAGTGGTTCTAAAATGGGTGCTCAATTTACTATAACGTTGCATTGGCAACTGAGCACCCCTTACAAATATTTAAATATTAATTTTCTCTGCATTTTTTATAATCTGGTTTATAATCAATAATAGTCTGCTGAAAAATTGAAAAAAAAGATGAAAATAAAAAATATGGCAAGGGGTGGAGTATTACTCGTATACATACATCAAATAAAGATATATATATATATATATATATATATATATATATATATATATATATATATATATATAAATAAGATACGTACTATATATGTTTGAAGCCAAAACAACGCACTGTTACAAAATAAACAAGCATTTATTTTGTTTAAAATTTATGTTAAAGTTCATAAATATATTTTGAAGAAAACTTTTATCTTCAGTATATATTTTTTTTTTTTTGCCATGTTGTTCTTGCAGCAGAGGATTAGCAAATATAAGTCCGTTTGGTGTTTCTACGGTAACATAAATTTCTACTTTAACATAAATTTCAAACAAAATAAATGTCTGTTTATTTTGTAACAATGCGTTGTTTTGGCTTCAAACGTATATAATACATATCTTATTTAATTCAAATTCAACCAGCGCTTCTAAGGAACAAAATCTTAACATATATATATATATATATATATACACACACACACACACACACACACACACATGCAGGACGCCTAGTGTTGCCCAGTGGTAAAATACTCATAAATATTATATTTTCATTCATACAGAAACCAAGACATGTGCATGCAAGTATTATGCTTTTTTCTAAACAGTTCACTTCTTGTAAGTAAAGAAAAAAAAATACTCAATCTGAGATCAAAACCAAAATCTAAAGATAGTGAGTCAAGTACAATAACCATTAGGCCAGCTTGATACGATCTTTAAAAATTATTTTCAAACACACTAATTCTTAACATAAGAAATATGTGAATGATTAACGCATACGCATTCATATAACAGTTGACAGATAAAAATCCGATAATCCCCACATACCAATTTTTCAATTTTGACCCTATAGCAGCCCTTTTCTTTGGGTGAAAACCGATTTTTCATTTGTCTGAATATCCGATATACTAAATTTCAAGTCTGTAGATAATAAATTCATTGAGTGTATAGGTTAAGAAGTGTTCACACACACACACACACACACACACACATTCTCACTTTTATAGATATATAGATAGATAACAAAACAAAACAAAAAACAAAAAATAAGAAATTATAAAAATAATAATAATTGTAATAATAAAATCATAAAATTTAAAATTTTACATCCATCAAAATCCTAAAACACAAGAAAACCCCAAATATATCTTAATATCATGGTGGGTGTGAATTTAGTAAGGCCAGCGTCAAACAGACAAGCCATATATATATATATATATATATATATATATATATATATATATATATATATATATATATATAAACTTTTATGCATGTAAAATATTTTTTTAAATAAAAATATATGTCCCATCAAAACAAAAAGTGGGGATGATGAAGTATATGCAAAACAAAATGTAGCTTAGGAAGCGAAATTAATTAGAAAATTAATTAGGAAGTGAAATTAATTAGAAAATTAATTAGGAAGTGAAATTAATTAGAAAATTAATTAGGAAGTGAAATTAATTAGAAAATTAATTAGGAAGTGAAATTAATTAGAAAATTAATTAGGAAGTGAAATTAATTAGAAAATTAATTAGGAAGTGAAATTAATTAGAAAATTAATTAGGAAGTGAAATTAATTAGAAAATTAATTAGGAAGTGAAATTAATTAGAAAATTAATTAAAATAGAAATTAATTAGAAAATTAATTAAAATAGAAATTAATTAGAAAATGTAGCATTTCAAAACTGCTAATATTGCAAATAAAACAATGACAATAACAGATATTAGAGAGAGAGAGACAGAGAGAGAGAGAGAGAGAGAGAGAGAGAGAGAGAGAGAGAGAGAGAGACCATAAGTAATCTGTAGTAATAAATAGTGATAAGATTGTACATCTAAAAACAAGAATAGGTTTAAGGCTCCCAAGTTTCATATGTTGCAGGACTTGTGGCATAGAAGGAAATGTGTTTTTATCTCACGTTCGGGTCACCAATTTGTGGTGGACTGGGGGATATATAAAATATATCCCCCAGTCGTACAAAATAGGAAAAATGAGGAAGAAACGAACGTGTTAAATTGAAATAAACGAGCTAGAATTTATTTCATAAAGAAACAAATGAAAGAAAAGGGTACAGCACATGTTTAGTTTGGCGTGCGTCTCTTGCTGTTAACTGGTGAGAGGGAAAGTCTATTGTTGTAGAGAGAGAGAGAGAGAAAGTCAATCCAGTTTGGCACGCGTCTCTCGCTGTTAACTGGTGAGAGGGAAAGTCTATTGTTGTAGAGAGAGAGAGAGAGAAAGTCAGTCCAGTTTGGCACGCGTCTCTCGCTGTTAACTGGTGAGAGGGAAAGTCTATTGTTGTAGAGAGAGAGAGTGAAAAAGTCAATCCAGTTTGGCACGCGTCTCTCGCTGTTAACTGGTGAGAAGGAAAGTCTATTGTTGTAGAGAGAGAGAGAGAGAGAAAGTCAATCCAGTTTGGCACGCGTCTCTCGCTGTTAACTGGTGAGAGGGAAAGTCTATTGTTGTAGAGAGAGAGAGTGAAAAAGTCAATCCAGTTTGGCACGCGTCTCTCGCTGTTAACTGGTGAGAAGGAAAGTCTATTGTTGTAGAGAGAGAGAGAGAGAAAATCAATCCAGGCTATGGAGATAGAAAGCATATAAGATGTACATACTGTCAGTTGGCTTCTGCCCAACACATAGTAGCAGGGGACGTGACGCGCGTGCACCCCAAAAGGGAGCAGTTGGTTCGTCGACCACTCAGTTAAGGAGCCGAATCGAAAAGAAGGAAACAGCTCAGGTGTCTTGCTTTTGTAGTTGTTTCCAGTGGTCTTTTGCACATGTGTGGATTTCCTTTAAAGGGAAGTGACGTTGCCCATGTGTGCGTACATGTGTGTACGTTAGCGTGTGTGTGTATACACATGAATGTGAGCATATGTACGTGAATGTGAATATATGTACGTGTGTGTACGTGTGCGCCTATGTTTATGTGCGCGTATGTGTATGACAAGAAAAGTGGCTTCAGATGTGAACGCGTGTTTTGTGTGAGACTAGAAAAGTTCGCGCACATACTAGAATTGTTCAAACTTCAGTTGTAAGTGACACTCTTCTAAAAGTTAAAGCTTCAATCCCCAGGGGATTTAAAAAAAAAAAAAAACAATTGTGAATTACTTAGGACGGTTGACAGAACAAGAGCATACTTCATCCGTGAGTTCCATTCAAAATTCTGTTCAGATTTCTGAGTTTAATAGAAAGATTAATGAGTTCAGCAGATACACTTGAGGAATGTCGAAGGTTACATCACCCGAATCATATATGAAAATGAGACTTAAGATGAGAGAAACAAAAACAAAAACAAAAAATATTCCACCATAATACAAAGAAACTTTTTTTTTTACTTCGGAGTCACCACTTATCAAGGTCTGAATGCCACTCGAGGATAAGGGTTAATGAATGCAAGGTGATAGTGTAGTAATCGTTAATGGTGTAAATTGGGTAGAATTTGATTGTTTACAGGGATGGCTCAACAAGAACTTGTTTACATTGGATTTGAAGGCTAGCATGTTGTATTCAACTGGGAAGCATGCCAGCGGAACAGTTTTCCACAGGCAGGCAGTTCTGGAAAGGGAGCTTTGTTCATGGAATCTGCATTTAGATTTAGGCACAGATAGAGAGTGGAGGAAATCGTATATAGTGGTTGTAACTAGTCGAGTGTTTTTGTGAAAGTTTGGCAAGAGAGCCCCATAGATTAGAGTTCAGTCGAGCCCTTGCCATGAAAATAATGATAGAGCAGAGACAGGCTCACAATGTCTCTTCTGTGGGAAAGAAATTGCAGGGAATAGAAAAGGACATCATCAGCTGGTTTCAAAGCTGATTTTCAACTCTATCAAGGCTGGATAGGACATGCCGAACAGCTCCTGCCCAGATGTGGCAGCAATACTTCAATTTTAAGGCATACTTGGCTCTTATACAGGTAGAAGATTTCATTGGCAGTGAGATATCTACTGGAATGGTAGAATAATCCAACCATATTTCCAGCAATCTTGGCAACAGATTTGATGTATAATGTTTTACTTTCTTTCATTTATAATGAAAATTGATACTTTTAGAAAGTAAAAATAATAATTTTGGATTCAGGAATGGGAACAGCAGTTTCTTGGTTTCATCAATGTTTTCATGCAATACTAGGTCAACACAAGTCCCACTAATATATAATAATTAATAATTCTCTATAACTAGTATGCTTAATTATTATTATAATGTTGCCTTTAAAAATAATTGAAAACACATTTATAATTATAATGCATTATAAGCTAGAAAAATACCTGTCACTGGACAGGTAAAATGAATTCCCTGAACTGAACAGTCTGAGACTACTTTTATGTCGATTAAAATCAAGTTTATAAACCTTAATTCATTTTTAATCAAAATCAATTATATGATGTTGATTGTACAAAATATCTAAAAATTAAAGCTTAAGGGGTCTTAATAAGAAATTGAAATTCAGGAAATCTTGCTTAATTAATGTCTAAAAGTAAATCTGAAATATCTGACTCTCTTCAGATGAGAAATTGTGCTTGTATCATGCCACCTAAAAACCTTTTAAAATACTCCAAAGAAACTGACATTTGGGGAATATTTTTAATGAATAGGCTGATTTGTTTCATAGGATGAGTGACATCATTCAGAAATGATCGTAAACTCATAATCTCTTATTCTGAGAGATGCAAGTGGACAACGAGTGGAAGTTGTCAGACTTCTGTGTGAATGCCCTTTGGTAATTGAATAGGCCAATTTGTTTTGTGGGATGAGTGCTGCCATCTTGTTTTGTGTTTAACCATCCAGAAATGATGGTAAACTCATAATCTCTTATTCTGAGAAACACAAGTGGACAAAAAATAGAAGTGGTTGGACTTGTATGAGGGAGCGATTATTGTTTTCAGAACTGAAGATGAAAATATAACATAAAATGTATCTAAGAAACAGTTATGGACGGCTTGTGGGTAAAACTTGTGATAAATGTAAAGAAGTTTCTGGTTATGATTGGGAGAGTGGGAGGAGAAAATAATTAGAGAGAAAATATGTGCTACCACCCATAATATATACATGTTTTTAATTGTGATGCTCCTAGAAAATAATATAGGATTTATTTATAAAGGATGAATGTGACTTCAAATATGCACAAACCCTACATAAGATAGTGGCCAGCAGTTTGATCATAATGAATTTATGTGTCATCTGCATTTGTCAAGCTATGTTTTTTTCTTTAGATAAATAATAGATTCTATTTTATGTCAGTCAAGGTTTTTATGTACAGCACAAGCAATTATGGAGTTTTTACAATTTTTTTAGTGGGGGAGGATTTAGTTAATTATAACAACTTAAATCTTTTTAATTCAGAAATGATCGTAATCTCATAATCTCTTAATCTGAGAGATGCAAGTGGACAACAAGTGGAAGTTGTCAGACTTCTATGAGGGAGTGATTATTGTTTTCAGAACTGAAACCGAAAAAACTAACATGAAATGTATCTAGTTAAAAAAGAGTTATGGATGGCTTGTGGGTAAAACTTGTGACAAATGTAAAGAATTTTTCGGTTACAATTGGGAGATTAGGAGGAGAAAATAATTAGGGAGAAAGGAGAAAAATGTGCTACCACCCTTGTTTTGGATTGTGATGCTCCTAGAAAATAATACAGAATTTTATTTGTTGTTGTGTAAATATTGAAAGGCATAACAAGAAGACTCATAAACAACAAAATGAATAATAAATCAGCAGGAATACAGACAAGTATGTTAGTTAAACGGAGTTCCCACTCAACTGAAGGACAAGTAATGTTACGAATCTCTCCCTCTGAGTCTTAGGTTCAGACTAACTCAGAAGCAGAACTGCTTACTGGAAATGACGTAAGGAATAATCTATTGTCAGAATCTGTAGGGGTGCCATCCCAACATCCCCTCCCAAGCATTTTCTTCATAAAAGCTGTTAATATTTCTTTCATTTAGAATCGACTATTAGTGGATTAGTGACTTTCCTTTTCTGAACGAACCTTCATTGTTATGATGTTGATTGAGGAAGGTCGAAATCGAATATCTCGAAAATGGAATGGAAATGTTCCTCCAACAGTGGTATGTCACTGATGTTGTCCAAGTAACATCTTAATTTGTTCTGGTAACATTAATGAGTACGTCTTAGTCCTTGCATGATATATAACATGCCCTGACTCTTTTACTGATTAAACACACATCTCAGAATGAAGTGTTACTGTTATAACTCTTGAAAAAAACGATATCTGCTGGAATAAAACATTTAATGGTCACTTGTTGGTTTGTCTGATTTGGTAAGAGTTTGTCAAAAACGGATCTCACCTTCTGTGTAAACATAGTTTCCTCCGGTGAAACCACTGTTAGTGCATTAGGATTACATGTGTATGATCTGTTGAAGAGCTTCATCCATCGGTGTATTGTGAGCTTTCTTCATTGCTCTTTTGAGTGTATCCACAAATCATTCCACCTGCCCATTCGATCTAGCGTGATATTGGGGAGTGGTGATGTGTTTGATCTGAAACGTATCAAAAAAACTTTTGAACTCTGCATATGTAAATTGAGTTCCATTATTGCTCACGGTGCAATCTTCTACACCAAAACGTGCAAACAGTTCATGAAAAAAAATTATGGTTGTCCCTGATGTGAGTCTTTTGCATCTTAATACCTCCAATAATTGGTGTAACTATCGACTATGATTAAGTAATAGTGGTCATCGAGAGGACCTGCAAAGTCGATGTAGATTCTTGAACATGTCTGGTCAGTTTTGACCACGATTTAAATGTGATTGGTAGTGCTTTTGCAACTAGGGTGCAATCTCTGCAAGAGTTGATCATTTTTATTCGGTTTTTCCCAGGGTGTCCCATGTGAAAATTCTGTAGAATTCTTTTCGGAATTACCACTCTTTTGCTATATAGCCGCAAAGTGAGAAAATTTCTAGAATGTTGATGTCCTTCATAGCGATCTTGCACTTGATGTCGCAGATAAAGTCGTCCTTTTCTGCTTCTCTTTGATTCCAGGTAAGGATACTGGAAGCTCTCTAATTTTGTTGTCTATCATTGTTTTTTTTTTCGCAAAAGTGCAGCAATTATGGAATCCTCAAAAAGTTTCTTTTTTCTTTGGTATCAGTCTTGATAGGCCATCAGCATTGCTAATTTGTTTCAATAACACATACTCCAATTTAAAGTTATAATTTAGTAGAATTGTACCCCATGTCAGTAGTCTATTAGCAGTATATGTCAGTACACATTTTTTTTTATCCAAAAATTGTAAGTAATGGCTTATGATTGGTTTGTAACATAAAAGTTCTGCCATGTAAGTATCTATGAAATTTCATTACCACAAATATGAGACTTAGAGCTTCTTTTTCAATTTGTGAGTACTGTCTCTCAGTCAGCAGTAGCGTTCTGGATGCATGGGCAATCATTTTTTTTTTTTTTTGTTACTGTCAAGTATTAAATGCAGTATACAAGCTCTAATATAAGCTTGCATCACTCGCTATTAATTTCAGCTTTGGGTCATAATGTGTGAGAAACAGATCCAATGCTAGAGTATCTTTCCTCTCCTTCTTTTTCAACAGCAATTATAAAAAATATATCTGCTATAAAGTTAGTACCAAGTAATTTGAGTAACAGTATTATGACATTTGACTGTGAGGGTAAGAACTCCTCCACCATGTTGTTAAAAAAATATTTTTATATATATAGTTTATAAAAAATATTTTTTTAACAATATGAACCAACATTTGCCATAAATTATCAATGAAACATGTTTTTATGCAGCTTGTAGCAAAAAAATCTATCAATTACTTACATATAGGTAAAAGTGGATTTTAGTTTATATATAAGATAATAACTAATAAGCTATGTTATATCTATATAATTATAAAACTCAAATGACCTTGTAACGATGTATGTAACCCACTTTCCGAATTACAACATCCAGTTGCTCATGCGCACATAAACATTAACCCATAAATACGTAAACAAATAAACACAAATCACTTCATTTACAGATTTTGACCTGTGCACTGAAATATTAACGTTATTATTTTGAAATTATTATTTAACATGGGAAGAGTGGGGTTTAAAATAACTTAGACATAATACAAAAATTAACGATGTAAAAAAAAAAAAAAAAGCAGATATATCAAAATTTGAATTTAACTATAATAAGTATTATGGTATCTGTTCAGTGCACATTTACCTATAAGTATGGCCAAACACTTATAATTCAGTAACTGTAATTTTTTTGTTTCAAAAATAATCAATTATAATAAACAGAACGACTCATAGAAATCTATCTATATTCTTTTTTCATTTTAGTATACTTTCATAGAAATGTTTCTGTTATGCCAAAAAAAACTATTTTCTTTACGTCACAAGTGTCACGCTCAGACATGAATTCCATAACTAATATAACGTACTGACCCAACGGGTCACGGGTAGTCTAGTATAAACTAAAATCGACTTTTCTACCCTTTCTTTTTATATTTATATCTTTGTAAATTGTTTTTATATTTTAATTTAACAAGGCAAAGGTACCTACAAATGGAAGGTTTCTGGTAACATGTACGATGGTGATTGGAAATTTGGTAAAAGAAATGGTTTCGGTACCTTGAGTGTCCCAGATGGATTTGGTGGCTTGCAGAAACAATATGCTGGAGGTTGGAAAAACAACTTGAAACATGTAAGTTTCTTTTAATATGTTGTTTATTTTTAAGATTTTGTTTATTTAAAAAAAAAATTGGATTCTTAGATTATGTAAATTTCCAAGCAAAGAAATGGATAAAACTTTAAAGAAAACAACATAAGAATGTTATCTTTGTTTTTTGAAAAGTAAAATATGACTTGTATTGATTTTTCGGACTACTGTTCTCATCTTGAATGTTATTTCCATAACATTTCAGTCAATGTAATCTCCGACCTTCTTCAAGTTATCTTGTTGAACTCAGGAAACTTTCTATTGGGAATCTTGGAAATTTACATGGAATTTCCAATATAATTGGTGGGGGTAGCATGCTCTCATTCCACTAGCTATGACCGGGTAAAATTCCTTTGTAATTTGCAATTGTATTTTTGGAATAATAAGGATTGAACCTTCAACCTCCAAAAGAGGTACACAATACCAATTGAATTTGACCAAATATTTTATGGTTTGTACTTTTAGTTTAATGCTCTTAAAATTCATACTAGAATTGTCTGCAAGGATCCAGGGCATAACGAATAAGCTATTTGATAAAATTCAGCTGTAAGCTACTCTCTGAAGAAGATCGAAGGTTACATCAACCAATGCACTGTGAAAATAATATTGAAGATAAGAACAGTAGCCAGAATAATCCAAATAATACAAATTATTGGTACAACTACACTATGATAGCAAAATTCGAAATGTTTAATATTGGTTTGTAGTGTATAAGTTCTGCCATGTAAATACCTATGAAATTTCATTACCGCAAATATGATACTTAAAGCTACTTTTTCAACTTTTTCGTTCTGGATGCCTGGGCAATCGCTTTTTGTTTGTTTGTTTTCTTTTTGTACCGTTGGCATTCAATGTAGTATACAAGCTCCAATATAAGGCTGCATCACTCGCTATTAATGCTCTCTACTTAATTGTCATATTACAGTGATGGATATATCCAAAAATTACAAAAAGCGATAAAATAGAAAAAATTCTTAAAAACATTTTTTGACGAAAATTAACAGATATAAAATGTTTAACTTAAAAAACACCAGACAATTCCAAGATCCTGGATATGACCTTAAACTATATCCAGTGGTGAGGCCCCAGCTTGCGGGCTTTGGGGAGTGTGGAGCCACCCTTTAATTACCATTGCTTCCAGGTCCACTCTGACCCAGAGTGGTAGTACCTGTTAGGGTCCCAACTTTGGGTTAAATAGAAACCGACTGGAAAAAAACAAATATATTCTATTAAAAAATTTTTCTTCAAAATCTTTGGATTCGGCATTAAATAACCCGAAAAGGGTTGATATGCCGTAAAACAAAACCAACCAACCAACCAACCAGACAATTCCAAGGGGAGGTAAATATATGTAACTGTTACCAATTTTTTTTAATGAATTGTGCATTAACAATCATAAATATGAGCTAATTTTCCTTGTTTTTAGCATAATTGAGTTACTTCCTTTGTTATCATGTCGCATGTTCTCAAAACAATATGGCAAGGATTTTTTACGATACAGATAAAAAATTTGTATTTTTTTTTAAAATAATGCGGTAATATTTAAGTACTTCTTACATTCCAATTAAATAGATATCATTAATTTTAATTGAAATTGACACAAAAAAGTGAGTAGATACCATTGTCTTTTTTTTTTATTAAATCATTTTTTTTTAAAGAATTCTGCTTTTATAGTGTAGTTGTAACAAATTATTAATCCTCATTTCAAAAAATGAGAAGCTTAAAATATTTATTTATACAGAGTGGCCCACTTAAAAGTAGCCTGGATACTGATCAACTGGGAAAGTGTAATTACGAATGAAGCAGTGAAAACAAATGTTTCATTGTTTCACATTTTTTTTTTACTGCAGCATTTTGCACATAGCATATGCGATAAGAAATGCTGAAAGTTTTACATGGTTTGGAATATCTATGCAATGCTGTCTATGTCACACCACGTTTGCTCATACTGGTTCAGATTTGGACTACTATTAAGTGGGCCAGACTTCAATAACATGGCCAGTAAAGAATGGTTGAGTGTTCTTGGATTAGTAGATGTTGATATAGCAAGAGAAGAATAAGGAAAACATGGGAGGACGTGATAAGGTTAGAATAATAAGAGTCTTTGTCAATGGCACCAGGCGACTGGGGTTAAATTCTTGGTTGAGTCATATCAAATATTTAAGAAGCATTCAATATCAAAGACAAGTGGAGTAATCTTGTGAATGGAATGGCGCTTTTCCCAACATCTCTAGTCGACCACTTAGCTTTTTTTTAAGAAAGAAGGATAAGTAAAAACCTAACCAGAAAAAGGTTAGTTTGTTAAACCGATTATAATGATTGAAAAAACATGTTCTTTACTTGTCTACATGCTACAAATACGTTGGTTGCTGAGATATTGAGCTACCTTTAAGTGGGCCACCTTGTCTTATTTTTCTACTGATTTTTTCTCTTGCATATAATCGTCTGTTCTTATATTTAGATTTGCCATTTACTGAACATTGGGTAAGCATGTGTACATGTTTATATATTTGTATATGTACAAGATTCAGTTTTAACTGATCATTGTTGATTTTGTAACACATTAGCTAGAGGAATAAGGGGTCCAAATGTGAGTTATATTTAGTTTAATGTAAAGGAGATAAAAAGTTGATGGAAGCCCTTTTGTAAAAGTTTAGACGCCACCAATTTTTGTGATATTTTTACAATAAGATATCAATTAATAAATAATATGTAAAAATTTCATATTCTTTGTAGTATTTTAAAAGATTTGGGGGGGGGGGGCATAACATTGACACAACCGTGAAAATCCAAATATTTCAGGTTTTGTATTAAACTATGAGACAACAATGAAGCAAGATTCCAAATTTACATCCTGTATTATGAAATTTTATATGAGGATGCATCGCTTGGATTATTTATTTTGATATATGCTGAATATTTGAAGTTTTAAAAGTTAAATTTGAAATAAATTTTGTTTTATTTTAAGGGTTATGGTTCTCATTTCTATGGCCCAAATGAATACTATGAAGGTGAATGGTATGGTGGAAAACGGAGTGGTTGGGGACGAATGTACTATACCGATGGTACAATATATGAAGGTGAATGGTATGACAACATGCGAAGTGGTCAAGGCATGCTAAGACTTGGTAAGGATACGTTTTTTTACTTTTGTTTTTGTATTATTAATACTAACAATATTAATATGCTGGTGCCTTCCTTTTGTGTCAGGATAGCATTAGAAATTATGTTTGTAAGCAAAAATAATTTTGCTGTGAGCTAATGCGGAATACAAATTATGTCTTCTTTTTTGAGGATGATTAAAAAAAGCAGCCACTTAGTATAAAAATATTTATTTAATGTTTTTTTATGTTATTATGTTATGTTATTATTTTTTTAATTTATAAAACATGTATCTGTAATATCTTAAACAATAAAAAAAAAAAAATAAGGGAGATAACCTCTGGTGTCATGGGAATTACGGCCCTTGTGAACATCCGAACTTTTCTCTGAATAATTTACCAAACACGATAACAGGTTTTCATTTTCTCTCCCTCCTTAATCATCATCCATCCTGCTATCCCATCATGGTATTAAGTATCGATTGCTTCATATACCAAACATCACAGTATCCAATAAAAAAATATTATAGTATTGGTATTAATGTTATAAAAACTTCTACCTTAGTAATGTGTACTCTGCTTATTCATTTTTTTTTATCGACTTATTGCATGATTCTATTTATGTAAGAACAGATGAACTTCCAAAACACAATAACTTTGATATCATTGTAGAGTAATACCCTCAGCTAAATGAGACCCACCATCACCACAAAAAATAGATAAAAATGAAATTCTATTTTTTTTTTTTTTTAGGGAATTATGACACACACACACACACACACACACACACACACACACACACACACACACACACACACACACACACACACACACACACACACACACACACACACAATTTAGAATAACAGATGGGATTTGCATATAAATTTAATGTAAAATGATCATTCATTTCTGGGCAATTCTAACGTTTTATGGCAGCTAATCAAAAACAGTATTTTTAATAGTACGCAGATTATAAATCCTTGTGTGGAAAATTTCGAGATATAATTTTAGTTTTTTAATTAAATTTTTGCAGCAAATGAAAACAGATACGAAGGCTTGTGGCAAAACAACATGAAAAATGGTCATGGAAAATTCTTTTTTCTTGATTCTGGCCAATTATATGAGGGTGTTTGGGTCGATGATATTCCAAAATGTGGTCAAATGATAGATTTCAATAGAGACAGTGCACCATTCCCAACTAAATATCCTATTCCGGAGGTAAGTTATTTAATAATAATTTATATGCGCTTTTTGGGGGCTTTTTGTTAATTTTATAGTAGCTATCCTAAATTAAAATTTATTCTGTCTATGATAAACGGTTATTTTGCTTGTAAGCTCTAATCATGTATTGCATGTATTGAGCACTCTTGAAGTAAATACAGTAACTAATTGTAGCAGAATTAGCAGTAACCAAAATGAGAAATAGAGAGCTTACCTCGGATACGTCTGTTTTGGGCTGAGTGAAAGAGAGTTCCAAGATGGCGTCCATGGGCTTTTATTAGCGTTTACCCAATGTAATTATCGTTGAATCACGTCTGCTCTCGCGCGATTATGCAAATATGTCGTTCCTGGCCGCTGGAAAAGAGAGGGAGCGTTCTGCAGATTGTGTGTAGGTGATTCTGGCGAGTAGATTGTGCTTGTTACGACCCACGTGTCTGCGAGAAGCGAGTTTTTGTTCTGTCTGTTTTTAGTTCTATTTTTTTGGGGTTATTTTGCCTACTACATTTTTTGTTTCATTAATATATATAAGTTGGTCATTAAAGCCCACATGCACAGATCGTGATGTTAAAATCACATGATCACTTCTTGAATTACATTTACGATTTATATAAATGTTAATTTCAACTATATTCACGTCGTGGTTAACATAGGCCAAGCGGTTTGTTCCTTGCTAATGAAGTTAGAGATGGCTTTGTGGCCGGGTTTGAATTTTCAACCAACAGTAATCGTGACTTTGTGCACTGATGATTCCCAAAAGGATTAAGCACTAGGGTCTGTAGGTATTTAAAATAATTATAGTAATAATTATATTGTTGTGAATATGGATTATCTCCCTTGATAATCCAAGACTATAAAAGCTGTGCATTTCCGCTTGTCAAGTCAACAAGTAGTCGAATTTTTAATTGAATAAGAAAGATTACTAGACGGAAACCTATTGTCCTGTTTTCATTACAATTTATTCAATTAAAGAATGCAACATTTTATGTGACTGGAGCAATTTACAACAGATTCAGAAAGCGATTCAGCTGACAAGTTCTGGAAACATTGGCAGAAAACCTTTACAAATTTTATTAAGGTTCTATATGCAGAAAGACTGGAACTTCCCATTAATAAGCATGCACTCCTAACCAACTACCTGTCTCACATAGTCAACGAAATTATGTCGGATTGCATTACCTACGAAGAAGCAATCAATGCACCAGACGCTACATACATAAAACACAAAAATGAGATATTTTCTAGACACCTACTTGCGACTCGCTGACAAGAATCAGGCGAAACACTGGGCCATTTTCTTAAGAGTCTTCAGACACTGGAGAAAGATTGCAACTTCTGCCTAATGATGGCATTAAAAGCCCAAGAGCAACACATTTTGGATGCCTTCATAAACAGCTTACGTCTTCTTGAAAACCAGACTCTTACACTTAGAACAACTTACGAGCAAGTCTATACCGTCGAATGTGTTATACAGCAGTCTAGTTCTTACAGCCAGACACAGTGAGCATCGCACTAAACGCACCTGTCCCTGCTGCTCCCCTCATGAAAACAAAGTTTCAAGAACAGTCAGTCATTGCCGCTTTAAAAAAAGACACCTGCTATTTTTTAGGTTTATCTAAGCACCTACGAGTCCCATGCCCAGCCAGAAACACTCGTTATCATAAATGTTGAAAACTTGGTCATTTTTCAAAAGTACGCAAAGCTTCTAAAATCCGATATAAAGTCACTCGTCAAAGTACATCTGCAACTTTAGCCGCTACTCCAGACTGCCTTTCAAAAGCTATTGTAAAAGTAAAAATTAATGGGAGATCTGCGAATGCCTTGCTCGATACTGGCTGCTCAGAAAATTTTATTAAAGAAAGCTTGGTAAAAACCAATGAATTGTATTTCATCCCTGCCCCCAGAAAAGTAAAAATGGCAAACGTGCCATTGTCTGCACAAGTAAGTGGTTATTGTTTAGTGGACTTACTATTTAATGACGTCTTCTATGAAACCACTAAATTATCCATAATGAAAAACCTTTGTTGCGAAATAATACTGGGACACGATTTTTTGCAACAACACTCGCAGATTGAAATTCCGTTTGGTGGTTCAATGCCCACATTAAAAATTTGTGGAATGTCAACAGTACCCATCACTTTTCGAAAACCTAACTGAAAACTGCAAACACATAAAAGCAGTGAAAACTGCAAACACATAAAAGCAGATAAAACTGCAAACACATAAAAGCAGATAAAACTGCAAACACATAAAAGCAGATAAAACTGCAAACACATAAAAGCAGATAAAACTGCAAACACATAAAAGCAGATAAAACTGCAAACACATAAAAGCAGATAAAACTGCAAACACATAAAAGCAGATAAAACTGCAAACACATAAAAGCAGTGAAAACTGCAAACACATAAAAGCAGTGAAAACTGCAAACACATAAAAGCAGTGAAAACTGCAAACACATAAAAGCAGTGAAAAGCAGACGTTTTTCTAATAATAATAAAACAATTTACTGACTCTGAGATAAAACAAGTAGAGTCGTTTCCTCTGTCTCGTCAAGCTGTACAGGCATTTGCGGGACTGAAAAAAGATATTGCGAAATCAGCAATTACAACAATAGACCAGAATATTCCTCTGGTTGTTGAAACGGATATGCCAGACTGTGATATTGCTGCTTCTTTGAGACAAGCTAATCGTCCTGAAACTTTTTTTTGAAGGACCCTCTCATGGGCTGAATGATGACACCCTGCAATTGAAAAGGAAGCCTACACCATAGTTGAGGCATTAAGAAAATGGTGGCACTACTTAATTGAATGCGACTTTAAACTTATAACTGACTAAAAATCAGTTGTTTTTATGTTTAACTCCAGCAAAATAAAAAATGAGAAAATAGCGATATAGAGAATTGAACTATCATGTTTCTCTTTCAACATCAGCTACTGACCTGGCAGAGAGAACTTCACAGCTGATACACTGTCAAGAGTATGCTGTACGGCATCAAGCGAAGACAAACTTAGAACGCTATATAACAATCTCTGTCACTCGGGCATTATTCGAATGATTCATGCTGTGAGGCATAGAAAATCGCTTTTCTCGGTGAAGGAGGTAAAAAGAATTACAAATTTCTGCCGAACATATGCTGAAATAAAGCTTCGAGTTTATAAACCCAGAATTGACGTTTTGATAAAAGCAACACAACCATTCAAAAAACTAAGTCTTGATTTTAAAAGACCACTACCAAGCAAAACAAGCAACCGATATATATTAATTGTTGTCGATGAATATTCACAGTTTCCTTTTGTCTTTCCTACTGCAATTATACAATGCCTCTGTTCATTATTTGCTGTCTTTGGAGTTCCTGCCTATATACATTTGGACCAAGGGGTTTTTTTCATGTCAAAGCAGCTTTGACAATTTCTACAGGAATGAGGAGTAGTCATAAGCCAGACAACTCCCTACAATCCTAATGGTAACGGCCAATACGAAAGGCATAATGGCATTATTTGGAAGAATTCAATTGGCTGCATCAAATAATGGATGTTCGTTTGATAATTGGGAAAATCTCCTTCCTGTCGCATTATTCACCATACAATCCCAATTGTGTACCATCACGAAACCTCCTGACATGACATCTAATGACACTGTCTCTGATGGGGCTCCATCAGACACTTCAGATAGGTCAACACCTGACTCCCTGACAAATGAAGGACTAGCACTGGAAAAACGTGTTCATCCAGGGACTGACTCTGACGTGGAACAGTTTGCTCCTCTGGAAAAGAAATATTTCGGAGCAAGGTATTTTAAAGCGCACAGACAGGATTGCACTGAAGAGCCTAACTGTTTGAGTACTCCAACCTTGGATCATGGACTGCCGAGGCGATCACTGCGAGCTCGTAGGGAGCCTGAACATTTAAGGGACTTTCTCCCCTATGAGTGAGAAATTTGGTGGGGAGAATGTTGTGAATATGGATTATCTCCCTTGAGAATCTAAGATTATAACAGCTGTGCATTTCCACTTGTCGAGTAGACAAGTAGTCGAATTCTTAATTGAATAATAAAGATTACTAGACAGAAACTTATCATCCTGTTTTCATTGCATATATATAGGTAGCTTTCCTTAGTCTTGACAGATTATGGATACCAACTCTAAAGGTGCCTGTGCATGGAATTTTTTTTTTTGTGGCAAAAATTGTGCAATTTCCAACCATACCTTGCCTGAGTCGGCGTTGTTCTCATTTTTTGTAATGGTAAAAACTACATGTTAGTGTTATTAATATTATAAGCTTTGTTACAGTAAAAAAAAAAAAAGTTTCCACAGCTTTAAAAGTTTCATCCTTGTTTTATTAAAGAGTTTCATGCTTTGTATTTTTTAAGGTAAAAGACCAATTTTTTAAAAACCTTATCATAACATTTACTTTTTAATTAAAAAAAAATGTTGCCGCAGCTCCTTTTGTAAATATTTTCATCTAATGCAAATATTGTTCGTTCGTTTAGCATCGTAAATTATGAGATGAAAACAGAAACGATTCTCTTAATCGTCACAAAAAAAACACATTTTGCATTATTGATGGTATCAACTTTGTTACATTAAAAAAAAAAAATCGTTGCAGCTGCAGCTTTTTTTAATGTTTTGATTTAATAAAACATATCGTCGCATTGAGCGTCCTAAATTATGAGAGGAAAAAAATGAACGAATCTTTTAGTAAACGAGAGTTGTCTCCCTCTGCATAATGACAAATTGTAAAACAGCTCCTAGATATGTTTCAAATACAGAAAAGAAACATCACCGCTAGACATTTAAAAACAGCATGGTTAATCCTATCCGTTTCATTGAGGATTTAAATAGATCATTACTGACTTTTTCTAAGAATTATCTCCCTTGATTTTTCCGAGGTAATCATGTTACATTTTGATGCTTTGCGATACTCTCGACGTCCCCCCCCTCTCCCCAAGAGTTAGGAATTAAGAAAGAAAAGGGAAAAAGTAATATGAAAAAAAAAGAGGAAAAAGTTTATCAACAGAATAATGGAGAGGAAGTTGTTCACTTAAGGTACATTAAGGAAGCTGAACAGTATTGTTAATCAAGGTGTAGCAGTGATTTCAGATAAAAGATTGAATAATGGAGGTCAGTGTGTTTGGACTTAGTTTGTGGTCAGTTTTGGTGGCAAGAATTCTGCAACAGTTTGCGACTCTTGGGAACAGTCTGTGAACAGTCTTGGGTTTACAATGGTTCACGACAGTTAAAGTTGAGAAGAATTGTGAGCTTGACATAGTAGAAGACAGGCCAAGGTCAGGGCTTGGACCAGATCTTTAGGAGATCAAGATGAACTGACCTCAACTTATGAACACGGTTTTGACAGGACATAAATGTGGACCTTAGCATGTAGAGAGTTGCTGATCTCTCTCTCTCTCTCTCTCTCTCTCTCTCTCTCTCTCTCTCTCTCTCTCTCTCTCTCTCTCTCACAGAATATATTAGAGTTTGTGTTTTTGTGTTTTGTTTTACTTTCTATACATGAGTGCCCTCCCTTGGCAGCTGCCAATGATGACTGTGGTTAGTTTATGTTTGTTATAAGTAATTGACAACCAAGTTGTGGTTTTACTTAATATAGAACTTTATTGACATATTTATATAAGAAGAGAGATTGAATGTACGTGTGTGGAGGTCTACGCCATGTTGTCGAATACGTATGTATTAGGCGGTTGACATCAATATTCATACGCCATGATTTCCTTGTTACGCGTATGAAAGTAGTTCTATGGTAACACTACATCCCCCTTACCAGAAGGAAGAAAAGTAGTACACATTGTTCAGATGTTTATTGTTTAAATCTGTTTGGCCTATGGATTTCACGACCATGTCTTGTTATGTTTGGTGTGTGTTTCTTAGTGTTTATTTGGTTTGAGATGCTTGTGTTAGGGAGTCCAGATTGAGATTGGGTTTGGTCACTGAAGTGAACATGTTTATGGGTTGCTTTTCCATCTGCTCTGATATGGACTCTGTTACGTCTTTTTGACGATCCATCTGGCAATTTGAGGATGTACGGTCTAGGTTCTGTACATTTGCTGAGAATTGTTGCTGGTTTCCATTTTCCAGTTTGGTTATCCCACATATGTACGTGTTGTCCAGGGACAAGTGCTGGTAAGTCATGGGCTGTTTTGTCGTGATAGGTGTTTTGTATATCCTGTCTGTGCTTTAGTTCTTCGTGGATATGGTCACGGTTGGGAAATCTATGATTCGTGATTTTTGCAATCAGGTTCGATTTCATGATGCGACTGTTTATAAGTTAAAGCAAAATTATATAAAATGCACAGGTGGGTAAAATAATGAAAATTGGTTTACATGCCTTGTTTTGTCTTTTGTAAACGTATTTTTCTTCTCATGTCTGTTGCCAAAGTTTTGTCTCTTGTGAAAGAAATGTTTTTCCTTTCTGGTCTGTTACCGAATTTCTTTTTTTTTTTTTTTTGTTTCGTTTTCTGTTGTCGGTTGCGACTAGTCAATCCAACTGAGTGAGTTTTTTTTTTTTTTTTTTTTAAATTGTTATAAATGTTCAGTATCCATTTCGCTGCCACCATGTCGTTTGTTTATGTTTGTTGTTATAAGTAATTGACAACCAAGTTGTGGTTTTATTTAATATAGAACTTTATTGACATATTTACATAAGAAGAGAGATTGAATGTACGTGTGTGGAGGTCTATGCCATGTTGTCGAATACGTATGTATTAGGCAGTTGACATCAATATTCATACGCCATGATTTACTTGTTACGTGTATGAAAGTAGTTCTATGATAACACTACAATGACATGACGAGATGATGACACAGCTAGAAGAGAAGACATAAGAGAAGAAGACGTATAACGTTGGGGTCATCAATCGTTGTTGAGTGAGCAGGCACATAGTCTTTTCACAGATTAATTATTATTCCATTTTGATAAAATAGTTCTTCATTTCTTGTTTGTTTGTTTTTTTATAATGACACTGCTTATAAAAAAAATTTTTTTTTTTTTCATTATTTTTGTCTTCAATCAGGTGGAGTTAAATGATCCAGGAGGGGTTTTAGCAGCAGCTGAAGAAATATTTCTCCCAGAACAAGAGTGAATTCTTCACATTTCAATTTCATTTCTTCCTAGAAGCACAAAAATGGAAGCAAAAATTTCAACATTAGCACTTGTACCTTATCTAGAATTATTTAAAAAAAAAAAAAAAAGAGACAAATCAAAAGTTGACTTCAATTTCAGATTTATTTTTTATTTTAGATTTTATTTATTCATTTATATATATATATTTTTTTTTTTCGGGATCACAGCTTCATAACACTTAAATTTGTACACTTTTGGACATTGTAAATATATTTGTTATTATTATAATTAATGAAATAAATATATTGCACTGAATTTATTTTCACAATTTATTACCATAAGTATAGATAGTGACTTCCATTATTTGTTGAATATGAAGAAATTGAAACTAGACCTTAAAATACAAAATATAAAAAGTGAATTAATCTTATGTAAATCAGTATTACTTTTTGTTTCTTTAAAGAAAAGAAAATTTTAATAAATATAGAAGATAACTTTTATTTGCTTAAAGATTAAAAAACAAAATGATATTGAGCTATAATTCTATTCCATATGGATGTTTACAAAGATTTGACTCTACATGAAAGTTTATAGTGTATTCTCAAAGAGATTAGACTCAAAGCCAACTGGAAAAATGCACTCTGGCCTAGACACACACACACACAAAAAAAAAAAAATAGACTGTCAGCATTCTCTGGTAGGAACGCTTCAGGTGATTAACAATAAACTAACCCTTTTTCAATGAGAAAGGCAAAGACTGGAAGCTTGACCTCCTAGGACTGAACAGGGCCATACCTCAGCAACAATGATGATAGCGATTCTCTGATTTTTTATCTATTCAAAAAAAGGTTCTGAAACTTTCTCTAAGTGTAAACTATGAATTGTGCAGCAATGAGTTTATTTTTAATTGTGCTTGACTAATGTAATTTTTTTATTTTTCGCGGTTTAGTTTATTTTAAAAAGTTATTTTAAGATATTTTGTGTATTTTTAAGACAGTATGTGTATTTTTAAGACATTATGTGTATTTTTATAATTTCAAAATCGGCAGTTTGATTTGGAAAGGGTTTTTTTTTTCAAGTTTTGTAAATTCATGAAAATAAAATTGACTGAAACTGTAGGAATAATAATAGTTCTATATTATTCATTCAGTTTCATACATGAAATAATCTATTATGATAAAAAAGAAACATTTTTTGTAGACTTTTACTGGTGGAATTATACACAGACATGAAAGAAGTAAATAGCCTCCCCATAAAATAATTTATATACACTTAATGAACGTTTCTTCAGCAGAGTTTGTGTTTCTTGGAATAAGGGAATATCAGTTTACAGTATTTTTCGAATGGTTAAACAAAAAACAATATGGTGCCAATCAAACAGCAATACAACACCAATTACCAGAATATCTACCTCAAACAATATTCACGCATGTTTATGGGACATGCTATTGATTCAGCTTCAACTTTACAATCACCATTTTTTCTGTCTTCTTCTACATAAAACTTAAACACAATTTCTTACAGGATGTTTAAGGGACACGTTATTGAGTTGTCTTCCTCTTCTTCTTCTTCTTCTTCTTCTTCTCCATTATTTTTATCTTCTTCAAAGTCTTTTCTGTCTTCAACTTACTATTCTTCCACTGCTCAGATTCAGTCATTCTCCACTGCTCATACATAAACAAAGACAGTGTTTTTGTAATGACCCATAGACTTTTACCTTCCTCTTCTTTTTTCTGGAATCTCTTTCTTTCTTCTTCTTCTTCTCCTTTTACATTTTTTCGTCTTCTAGACCATCTTTTTCATCTTCGATGTTATATTCTTCCACTAGCCAGATTCAGTCATTCTTGTACATAAACAAAAAATGCTGTTTTTTTAATGACCAGCAGCCCCATTTCTTTCTTTCTTCATCTTCTTCTTACAATTTCTTATGGGATGTTTAAGAGACACACTATTGATCCCTCTTCTTCTTCTTTGTTTTTTTCATCTTCGATGTTCTATTCTTCCACTGCACAGATTCAGTAATTCTTCATTGTTCGTACGTAAACAAAAACACTGTTTTTTTTTTTATTGACTGGCAGATCCTGTGACTTTCTATTTTTTTCTGTTATTTCTTTTTTTTCTTTCTTTTTTCTCTTCATCTTCTTTTTCTTCTTCTGTTTCTCCTTCTCCTAAGTTAAAATTATAACAGTTTCTTACAGAATGTTTAAGGAACACGTTTAGGGAATTTCCCTAATAAAATAAAATAACACAATTCAATGAACAATGACAGACAACTTCTTCAACTTAACAAGGGAAAGGTTTATTCACAAAGCGTACTGAAGGAAGAAAGTAGAGTCGGGTCTCCACTGCCTTACGAGGTAGTTACAGCCCGCGGCTGTCGTCAATACCTTTGGTAGGAGCAGCGAAGCGAACAGACGTCTAGCACCGACGAAGGCTGTTAGCGTAAGAGAGAGTTTTCTTCTGGGACCGGAAGCTGTCTGGTCCCTAGGGGTTAATTTGTATTCGTGTGCAAGTCCTCAGATTGGACAGTTTAACGCCTCATCACTCACTCAGAGGAAGCGAATGCGCGAGAAGAAAAGGGGTCTATTTGTGTCTGCTACACACGTTATTAGTTGAATAAAGAGGTTTTTGCAAGCAGTTCAATTCAAGAGTTTGAATGCTTCAAAATTCATTTCGATTTTTCCTAAACGTACATGGATAACATAATATAAGCAAGGTTTTCACATACATTAATGGAACGTAATTGGATGCATATTAAGAAATATTTCCAAAAAACAAATATAAATTATAGTTTCATATACTTTTACAAATTGTGTATAAATAAGCATGCCGAATCACATTCAGGCTCTTTTCATTTTACACATATGCAGAATACGGAATGTAATAAAATTATTTATCGACCCAGTCTTAACATAGGAGGCACCTAACAATTAATCAAACAATAACTACGATATACAATATACTTTTACTTGAACATAAGTTGTAAATTATGGCAAAGTCCATATTCTACACACTCACAAAAGACATGTTACAGTATAACATGTATACCAATGCAGTGGACATTACATCAGTTATGGCCGCTATTCACCCACACTCGACAATTGTAGCAAAGAGTTGTTAAGGCAGTCGATACCCACAAGTGACCACCTCAATACAGCAATAACTGACAGTGCCTCACTATACCCCAGTCACTGTAGATAAGTCATAACCACCACTGACTGACAGTGCCTGCCAGTGGATGACAGTGATCAATATTAATATAAATTTTAAAAAATGGCATAAGGGGAAGATTTAGATGAAAATCTTTGAGTTTATTAAAATCTTAGATACAATACATAAAGAGAGAACATTAAGAAGTTTGTCCAATTAAACAGAAATTATATCCATATTTAAAAGTAGATGAGGGCCCTCGGCTTTCGCCTCTTCAAAACCATGAGATTCTACATTGTTAGGCCATTATGTGGGAACACGCCCTTCTCCTCACAAATTATTTTAGAATTTGAAGTCGGTAGTCAGCTTTACATGTAAATTAAACATAAAACAATCCCCCATTTTTCAGGCATTCTGATTTTTTAAAGCAATTTTAATTCTAAATTTATTTATTTTATTGGTTTTAAAAAATCTTGTATTGAGATGACATTTAAAAAGTGTTTTACTTCAAATGCTATGTGCAAATGGATTTTAACTCTAAAAACCTTCATGCCATAATCTTTCAAAAAATAAAAAATAATTTAATTTAATTACCTATAAGCAATTTTTTTATCGCAATCTGTCTCTAATCAGATCTCACCATTTACCTTAAAGTGTAGTATCTGTTCTGATACTATATGTCATCTTTTCTGTCCTCAATCAGAGAAGGAAAAATCCTTCTAAACTAATTTTTATTTTGAATCCAATCTAGAGTACCTTTTCTAAGGAGCTGAATTTTCCTCACATTAAAAACCACTTTGTGTCTAACTTTGTCCTCATGGGGAGGCAAGTAAATAGGAACAGTAGAGTAGTTGGTGGAAGTGCAGATTAGTTAACAGTTAAGTAATTGTAAGCAACAAAAAAGCAAGAAATACCTTATGACTAATGAAATGGAATTTAATTATCTACCGACCTGTATAATTTCAATGTGCCAAAACTTACTTTTAAGTTTATCATTGCAAATTTTTTAAGTTGGCTTTATGACACACAGAAAATAAATGATCGATTATTGCTTAACTGTAGATGGCTTGGTTCCTGAATTTTTTTTTAAAACTATGACTACCACTAACACTAAGTTCAGGAGCAGCCTGCTACTCGAACTTAGGGTTAGTGGTTGTAATAGTTATTTTTTCCCCCTAACTTTTCAGAAATTAAACTCTTTCCTCCAGTTAAACAGCAAGCAGCCATTTATTTTTTTTTTATCTCCTGTATGTAAAGACTGCTCTAATGAAATAATAATTTTAAATTAAAAACAAAAACTATATGAGCAAACAGTTAATAAAATATGTTAAAAAACACTTTGAAATGAGTAAAAAACATATTTAATCTGAAAAGGAAACACTAGATAAATGGATAGTCCTTAATCCGCGGAGTTTCAAATAAATACTCTCCTTTTATATATATATATATATATATATATATATATATATATATATATATATGAATGACTACTTCATTTAATCACATAAATTAATATACAAAAGTATAATTTTATGCATAAACTTTAAGTATTTCCTTCAACAGTGCTCAATACATAGGTAGAGCTAGGTAAGAAGTTATGAAAATATATATGGCAATTAAGCTACACATAATATTCTATATTTTTATGGTCCTGGATATGACCTTAAACTATATCCAGTGGTGAGGCCCCAGCTTGCAGGCTTTGGGGAGTGTGGAGCCACCCTTTAATTACCATTGCTCCCAGGTCCACGTTGACCCAGAGTGGTAGTACCTGTTAGGGTCCCAACTATGGGTTAAATAGAAACCAACTTGAAAACAACAAATATATTCTATTAAAAAATTTTTCTTCAAAATCACCGGATTCGGCATTAAATAACCTGAAAAGGGTTGATATGCCGTAAAAAAAAAAAACAACCAACCAACCAATCTATATTTTTATAACTTACTATATATATATATATATATATATATATATATATATATATATATATATATATATGGAATCGACACTAACCCTATGTGGGTTTAATTGCCTCCCTTCAAAAGAGGAATTATACATGGGCGTATAATATTCACAAGTGGCCCTCAGTTGCATGTATACAGGTTGGGAGGTAATTGGTAATTAAATTTTTATTGCATTTGATATGTCATTTTTTTGTTGTTGTTGTTGCTGCTGCTAACTATTTTGCACTTTTACCAAATGATTTTAAAATATGGTAGGGGGCTTTAATTTTAAACAAGAGGTGAGAAAACCTAGCCTCCCCGACTAAAAAAAAAAAAAAAACTTGCAAAAATTGATTTTATTTGTTCCTAAAACAACAGAGTAAATACTTAATACTTATTTTTAAATATTAGGGAAAGGGGTGAATCTTAGTCTACACAACTACACTAGCTAACGCCCTACTCAGCCCCTCTTGAATAGTCCGAATTTTTCATTACCAAATTATTCTTGCTCTGTGTTATTTTTCTCTATTTATTCACTCGTGCAATTTTTACTGTGCCATTTTGCCTATGTTATTTTACAGAGTACTAAAATGAATACCTACATTTTTAGATGTAAAAATTTAAACTAAAATTTTATGTTGGAACCACATCCGTTTTTATACCATTTCCTTCTAATTATTCACTTGTGTCATTTTTTGCACAAAAAATATGAAAATGCAATTTAATTTTCTTTGCCAAATATATTAACTATACTAAAAAAAAAAAACTTTATTTTGGGAAAAAATAAATTATTATTTTTAATATTTAAAAAAACAGTTTTATTGTTCAATATTCAATATTTATTGTTTCTTCCTTTCTATTTTCTTAGTTTGTGCCATTTTTCCGATTTATTTACTTTTACTATTTTTATCTGTGCCATTTTACAGTTCTATTATTATCGTCTATCTTTTATAACATGTGTTAAACATTTTTCATTTGTTTTTTTTTAATATGTTACGCTGACCTATTTTTTAATTGGCTAGTTTTCCGAATATGTTTTTATTTTTTTTTACATACTATTTAATGGATAATACATAAGTTTTAAAAATGTGTATAATATATTTGGTTATTTTCTTTTTTTTACTACCGAGGTAACTGCTTATCAAAACCAAGAGCCACTCGAGGATAAGATGGGGAAATGAATGTCAGACGAAAAGATGAAGAACACTATGCAAATGTACAGAAATGGCATGAGAAAATGGCACACATAAAAATGGCACATATAAAATGGCACAACTGAATAAATAGGGGAAAATGGCACAAAATAAGAACAGTTAATGAAAAATTAGAACCGTTTGGAAAGCTGGGACTAAATTCTATGTACTATAATTTTAAATTGGGCTACTCTACACCTGTTTATATTGTTTATATTTACTCTTGCTAGCAAATAAAATCGATTCTTCTAAGTTTTGGGAGGCTTAAACTATTTGCTCCATGGTTTTAAATAAGATTCTACTTTTTTAGATGATTACATATCAGTTTCGCATATAAATTTGATTAAAAGTGATTTTTCACTTTTTAACCCGATAGTATTTGAATGTGATGTAACGATTTTAACTAAATCCAGGATGAAACTACATTCTTGTTTTATTGGGGGAGGGCATTTTGTTGCGATCCGGACTTAGGATTAGTGATACTGTTTATAGAAGTTTTTTTTAGAAAGCTGTTGCCACCTGGATTTAGGAATTGTGGTAAAGTTGAGGAAAGTTTATTTTGGGTGGGGGGTATCCGTACTTAATATTAGTGATTATTTTGGGTGGAGGGCATCCGTACTTAATATTAGTGATTATTTTGGGTGTAGGGTATCTGTACTTAATATTAGTGATGAGGTTAAGAAAGGGTTTTGGGAAAGGTGGTATGTCTGCATCTGAACTTAGGGTTAGTGGTAGGGTTAAGGGGAACTCTTGTTATCAGGACTTGTGATTGATAGTAGATTAATAGTAGGAATTGGGTTTTTTCTTTTTTTTTCAAATGCTCAATTGCTACGCACACAATTTATCTCCTTTATCCCCCACAAAAAATTCTTGTTATATGTTTTTAAAATACTATTTGGTTAGATACTAGATTGGAAATGGGTTATCATTTTACATTTAATTTAAACCCCCACTTTTATTCCTAAAATAATTGTTTTTTTCATTTCCAAGTTTTCCGTGGTGATCACAAGAAAAAATAGGATCTCATTTGGGGGGGGGGGTCATCTATTTTTAGATATAAATATAACTTTTTTCTTAATTTGACAACATTCCTGAGAGTTTTTTTCTATCTATTTCAGCCAAGATTTTGATAAACTAATTGTGAGGTTTCCATTTGTATTATTGCTTCGTGCCATTTTTCTTATTTATTCCACTATGTGAGTAATGATACTGATCAATAGTTTGGCCTGCATTTTGGGATGTCCATAATATGAACCACCACCACCACCACCACCACCATCATCATCATCAAGGGATAGAATTTTGCTGCTTATCAGATCGGTTATAGATATTTACATTGAGGGGATACAAGTGTAGTAAGTTCATCAGAGCACATTCCTTAGAAGTAGTTGCAAAATAAGCACGGGGATGGGACATTATGGCCTGGCAGAGAATGCAGGACCCATTAGGTTAGAGATTCTTTTTTGTTTCACCCTGTCCAAAAGGTAGAGGTTAACTGTTGATTCATTAGTCCAGATATGGTGACAATACTCCATACATTGTCATATGGTGGCTTTGTAGAGATATTTTTTTAATTATTTTCTTTTAATTACAGTCACCCCAAACAAGACAAATCACAAGTAAGATGTAGGGGGCTATTCTGAATTAGGGGTCAGATTTATAGGGGTCAGATGCTAAACAGGGAATTGTGTAACAAGATGTATGTTCACATTACATTTAAATTTCTTTATGTTGGAGAAACATGGAGCAGGGAGGAAATTTCAAGTGCAAGCAGTTTAAGGAAAGAAGCTATGATAGGTGTGGGAATTTTTCTATCCCAGTAAGCCTGGTAAACTTGACAGCAAAGTACTTATTCAATTGCATGTTGCTTGAGAATGCCAGGCTGAAGACGTTAAACATTGAACTCTTGAAAAAGCTGCTATCGGTCATGACAATCAGTGATTAGAAAAGTTTCTTATAGTTGTTGAAGGGAAGGAGCTTTTGTCTTTTGATCTCATTCTACTACAGGCTGGAGGTTATTTTCTAAGGATCCAGCCATTGCCATTGCTGTTGTGAATATTATATGCAATGGCATTCACCCTAGGTAGGTTGCACTAGCTCTCTTCCGAAAGAAAAACTGTCAGGAAAATATGAAATTCACAACCGTTCAAAATTTGCTTGTAATTCATTTTATTACAGTCAAAGTTCCTAGAAATCAAGGGGCCTCCTTCCTGTGGCTAACACTTTATCTCCATATATGATACATGTAGATGTTCGAATATCTCCATATGCGATACATGTAGATGTTCGAATATCTCCATATGCGATACATGTAGATGTTCGAATATCTCCATATGCGATACATGTAGATGTTCGAATATCTCCATATGCGATACATGTAGATGTTCGAATATCTCCATATGCGATACATGTAGATGTTCGAATATCTCCATATGCGATACATGTAGATGTTCGAATATCTCCATATGTGATACATGTAGACGTTTGAATATTCCATTAAAGTTCTCCTTTACCTCTCGAACACTCAGTTAGTAAAGAAGTTGGGGACATAATTTTTCTCCCCTCAATTGACCACTTAAATATGTTATACAATATATTTCCTGTTATATCTTAGTCTTACCAGATTCCAGGCCAAGAATTCATCTTGTCAGGTGGAGAATCCAGCTTCATTCTGTTAATTGAGGTAACATCACTTGAAGATGCTACAGAAATGAAGAGACAACACAATGTAGTTTCATTCTATATCAATAAACAACCTTATTTGCCATTTTCGTTAGTAGTGTGTACACGAGAGAGAAACAGTAGGAGAGAGAAACAGTAGGTTGAAGTGTTCTTATGTAAAGATAGAATTAATATATTGCCGGCTTGTTGAGGAGAGAACAGTTTAGTTCCATTTACACGTGTTTGTAGCTAGTAAAGGAAGTGTGTTCACATGTTGTCGTGGGTGTGTGTTAGTGCATGTTCTTTAGCATGATAAAGAATGTTCGTTTGGGTACCGCACATGGAAATAAATGGTAGTTAAAAGAGAGCCATTGTTAGCTTGTTGAACTCATATTCAGCCTGAGGCGAAAGCCCCAGACTAATGTCTGCTGCCAGCTGAAGCCAGGAGGAAAGAGGAAGAAAGGTTTGTGATTTCGCATTTTATATACACAGTCACATGATTGAGAGCTGGCTTGTGATTGGACAAGCCAGGAGGAAATGGATTTCAAATTTTGAATCGTGAGAAGTAGCTCCTGCCTGTGGTTGTAGCAAGTGTCAGCTGCTACAATGTACCATTCCTCATAATGTGGGTTAGCCATACCACATAGATCTTATTTGGGCAGTGAATACTATGTGATTTTAAATATTTAATCAGGGTTTATTTGTAGGGAAAAGTATCCTCAGACTAGATTGTCCTGACAAGCCCCTGTACAAAGAGACCTTAGACGCTCGAGAATAGTGTCTAGTAGGCATTCAAGTTCTCTCCTCTATTAGAGTAATGTATTGTCCTCTCTCTACATTAGAATAGAGAATAACATATTCCTCAAATGCACCTGTGACAGACACTATTGCATCAGAGATTGTGTATGAACATCAGAAATATTATGCATCTAAGCATCAATCTCTGGGGCATACCTGCAGCGATGTGGTGCTATTCAAATGTATTGAAAATAACCTGGATTTTTCTATTAGCTAAAAAAGATCTGACATTCTATATTATATTTCTCTTAGTCTATCTGTCTGATTCACTTTTCTTAGAAACTAGTGGCCAATCTAGCTGAAATTTTATATGGACCTTTGTTATTATAAGGTGCTTTGAGCTAAGTATTATGGTATCCATCCGATGTACATTTAAGGATTAATAGGGATTACTCACCACAATATCACGTTTACTCTAGAGGTTTTCTTGTAAATTAAAGAATTGATCTGGCTGAAATTTTGTATGAACCTTTGTTATGATAAGCTGCCGTGAACTAAGTATTATGGTATTTGTTCAATGCACAATGAGGGATTAATAAGTATCAGTATTTTATCCAAAAGTGAGCACAAATTTAACCATATTCAAAAATCAATTTGGCAGAAAGCACGCATTCTAAATCAACAGCCCGTCTTTAATTAATCTAAAAAGTAATATGAAATATTCATGCAGTAATACCATACAAGTTGATTTTCCAGAAAGGATCTTCATACCAAACATTGTATTGATTTAGCACTATTGCTCTAGTTTCACCTAACTTAACTAGTGTGTGGTTGACATCTGTTCATAGATGACTGCTAAAATAGTCGAGGTAGAACTTGATTGCTTAACTCTATACTGTTCAAAAGAGAGAAGTTTAGAATTTTTAAGATTTTAGCAAAGAGTGTGAGGAGAGTTATGAAGTGATTGCGGGTCAGTTATTTCATCAGAGTTTGTGAAAACTGGTACTACATAGTTTTCCTTGATACCTCTTTTCTAAGGTTGTGACTTAATTTTCGGCTCTGTGTGTCCCCAATGTGTCTGACTTCTCAACCAAGAGAGATAATCTATATATTTTCTATACTCTCCTTATGTATGGAGGGCAAACCTTACATATTATCAACTCAACAATTATCTAAAACATTTTTTAAATTTCAGCTACTCAATAAAAAAAAAAAATAAAAGAAGTTGTTTAACCATGTTGGTTTAGTGGTTATCCGATATTTATTTATTTATTTTGTAAAGAATGTCTTTGCAGTGTAAGAAGATCTATCAATAAAGAGCTATTCTATTGTTTGGCACTATCACGGCCGATTACCCGTGAATTAAACCTTTCCATTTTTGTTGATTCCTTTCAATTTACAATGTTTTATGGTTTAGGATAGGTATTTAGCTTATATATTAGCTGAACTCAATGAATTGTTTTGTTTTTTGTTTTTTTTTTTCTTTTTAGAAATCGCTCTAGACAAAGTGTTAAGCCACTTGATGTAAGGAGCTAACGATAACAAAAGATGATTACTGCAAAAATAGGAGATACCTGTTCACCTTAGTTTTGAAAAGATTAAAAGAAAAGAGTTCTACAAACCTGCAGTTCTTGGAAAGAAGCTGTAGGAAGTGTTTGTAATGTTTTTATCGGTAAAAACAGGGCAAGACAAATCATTATTGAGACCAATATGGCTGACTTCTCACATTTTGTTTATTCACATTTTGGTACGAAAGTTTACATTTACAATCATTAAACAAAGGGACACAACTCCCACGAACGCAGGTGACTCCTAACATAACAGGAAGTGGTATCATAATAACATATCAAAACAGTGATCTGTAAAATAATGAGTCGAGTGAGCTGGAACAAAGGAAGCAGACGATTCTGAAGACCACATACCAAGAACATATAATAGTATTTATAGAAAAGACTGAGACTAGCAACATCAGATCCGAGAGGGAGAGAGAGGGGAAGAGGTTGCAGTGAAGAAGAAAATTGTAATCAAATTACTGCATATTATTGAAAACCTTCAAATAGGACAGATTCATCAACCCAAAAATGACAACAGTACACCGCACATGATCTTAAATTGTGTTAAATGAATGTAATTCTGGTATTACCTACACAAATTTATAAAATTGATACCTATATCTTTTTTTTTTAATAAGGAGACATCACAAGGGACAAGGGTTAATAGTTTTTGTCAGGTCTATGGTGAGATAAACACCTGAGAATTGCAGACTATGGTGGTATCTAGTCTGAAAATGATTACTAAATGGGACAGCTCAAGTAGAATTTGCTAACATTGAACTTGAAAACATCCATGCTGTAGTCAGCTGAGAAGCAGCCCCATGATATTGTGTTCCATAGACTGAAAGTTCTTGGAAAGAAACTTTGTTTGTGGTACTTCCGTTTAATTTTAGGTACACGGAGAAAGAAAGGAAAATTATTTACAGTGGTTGTAACTAGACGAGTTTTTACTGTGAATGTTTTATCCTAGTTCTAAAAATAAATGTTTAAATTTAAAGATTTCATTTTTTATGAAGAACGTACCATCATAAGATGCCATTCCATTTGGTATTGATTTTCATGATACTGTATTGCCTTTATTCACTTTTATGTAAACGTTTTTTGTATTGTATTTATTTCTTGTATTATTTTTATTTTATTGTTTTTGGGTATGTGTGACAGCATTAAAGATACGAAGTATATTTTTTTTTTTTTTTTTTTTTTTTTTTTTACAAGGGTGTCACCACTTATCAAGGCCCAGAGGCCACTCAAGGATAAGGGTTAATAGGTATACATTAGTCATTGTGATTTTAGCATAGTAAACAGTGGGAATTTTGAAACTTGGATTACTTAGGGGGATGATTCAATTAGAACTTTCTAGCAGCTCCTGCCCAGATGTGGCAACAGTATTCCATCCTTGGACGTACCTGGCTCTTATATAGATAGAGAATTGCATCAGCAGTGAGATATCTACTGGATCGATAGAAAGATCCCACCATTTTTCCAGCGGCCTTGGCAACAGATTTGATGTACGTGTTCCATTTAAGATCAGGAGTAATGGTCAATCCCAGAAGCTTGTCAAAACTTGAGGCCTCCTGAAGACGAGAGCCATTCATTTCAATTGATGCCAGATGTGGATCAGAATGTTGATGATGTAAAGAGAGGAGCTTGGTTTTAGATGCATTAAAAGTAACCAGCCACTCCTTTCCCCATTGTACTACATGCTCAAGATCAGAGGAGAGAGAATTGGAGAGAACTTTGACTGGCAGAAGTGTGTAAATGTATTCACAGCAACCACTTAATCCTGAAGCTTGCAGTAATGATAACAATAAACTGATATAACCATAGAAAACTTATTAAGTTTTTTTGTGGTTATTTTGAAGGTGAAAATTAGTGGAGGAAGTTTGAAAATTAGTGGAAGAAGTTTGTTGCAGGAGGTCGATAGGTTAAGGTGCTGATTGACTGAACCACTAATAAAGTAGGCACAATGTAAAGATGTAATAAAAAAAAAAGAGATGATAAACACAGATGATCGGTTAAAGATTACATCGTGTTATATTTACCAAGAATAAACAGTAAATTGTATGGCAATGGGGCTTATGAATCTAGACCATTCGGTGCGAGAACAGGCATCTCAAGGGGTTGAAATTTGTGCCTCTGAGATAGAATGCTATACCTCTGGTTGGTCCAGGTTGTGAAGATGGGATCTGAAGCTGGAAAGGGTAGCTGGACGTTTATAGAGTACTGGATGTCACCGGGTGTTGGGACTGGTAGCCAGATTTCAAGGAGTGCTAGAACTGGTAGCTAGACGTCAGTGGGCCCTGGAATAGGTAGCCAGACATTAAGGGCCGTTGGAGCTGGTGGCTGAAACCGCAAGAAACTATAGGAATGAGCTGGAGTTGCAGGAAGCTGCATCAGAGAGGAGTTGAAGCAAGAACAGGAGCTGAAGTGGCAGGCTATGAGAGGAGTTTTAGAAAGCAGACAGCAGTAGATTTTTTTCGTATAAGCAACTTTACTGATAGTATACACATGAAACTCTAGTCCTCTTTGAAGTAATCTCCACCGGCTGCAATACACTTGTTGTATCATTCCAACAATTTCTGGAAGGCCTCATAGAGGTCCTATTGTGTGAGTGTGTCACTGACCCTCGTCACAGCTTCTTTCATATCCTCAATTGTCTCATAACGATAGCCTCTAAGGTTTTTCTTGAGCGTAGAGAATAACCAAAAGTCACAGGGAGCAAGGTCTGGACTATAGGGAGGGTGAGGAACTGTCTTGATACTCATCTTGGTCAAATAGTCTGTGGATGGAGTTGTGGCCTGCACCTTTGGGACAAACTTTGCACAAATCTTCCATATCTTCAGTTTCTTACGAATAATTGTGTGCGCAGTTCCCACACTGACATTAAACTGTGCATTTGTTGTCTCTCTAGACATACGATGGTTCTTATCCATGAAATTCTTTATTTGGCCAATCTACTCTAATGTACTGATTTCTTACTCCTCCCACATCTCTCATCATCCCTCACAGACTCCCTGCCTTCCTTAAATCTCTTGTGCCACTCAAAAACTGATGCTTGATTTATGCAAGATGGTCCAAAAGCAGTCTGAAGCATTCCATACATTTCTGTGACATTTTTCTTTCAAGGTTAAAACAGAATTTTATTCCATATTGTTCTTCTAAAGTGTCCTCATCTCCAGTTTTGAAATTCACCAGCTGTGATGACAATCAGGCTTTAGTAGGGTGTATTCCAATTCCTACTGTAGCTGTTTATTTAAACCTGAAATCACAAAAATTGGTCAGTCATCTCATAAGTTGTATAGCAATAACATACTGAATTTTTAAGAGTCTAAGACAATTTTAAATGCAAAAATGTCTGGAAACTTATTGAAAACACCTCATACTTTGTGAGTCATCCTTCACAGGATTGTTTGAATCGCATTAAAAGTTCAGTCGGGTGAGCTGTTTGATTACTACTACTATTACTGCTATGTTCCTCGATTGCTGGACTCGCTGATTGACTAGAGTATGTCAAAATCAGAATAGGGAATCTCCTTGTTCCCAAGCCATGCTGAGAGTATTTATTTTTCGTCCACTATGAGAACTGTGACACTAGAGTCAGAAAGAAGGATTAACAAAGTCTGTGCACCAAAAGATGCCTGTGCAGCCCTCTCAGTATTTCTTGCTGGGTGCCTCAGACGATTAATAATAAACTAACCTCTTCTCAAAGAGAGAAAGCAAAGCTTAGGAGTGAACCTCCTAGAAACGCACAGGAACAGAATTACACCACAATCTACAGGCACCAGGTTATTACAGGAATGGTCTAATCTCTGTTGATATTAGGGGTCAATGAAAAAAATCCCAGGCTGTGCTGAGATCATTTAGTTCTCTCCAACTACAAGAGCTTAGACACCAGGACTGGAAAGTGGGATTGAGAAGTCAGCGAACCTGAGGAGGGACACTCTGACCTGCAAAAAATGCCTGGGCAGCCCTTTCTTCTCAAAGAGAGGAGGCAAAGCCTGGGTGGATGGACCTACTAAAACTGCACAAAACTAAATTCCCACTGCAAAATCAACAGGGACCGGATCATTTGTAGTGGGTTGGTGGATATACTATACATATCTCCCAGTCATACAAAATAGGAGAAATGATTTGAATTGGGAAAGGAAAAATGAATTGCTTTGAGGAAGGAACGAACAACATGTTTACTTGAATTAAATGAACTAGGATTTATTTTGTGAAGAAACAAGTGAAAGCAAAGGGTACAACACGTGTTCATGTCCGCGTTCGTCTCTCGCTGTTTACTGGTGAGAAGGAAAGTCTATTGTCATAGAGAGAAAGGGAGAAAGTCAATCCAGTTTGGTGTGCATCTCTCGCTGTTAGCTGGTGAGAAGGGAAGTCTGTTGTAGTATAGAGAGAGAATGAGAAAAAGTCAATCCAGACCATGGAGAGAGAAAGCGTATAAAGTGTACGTACGGACTGATAGCTTTTTGTCCCACATAGTAGCAAGTGGTGTGAGGTACGCGCGTGCACACACCTGCTGAAATGGCGGTGGCTGGTGCGCCGACCAACCACCTCAGAAGGCAGATTGGAAAAGGAAGATGCTGCTTATTGCTCTTTTTTTTATAGGTGTTTCCGGTGGTCTTTTGCGCATGTGTGTATTTCCTTTGAAAGGGAAAGTGACGTTGTCCATGCGTGCGTGTATATGCGTACGTTAACATGTGTATGTGTATACGTGAACGTGAATATATGTACGTGTGTGAACGTGGGCGCGTATGTTTGTGTGCACGTATGTATCTGACAAGTAATATAGCTTGAGATGTGAATGCGTGTTTTTGTGTGAGACTAGAAAAGGCTCACGCACATTACAGGAATGGTCTAATATCTGTTGATATTGGGGGTTGAGGAAAAAAATCCCATATCCTGCTGAGGATTTGGTGAAAAGTTGTTTGCTTTTATGAAAAGGTGAGCACATTATTGAAATTGGCTTGTTAAGCATACGAATGACATATTAATTCCAGGCCAAATTTCTTACAATCAAAAATTTCTAGAGCATTTATTGATTGTGTATATATTAATTTCAGTCTAAAATTAAAGTTGGTTGTTTTTTTTAGATGTGCAAAAAAGCAAGTTTGTGTATTTTTTTTTTTTTTTTATTATTATTGACAAAGTCGTAGCTATTTTTAGCACACATGGTTAGGGCAGATTTGGGGAGTGTCGATCATGTGTCTGTCTCTGCCGGCAGGTATGTTTATGATTGTTTGCAACATATAGGAAGGGTAACCCAACACTGCACCAAGATCATAAACAGCCTTATAACTCTTTCCATAATATCAATTTGGTTTTAAGTAGGAATAAAAATTACCATCAAGTAACATCAATTTGGTTTTAATCAAAAAAGTAAAAATGAAAATGTGATAAATACAAGAAATTGGGACAGTAAAAATGCTGACCAAATCTTCATTTTGGGACCAAATTCTTATTTAAATGCCTCTAGAGAATTGGAAAAGGTAAATAACATAGTTTTAATAGGCCATTTCTGCTGAAGATATGGTTCTGTTCAAAAAATACATAGTTTAGTGGAATATAATTGAACCAATCTTTCAAATTTACTAGTTTTTATTAAAAAAATATACATTTTATGTTAAACATTAAAATTTTGGGTAAAAAAAAGGCTAAAAAATTATTCTTTTAAGAAACGTAAGTGACAAAATCTTCAAAATTATATATATATAGAACTTTTGTCAGTTGGAATTTTGCTAAAAGACACTCCAAAAATTGGTAGTGATTTTTTGACAGACTAATACTTTTGAAAAAAAAAAAAATGGCTTTATTTTTATTTTTGGTGGTGGAAGTGGGGCATGAAAATTAACTAAGAATTACGTCATATACGGTTTTATAAAACATATGTGTGAAAGGTAATAGAAATTTAGTTGAATTCATTATCATTTCATTAAAGTGAATTCAGACCTTTTAAGCAAAGAACTTTTTGCTGATTTCACTCTCTGAAAAAGTCTTGGAAAGAGTAAAGGCCATTTGCGACAAAGATATTTCAGTGCTAGAAATGTTCTATTGAATGAAGATATCGCAGTGCTATTATTACAATACCATTACAATGTAATGGTTTGTTCATGGGGAAAGACAACTGCTTTTTATATAATAAACTGGAAGGGCTACCCAGCGTTGACTAGGCCCGTAAAAAAATAAAATAGAAGTAAAATGTGTAACACCTTTTTATTAAAACTTCTATCTCTTTCAATCTGTTAATCTTTCTCTCTCTTTTTTTTTTTTTTTTACACGGTGGTCACCACTTATCAAGGCCCGGAAGCCACTCAGGGATAAGGGTTAATTCCAAGTACAGTACGTTAGTGTGGAGATTTGATGAAGTGTTTACTTAAGGGGGCGGTTCATTAGGAATTTGTTAATGTTGGATTTGAAGACATCCAAGTTGTAGTCAGGTGGGAAGCAGGCAGACGGAACAGAGTTCCACAGGCGTGCAGTTCTAAGAAAGGAGCTTTGTTCATGGAATCCACGTTTTGATTTAGGCACAGATAAAGAGTGGGGGAAATTTTTCACAGTGGATTCAGCTAGACGGGTGTTTTTCGTGAAAGATTGGCGAGGGGGGACCAGAGATTGGAGTTCAGACGAGTTCCTCCTCTCTTTTCCCAACCTTCCCTTTCTCAAGCGCCTACCTAATTCTTTTGTCTTATTTTGTTGTTTGACAATTTCTAGGGTTTTTTTTTTACATAGGCATTACCACTTATCAAGGCCCAGAAGCCACTCGAGGATAAGGGTTAAAGAGTATACAGTAGTCAATTAGACAATATAGTAATCGTTAGTAATGGAAATTCAGTAAATTTATTAACTTAAGTGGAACAGCTCATCAAGAACTTGTTTACGCTGGACTTGAAGACAACCATATTGTAGTCAGCTGGAAAGCAGGCAAACGGAAAATAGTTCCACAGGTGTGCAGTTCTAAGAAAGAAGCTTTGTTCATGAAATCTACGTTTAGGTTTAGGTTTAGGCACAGATAAAGAGTGGGGGAAATTATTGATAGTGTTTTCAGCTAGACGAGTGTTTCTCGTGAAAGTTTGGCGAGGAAGGACCACAGATTGGCGCTCAGATGAGCACTTGCCATGAAAATAACGATAAAGTAGAGACAAACTCGCAATATCTCTTCTGTGAGAAAGAGGTTGCAGCGAAGAGAAAATGACATCCCCTACTAGGCTACGAAGTCTATTTTGAACCCTATCAAGGCAGGATAAGTCCTTTCTAGCAGCTCCTGCCCAGGTGTGGCAACAGTACTCCATCCTTGGACGTACCTGGCTCTTATATAGATAGAGAATAGCATCAGCAGTGAGATATCTACTGGATTGATAGAAGGATGCCACCATTTTTCCAGCGACGTTGGCAACAGATTTGATGTATGTGTTCCATTTCAGATCAGGAGTAAAGGTCAAACCCAGAAGCTTGTCAAAACATGAAGCCTCCTCAAGACAAGAGCCACCTCACAGTAATATTTCACAGTAATATAGATATAAATGGTGTTGATAATGGCAATAGTCCAAAGAGATTTTATCTATACAACTTACCAAATGTAATATTGTAATCTTACATGTAGATAGTGCTAATCGTGAAAAGTCTGTGATTTCATAAAATATTAGACGATTTATTTTTATAAATTATTTGAATTTTACCACAATAGCATCAATTCCTTGTTCATGAATAGTTAATTTGAGCATAGAACGTGTGTTTTGGCACTAATCGATATTTGCCATTAAGTCTGAATAAGTGATGTTATCAATGTTTTAATTCTGCTCTATTGAGTTGAATCAGCTTATGGTCAGTATTTTTATCATTTCAATTAATAATAATTCAATAAATAATTCTGTTGTATAGCACACCAGTAATTAATGGCTTTAATTCTCATATTAAAGTTTCTCATATTCATATTTGCATTATTTCGATTATTCAGACTACTGTTCTTATCTAGAGTGTCATTTTTCACAACATTTTGGTCGATGTAATCTCTGACCCGCTTGAGATGTATTTTTGTCAAATTCGGGAATCTTTATGTCGAACTCAAAAAATCTGTACAGAATTTCAAACAGAACCTTTTATTAAATCCATTAGGTTAGCATGTTCTCATTCTGTGAGCCATGACTATGTAAAAGTCTTAAGTAATTCGCAGTTGTATTATAAATATCAGCCACATTGAGGATTGAACCTTCAATCTCCAGAAGAGTGTCACTTAGAAATGACTTTTACCTAGTATTTTATCCGTTACACTATGGGTCTTTGCAGATTCCTGAGTTTGACAGAAAGATTTTTGAGTTCAACAAAATACACCTGAAGAAAGTCAGAGGTTACATCGGCTGAAACGTTGCAATAACACTCAAGATGAGAAGTCCAAGTAAATAGAAATAATTAATATTTATCGATTGTCATCGCAAAAATTCAAAAATTGTTGCAGTCAGTTCATAATTATTAATTTGTCATTGCAAAATACTAATTCTATGTTTATTGCAAAATCTTGTGCTAACAAAGACACAGTTAAGGTTTTGATTGGTTTAAAATTTTTAAATCAGTCGATTATTTTGGAATTTTATCTTAATTTCCACAAGGATATAATTCTTTTCATTTTTCTTTTCTTTTTCTTTTCTTTTTTTTAGCATAATGTAATTAATTCAATTACCACAAGAGTATAATACTTTCTTTGCTTCTTCAATTCACAGAGAAAAGCCAAGAAAAAACATGGAAGGGAGTTATGGTTGAATTTGAGAGAAAGCGTTATAATAAATAAAGACCTAATAAGATATACGTCAGTTTGGAAGTAAATGTCTAATGGTTGTCCAATATATGGTAGCATGTAAAGCAGAAGTTAAACATGATGATGATGATGATGATGATGATGGTGGTGGTGGTGGTGGTGGTGGTGGTGGTGGTGGTGGTGGTGGTGGTGGTGGTTTGTTGTCGTTGTTGTTGAGCACCATTCATTCATTTTGTATGAATCAGATGATTATTGTTGGCATGTGTTTCTCTGATATCTTTCTAGTTAGAATTTTTTTCTAGAAAGAGATTAAATCTTACCTTTGACTACAACAGAACACCAACCAATCTAATTTGTTTTTTTAGGGGTTTTCAGGGTTGCTGACAATGAATCTGATATTCAAGCTTGTCACAAATTTACCGTTTGCATGGTATTAACCCCTGGATCCTGGGACTACTTTGCACCATTTTCACTGTCTTTGTATACATGTGCATCGTAACAGTCTCTTATTGAAATGTACGTTTGTGCGCACATTATGTGACGTTTTACAAGGCGCATGAATACATGGCAGACATTTTAAATTACAAGAAATACTTTTCATAAAATAAAAAAATAGTTTTCACCTCATTTGATAGTAAAAATAATGGTGTCAGTAAGTTTTTTCTAGCGGTTTACAAAAAACATTTTTTATGTTTTTCGTTCTTTTTTGAACTTGTACAGTTTAACAGATGCTTCTGTAGTTTAATTAACTGTCTTTCTGTAAGTAACGCACCAACATTTACCAAGCAGAAATACCGTTTAACATTACACAAAAATCTGTGTTTACATTGGGAAGGGGGGGGCAAGAGGAGTGGCAGCCACAGCTGCCACAACACCTCACCAGTAAATTTAACATGCAGAATCATCTGTTAAATGGTACAAGTTCTATAATTGAATACCTCCTCCAAAAAAACGAAAAACATAAAAAGCGGTTTTTGTAAATCACCTGTGAAAACTTCCTTTTTTAGATTAAAAAGCATTAAAAACTATGTAACAACACAAAAAAATGAACCATATTTTTTTAAAAACTTTCTTGTTATTTCAAATGTCTGCTAAAGATTCCTCTGTGTAGCATTAATGAAGACGGTGAAATCGCGCAAAATAGTCCCTGTGTCCAGGGGTTAATACCATGCAAACGGTAAATTTGCGAAAGGTTTGAATATCAAATTCGTTGTCAGCAACTCCGAAAACCCCTAAAAAAACAAATTAGAGTGGTCAGTGTTCTGACGTAGTTAAAGGTAACATTTACCTTGGATACTTACAGGTGGGACCATATGAAGGTTGCAAACATCCCTAAGTGAAATGTTCCTGTGGATTTGAACTTGACTCACTTAAGTTGTCAGTCCATATCGTTAACCAATTAGCCAGCATCACCTCTCTGATAATGCTAATGATGATGACAACAACTATGATGATGATGATGTTGGTGGAACCCTTGACAGGTACTACAACTTCATGTTCCCTATCCTTCCTAGAAATTCCACGAAGGTGCAGAACATTGAACCAATTGCCCTTTCCATCAACACTTCCTTATGCAATAGGGTAGCTGATATGAGTGGTCCATGTCCACTAATATCACTTTTCATCTTTACTGTCTGACTTTGCCCTAACTTCATAGCTGTGTTAGTTATATTAACTCAAATCGGTTTCATGCTTCTTGGCATTAGGATGGAGGGGAGAAGCAGGAGGGGGTGGCGTGCTAATGTTACTTTCTAATTGCTTCTGTTGACTGCTGGCTTGTGCTTTCCTTCTTCTATATATATTGACCTGTTTCCTGGCAGATGTCTCAATCCTGACAGCTGTGGAGGTCAATTACTTGACCTAGTCACCTCTGGCGACATCAGTTTTGACAGCTTCACACCCAATACTAAGTGTGTTTTGGCTACTGACTGTCATATGTGTCTATGTGCAGAAGTTTTCACAGTTTCTACATGTGCCAATATGGATGCTAAACCGAATATGATGATGGTATGATAGAATGCTCATCTGACTCCATATTTGAAAAAATAGGCAACAGTATACAATAAAGGTTAGCAGAAATACCTTTCATTTTGTTGGTGCTGAAAAGGAATGTAAATCTCTACTTAACAAATAAGTTACTTATTTTTTCTGTGTTATTTGACTAGTTTAATTTAATTACGTTTATTTTTACTGCTAGTTTAATTTAATCATGTTTATTTTTACTTGGTGGAGGTATGCACTCTTCTGAGTGTCAATCTATGTAGATTTTATCTCGTTGTAGCTGAGTTGGAATAGTCAGCAAAAAGACGTTCTGTCACCATGCTCTTGAATTACAATTGCCTAAAAAGTGGGCAAAGAAACATTGAACATGTGTCGCAAGTAGTTCAACAAATTATATTTCTATACCATAACATCTGATTGTCTCATGGCCATTTATCCAATGATACTTATCTGATTAAGTAGTACATCAAAATGTGACTGCTACATTACCCCCTGCTTAAGTTTATAGCCAATAAGAGTATTTGGTGCCAATCTAACATTGACTCTCTACATAAATGTGTTACTTATTATATCTGTATATTACTCTACTAGTTCTACCTGTACTGCCTCCCACCCATCGTGTTGTCTTGTGTCTTTATAACTGATGCATCGAAAGAGTTATTTCCCCTTTTGTTTTATCTTGACCAGTTTCTTTCGTTGCATCCATTCAATTGGTGAAATTGACTCGTTAGCTATGACAGTCAAAATAGTTATGGTTCTGAATGTACAATTTGGGAGTCTTAGGGTGTGAGGAGCTACCCATGTAATACTATAAAGTGGCCCTGGGGTGGTTTTGAGCCACTAAGTACTGAGAGGGGGGAATAGACAAAGGAAGAGGAAATAGCTTAGAATAAACAAAAAATCGGAAATATCCTACAATCAACAATAGATAGAAAATAGCTTAGAATAAACAAAGAAATCAGAAATATCCTACAATCACAATTTAACAATAGATAGGAAATAGCAAACAATAACAATAGAAACCTACTGATAAAACAGGGAAGGGCAGCTTCTGGTAGCCAGGGTGGGGTGGGCGACCTAAGAGAAAAAGACTGAGGAGATAGTCAGTTAACATTTAGATGCCCGTTGCAGCGGATGGAAGTTGAACAGACAGTTGACATCTAGATGCGCTAGACGGCAGATGGAAATTGGACAGAGTTGACAACTAGATACCCTTGACGTTGGATGGGAGTTGATAACGACTACAGTTGAACAGTTATAGAGTTGACTGTGAAATAGAGTCATGGACAATTTTAGAGTTGACTGTGAAACAGAGATAGACGAATGTAACATCAATAGGACGGGGAGAAGACACACACACACACACACACACACACACACACACACACACACACACACACACACACACACACACACACACACACACACACAAGTCCAACAGTCAATTTATATGTGAACATTGGCGTTTGTGTTTTTCCTTTCTTTGTTCATATTTCTATTTTGTGAATCGCATGTGTTCTCATCGACAGTCGCCAACGGGAAAAGGACGATCCGGTCATAAGAGGAATAGAGGAATAGTCGAACGAAAAATTCACAGTACACGACGTTGGGAGTCGGCGATCTGACGAGGGAGCCACACGTTGGGGTTACACCCATTAGTTATGTTACTTCCAAATTCACTTTGACATGAAGTCATAATATCCTCCTCCTCCTCCGCCATCATCATCATCATCATCATCATCATCATCATCATCATCATCATCTATTAATTTGAGAATTCACATACATTTTGTTAATGTGTTCATAGTCTGCACACATCTCCCTATACTGTATCATTTGGATTGGTTTCAAACAAAACTTTATTTAATCTATGGAAGAAACATGTTTTCATTTCATCAGTCATGACCAAGTAGAAGTCTAAAGTCATTTGCAACCGTATTCTTATTCATCTGCGGTGAAGAGTGAACTTTCACCCTCCAGAAGAGTGTCATAAATTATCCACTAAACATGAATTTATTAAATCTGATTCTGGAATAAAAATGCTGGAACTGACGCACCACCAGAAATGTTTCCCTACAACATTTATTACATATTTGTCCCCGTGTTAAACATTTCCACTTATTTAATCTATGCTTATAGCTGCAAAATTTTAATTGTGTTTTCTTTCTCTCATATTCTTTTAGCAATTCCTTACAGAAGTGACGTTTGGCATTTATAACATTTTCAGCAAGGTTTTAAGAGATAATGGTGGATTAACTCGATCAAATCAAAATCTTTCTCAACCTATAACCTCAGTCGTGTAAGATTTCACACAGTTTTCACCATAAAAGAGTACATCAGCAAGATTATTAAAACAGGCGTGTATGGGCGTTATTTTAATTCACAGCTCTTGTATTAAACATATATGCAAAACAGATCCATCATTAAAACAAAGATATGGTTAACACATTTATTTACAGTTGACAATTATAAAAAGGCAAACAACGTGTATCATACAAAACAATTAAAGATATTTAATTTTTACTCTACTTTTAAGATAAAAATATTGATACAGGTTGGGGGAGTTTCTACATTTTATAAGAGACCTATGTGAGAAGTGTAACTAACAGTGAATTTTTTATATCCTCTGATCCATTTTAGGCACAATCAAGGGGAAACAATCAAGTGGTGTTTCAAACCGGTCGCCTACGATGTTATTGAGTTCGTTAATTTAATGCCTTTAAAATAAAAATATTTTTACTTTCATGCTATCATTATTTTCGTGGAAAAATTAGTTTACGATGAAAATGAGACCATTAAATGCTTCTTCAAACACTCACACATTAAATTTCAATATGAAAGAATTATACAATATCATGATTACAGAATATCTATTCATCAATTGCCATATGCAGGTAGGGTATGCCTTTGTTATAATATACATCATTTTAATTCACAGCTCATCTATTGAACATATATCCGAAGCATATCCATCATTAGAACAAAAAACACAGATAACACATTTCTTTACAGTTGATAATTACAAAACACAAGCAACATATATTATACAAAACAATCAAGGATATTTATTTCTTACTCTACTTTTAAAATATTAGCGAGAAATCTAGATTCTTCATTTTGTGGGAGCTGCACAGGAGAAGCTTTACAGCAGTGAATTTTTAATACCCTTGGACATTATGGCACCATCTCGCAACGGTATGTGAAAAAAAGCTATGTAAGTTAAATAATAATTAAATAGATCCAAATCAAAGTATATAAATTGATTGATTTTCATAATCGATCTCCTGACAAATTAGTTATCAAAAACAGGGATGGGGCTCATATTGACCCAGTAACAGAATAATCTCAATGCACAACTGTCAAGGACAATGCCTGGAAAGGAGCAATAATTAAAATGTTGCTTTTAACGAAACTGATCTTGATTGGCCAAGGTACTACCATTATCTATCTAGGCACCTACAATTATCTGAAGACATACCAATGCTATTATTAACGCTACAGTTTGGTGTTATCTCAATCATCTAAGCATTTCTGGATGCACTAAAAGTTCAGACAACAAATTACCTTGCAATACTTGCGTAGTTTAAGTCAACAGTCATTGGATAAGTATGTGATTCACACTTTTTTTCAACTGTAACTGCTATATTGTCGAGTGGAAGACAATACATAGAGATAGCACATACACGTTTTGATTACGAAATATGTTAAACTGAGTTCAAATATTCAAAAAAATTTGAATCTCTGTTGCTCGTGTTGTCGTTGAATTTCTTGTTTAAAATATTCAAGCACACAACTTTTGAAATCTTCCATGTTTCTGAAACGCTTTTGTTCAATCAAGAATTGATAAGTAATAACAACATTCGAATATGGAAAATGAGTTGAATTAAAAGAGTGAAGAACATTAAAAAAAATTAAAGTTTTGGAAAATATTCAGATAAGGCTATAAAGAACATCGAGTTCATAAAATAGACGCTTCATTAAAAGAAAGACACTGAAAGAAACGATTGTAGTAAAAAGGTTGGGAAAAAACTACAATTCTTTTTCTCTTTTCTTTTTTAACTTTCTTAGCATTTTATTTTTGTTGGGAATCGGTCATATATTTACTTGCTATTTCAGACACTCCAACTGGGAGATATTTTTAAGTCCCATTAAGTGCAATTGTTTGTATCTCCCTTGCACTTGGTTCCCTGGGTATATTCGCCAGTTAGTTTGTTTTATTTTTTAATTCTTTTTCATGGGTTCGGTTGCTCTTACAATTACCAGAAGGATGAAGATCTTCCTAAGATTCCAGTTTCTTTTCATGTTGTACATCAGACCTTGGTATTTCGTTATCTTTTCCATTTCAGCTCTGTTTAAGCCAGCATCGTTGGGAATACCGACACTGAAATTAGTTCAGTTGATTATGTGTAGTGCGGTAAGAAAGAGAAAGAGTAGTAGTAGGAGGAGGAGGAGGAGGAAGAGGAGGAGGAGGAGGAGGAGGAGGAGGAGGAGAAAGAGGAGGCGAAGGCGAAGGCGGCTATTAACTTGTAAAATGGAGTCAAAGTGACAGACAATACAATACAGGATTAATTGATGCGATCAGTACACATATTAAGCTTTCATAATCTCTTTTGCAGCATAGGAATGAAGAGGCAGGTTACACACGACCACCCACCGGTGTTTACCTACTCACATGCTGCCTATCTTCTCCCAATTCTAACACCTATGTACTAAGGGGCGCATCATAGACATTTTCAAAAAATTATCTTTTCATAGCAGCACAGTATCAAACTGAAAGATGAATTTAGCACATAAAAAATACATAAACGAAAAATTGTATCAAATCCACAGTCCATCTTTTCTTTCTTTTAATTAATTTTTCACTTTATACCTATAGAACTGAGCTTTTTTGGGGGGGTGGGGGGGTCGCTCTGACATTGGACTATATAGTTTTTTATTTTTTATGAAAAGTTACAAAAACAAGACAATAAAAGACAAAAAATTTGACACAAGGCCACTCAAAAATTGGGGAGTGAAGGTCTATGGACATCTCCATCACTGTACTTTTGTTGGTCTATACTAGTCCTAGCTATTGTTATCATTCGCCATAATACCCCACACGCACACTGGGGTCCGTCCTACTTAAGATTCCCAAATCAAATCTTTTTTTTATTTTTATTTATTTATTTATTTTATTTAATGTAAATATAAAATCTGAATAGAATAAAATTATATAATATAATCGTTTATTTAATTCATTAGCGTGAGGTGGGGAAAAAAGTAAAAAAAATAAGCAAAAAGGTGTTAGTAGGACCTTCCCAACCCTCTCTAAATGGTAGACTGCTTACTATTTTCTGGTTTGCTGGTGTCCAAAAATAAGCAGGTCGGCTTCTAAGTGAGGCCGAATTCTAGACTGGGTCAAAAAAAAAAAAAAGGGTGTGGTGGGAGTATATGAAGTTGCTCCAAGATGAGATCAATTATTGGGTGGCAGGGGACAAAAAGAAACAATCGGGGTGTGGTCATCTTGGAGGTTTCCTATTGGCGGTGGATGGGGCCATTTACTCGGCCAGCTAAAAATCTAGTCTAGCAGTTGTTTTAGGGGTTTAGAGTCAGGTCAGGCAGAATCTGGAAGCATCACGCCAACTTGGCATCTCTATACATGCACAGACTCGTTATCTTTATCCATCTTCAGTCATAGTTATGGCCTGTAATCGTCTAATTCTTTCTTCAACGATGTGATCACTCCTTTAATGACTTGACCAGGGATGGTCCCCTCATGTAATCTTTTTGTATCGCATCTGATTTTTACCTTCAGCTGGTGCTTCAAGAAGGGGACTAGATCCTGATCAGCAAAAGATTCAACCCCACGCTTCTCTTGCACTCTAGACGTCCATATCACCATGGCCACGGCTAGGATTGCAAGAAACACCATTCGTCTCTTCCTATCCCACGTCAGCTTAGATGATGTAGGACACGTCCAGCGGGCAAGGCGGCTTGGGATCGATGCAAGTCATCATCTCATTGACATGTGCTCAGTACTGTCTGAATGCATGTTCTGGCGTTTCCTCAGCTGGGGTCCTGCAACAGGGACACCCGGACGACCTTACTAGTCTGGCACTTTTCATTATGGCATTGAGGAGCAACGCATTTTGGGCCAATCGCCAAGTCAAGGAGTTGTTGAGATGACTCGAACCTGGTGCCCAGCTCCACTGGGAGCAGATTTCCTCCTTTGACAACCCCAAACGCTCGATTGAGTTGTCAACAGCCCCCCCCCTCACTAATTTATTATATAGTTCCTTTCTAGTAAACTGTGTAAGGTCGCTGGACCTTGGGAGGTTCCTTAACACTGCCCTACACGTGCCTTGACCTTGTGGTCAAAGATGAAGTCAGGGAAAGGGGCCTCGACTGTAGGGTTCCATGTGTACTCTTATGTCAAGGTTCAGCTCAGGAAAGCCAGCCTCTCAGTGTCTCGATAACACCTCAAGTCAGACACTCCCAGGCCTCTCTCACACAGATGTTAAACACAGACCTGTCTTCGAACCCAATGTTTCCCTTTGTCCCAAAGAAGCGAGGATAGCTTGCTCTTCAGAGATTTTAGATAGTTCTCAGGCAGGGGAAATACAGCCAGTAAGTAAAGGATGGGCAGAAAGACAGGTGGCACACCTCCGCTCTTCCCTTTAAAGGGTAGTTTCCTTCAAATTCACAAGTCGACCACGGCTCTAATCTTTGACTTTACTTCTGACTAATTCTTTTCGACCTGGCCCGAACCATACACAGAGAATCTGAACCAGGCTGTCCATCCAGCTGAAGTGAGCAGAAAGGGAGTCAGCGTCCAGGTCCCCAACCAACTGGTTGACTTGCTGCGGTTGATTTTGGCTCTCATGGTTTTTTGTACTGTGTGAGCGCCTCTGCCTTGATGTCTCAGATGCTCATTACAAAGACGGTGATATCATCGGCAAATGTGTAAACTCTGGCTCTCAATTCACCAGACAGAGTGATCCTGTGCAGGACCAGACTTGCCTCCCGGTCTTTTTGTATTGTGTGAGCGCCTCTGCCTTGATGTCTCAGACGCTCATTACAAAGACAGTGATATCATCGGCAAATGTGTAAACTCTGGCTCTCAATTCACCAGATAGAGTGATCCTGTGCAGGACCAGACTTGCCTCCCGGCGCCTCAGCTTGCAAAGTAGCAGCTCTAGCGCAAGGACATAAAGCAGGGGAGACAGTAGACAGCCCTGATGCACAGACCAGGAGATAGCAAAGGACTTTGAGCACTTCCACTGCTATTGGTGCATGGTACAGTACAGAGATCCATTTGCCTGTTGCAATCCGACAGGCTTCAGAACAGATGCCAGGAAGTGATAATCAACCCTATCGAAAGCTTTGGACTGATCCAAGTTGATCAGCGCAGCTTCCGTGTCATCTTCTATTCTTCAAGTGCAAATTGTTTTGAATCGATCTTCATGGCATAATTCTGCTCTAGTTTGATCAGTTTGCCGATAACGACCTGCAGCTGATTCGATAGGGCTTTGGTCAAAATCTTTAACTGTGTTTAGCAGAGTTATGGCCTGTAATCGTCTTAATTCTTTCTTCAACGATGTGATCACTCCTTTAATGACTTGATCAGGGATGGAACCCTCATCACACCAATGGTTGAACACATCCGTCATAATCGGTATCAACATGGGCGACAGCCTCAAATACTATTTGTTAGGCAGACCATCAAGTCCAAGCGATTTGTTGCAATTAACCTGCTTCAGCGCAGTCAGGACCTCCTGCTCTGTTACCCTGACCTTGCAACTAGCTGCGCTAGCCACCTCGAGGTGGGGAGAATCGGCCAAATAGTCGCCAAATTCATGAATAAGGAGATTGGGCTGTTGTATGAAACACTCTTCGAAATGCTCTCGAAATCCCTCGCAGACCCTCCCCCACATACTGATTCGACCTCAGGGTGCGTCCGTCAAGGTGCTTGATGCTAACTATATACTTGTCACCTTGCCTATGTCTATATTGGAGTTCATGGCTTTGTTGGCTACTTTCCCAAGTTTAGCCCTAACTACTTGGCCCTTGTAATGGCCTCACGTCGAAGGTCCTACTTAGCTAGTTCTTGACCTACAGTATCTCTTAAATCCATGACCTTAGCTAACTTTTCCTCTGGGTGCTTCTTCGTCCTGGCCTTATCTGATGCAAGACGGAGAAGTTTCTAAGCTTAGCTTTTAGGCTAACCCACCACCTACTCCTTGTAACCTCCCCCACTAAAGCCTCTTGAATAAGCTTAGCTAGTTTTCACTCTGACATTGATATTAAAAGCCTACTTTTTCTATTAAAAATTATTAAAACAAATTTTTTAATGTACTCAGTCATGGATGTGCGAGAAACTAAATAAAGATGAACAAATTTGCATATTCTTTGAAAAACGAGGGTCCATTAATTAATTATTCATTCTTTTTATGGTTTCTTAGGCGATTGGTTTCATTTAATGATTACGCTTAATTCTATTTATACATAGTTTCTAGATTGTGCATAATTGCATAGAGTTTAAGACAAAAACGTTCTAGCACACGGATATGTTTTTTTATAAATGCATTTTATATATTTATAGTTATATCTATCTATCTATCTATATATATATATATATATATATATATATATATATATATATATATATATACACTAGCAATTCAGCCCGGATTTGCTTTGGCCCTATGTACTGTTCATAACTTTATGTGCATATGTATATATATATATATTAAAAGTTCGACTCATATCACAGGAAAACAGGACATAATGCAGAAGTGACCATCCCCCCTTCTCTTTTTAAATTCATTTTTAATATCTATCGGCCAGACACCCCCGCACCACCCCATTGCTATAGAGACATTCAGATCTAAAGTGAGTTAGACACCCCACCCCATTCCCTCACCAAGTCATTTGTCAAAAACATGTGCCAAGGTCACAAGGAGAAACCATCTAGAAATCCCACCTCCACCCCAAACGAAGCAGTACACGGAAAAAAAAGAGGAGAAAAGAAAAACCCCGTTTTGGTAGGAGTAGCGTGCATGGAAAAAAAAGGAGTTTTAAAAAAAGAATGGAGCTGATCACATTGTCGAACAAATGTTGATAATAAAAATGCTACAGACACCAGTCAACATGATTCACTTGATAAATTGGAAGTTTACTTGACTTAATCCTCATTCCTGGAGCCAAAAAGGGAACAGAGAAAATTATGAAAACACCTTGGCTTAGAGACATCAGGATGACACATATCCTCGAGTGAAAAGGATGCATTGAACAGCAGCAACGCGACATGTGGTGAAATGGCAACTCTCTCAACTGAGCCTTATCCCTGGAGCTGAAAAGGGAATTCAACAGAACTACAAAATTACCTTGGTTCGAGATATGGGAAGGACACAGCCGAATGTCGGTGGTTGAGAAAACAAGCGAGAAAGAAACAGAAGGGAAGACAAATGGACAAGCAAACTTCGAAGGATATTGACTCACGTGTCGTGTCGGCGAAATGGGTCTGCCTCACATTATAACATCAGAACATTGTTGTTGGACATTTAATCATCAGTTGAATGCACGTCCTCACAGTTAAATAATATTTAATATCCCCCCCCCTCCTTATCTCACAAATATCGACTTGCTGGACTGAACAGTTTTCTTTAATGTTGCCCCCCCCCTTTTGACCCGTTGGACACTGTCTTCATGTTTTCTTATTATTTTCTTTTAATATTTTGTCTTGATTATTGAATTTTTAACGCACAATAAATGGCATGCGTATAATATATAAACAACCATGTTGTTCCGTTATTCATTGCCTGGTATTTCGTCAACCGTGAGTCTTATAAGGAAATTCCATGACGGATGTACTGTCCAGAACCTGAGTAAGTGCTACTGGGTTGTGATAATTTTACATCATTTTTTTTTATTTTACGATATTCAGGGATAAATTCCCTTTTGGGATTTTTCAACTGGGATGTATCATCATACTCATGTCGAGGTAACCTACATCTAAAATTTCAAGTGTTTAGACCCAAAATTGGTGGAGGAGTTTGGTAGAATCCGCAAAAGTCAACTCTTTCAACTTTGACCTCTTGGCAGCCAAATTTTCGCCCAAAAACTAATTAAAAGCTTGCTGCGTGTCTAAATACCTGTTATGTAAAATTTCAAATGTTTAGACCCAAAATTGGCTGAATAGTTTGATAGAGACCGCAAAGGTCAAATCTTTTGACCTTTGATCCCTTGGCAGCCAAATATTCGGCCAAAAAACAATTAAAAATCTTGCCCTGTGTCTGAATGCACTTTATGTAAAATCTCAAATGTTTAGACCAAAGATTGGCTGAGAGGTCAATTTTTTAAAAACTTTAACCCCAATTTTGACCCCTTAACATTTATTGTTTTGGGCTCAAATTAAATTAAAAAGTTTGATCCATGTCCAATTCAACATCTAAAATTTCAAATGTTTAGACCCAAAACTGGTGGAGGAGTTTGGTTGAGGTTTCAAAGGTCAAATCGTTGAACTTTGACCTCTTAACAGCCAAATTTCTGACAGCCAAATCTCTTTTAACTTTGGCAGAAACAAGTAGCTTTCGAGAAATAATGACACGCATTATGCACTGTAATTCACTGTTCTACACATGTGTGATAAGCAACTATACTTCTCTCTGCACGACGCTGCCATCTCACCCCCAATTTCTTTTTTAGTTTATAGTCTTTGAGGGTGGGTATGCTGACAACATATATTAAGGTTAAACTTGTGACAAATACTTTGGCAATCCTCCCCACCTTCATAAAATAAGGGAATGTCTAAAGCCGTTCTTAACATTAGGACGTTGGGGATTGGCTACCAACAACAGCCATAGTTTAATTTTTTACGAGTGGGCCCTAATACTTGATAATAATTTTACTACAACAAGCTGTCTTATATGTTATATATTTTTTTCTCTATTAAATCAAAAGAAAGTATTTTATTGGATTTAATCCAGAGGATAACTAAAATGGTTTGAATGCAACCATGATTTAAAATCTAAAGCTAATCTAAAGCAACTCTTTCCACTTACACGTTCTACTGCCCCTTCTCTTATAAACTTCCTTTCCCCCTTTTTTCAGCGATATTCAAAACATCTTCACCACCACCAGAACGCAAGATTTTTACGTTACTGGCATAAATAAACTTGTTTTGCGTTGGCAAAAGTGTGTTGATTCTGACACTGCTTATTTCGATCAATAAATTTTTGTTTGAGCTGAAATATATTCATCTGAATTTAAAAGTTAAAACCACAAGAACTTTCTTGTTAATTTGATAAATATCTTAATTTTTAAATATTTATAATCTATATATATATAAAAGCGAAAATGTGTGTATATATGTATGCATGTATGTATGTATGTATGTTCGCTTTTTTTGAATGTCTGTAAAAGTTTTTTTTTTGCTGGACTTCTCGGTCGGCTCATTCCTCCTTAAAACTTTTTATATCACGTCTAAATGATAATAGCTATGAGTTATGAACGGGTATCGCCTGTCTATTAAATTTGCCTGATTTTCACGCACTAATTTTTCCAGATTTTTAGAGCGTTCCGTGTATCTTTCACTTTTCAGTATAAAACAAGCGAAAACTGGCTTGCAGCCGTGTCATGTTTCAAGGTCAAACATCATGCGACTTAAAGTTCTTGCAGCTGTTAATTTCATTTTATAAACGTTAAATTAAGAGGTTTTTCATTCCTCTTCTCTCGTGGCCGAAATGGCTAGGGCCCAGGGTTTTTTTCCATTTCGTTTCCATCTCCACGTCAAAAGTTCGGGGTTCAAACCTACTTTCCTCCTAAAACATTTTTTTTTCTTTTACACCTTCAAACACCCGACCAACGTTCTTTTTTAAAACAGGATTGTTTTTATCACACCCCGCCCCCAACACACACACCTACAAACACCCGGGCCACGCCGGTTACCCCCACTCTAGTCTATATATATAAAAGCGAAAATGTGTGTATGTATGTGTGTTCACATTTTGTGTATGTCTACAAAAGGCTTTTTTCGCTGTGATTCTCGGTTACAACTTTTTATATGCTGTCTAAATAATATCTACGACTAAGAAACTCTGGTTGCAGTTATCTTTAATTTACCCGATTTTTACAAGCTATTTTCGAGATATTTTTTGATTGCTGCATAGCGGGGAAAACAGAAACTGGCTTCCAGCGCAAAACTAGGTCAAACATCACGCGACAATGTTCTCGCATCTGCTAATTTCGTTTTATAAATGTCAACTTAACATACTTATCACTTCATCTATTCCCGTGGTCGAGATGGTTAGGTCGCAGGGTTTTTTTTCCATTTCTTTTCCACCTCCGCGTCAAAGGTTCGGGGTTCAAGCCTACCTTTCTACTAAAACTTTTTTTTCTTTTACACCTCCAAACACCCGGCCAACATTTTTTTTTTTTAAACAGGGTTGTTTTGATCTACTCCCCCCCCCCCCAACACACACATACAAACACCCGGGCTACGCCGGGTACTCCCTGCTAGTCTTCTATATATATAAAAGGCAAAATGTGTGTGACCATTTCGTATATGTCTTCGAAAGGCTTTTCTCGCACACGCTCCCGGGGTCGTTACTATCGCTTAAAACTGTGTATATAGGTTCTAGATAATAATATGTAGGATTTGGGAACACATGTAGCTTATAGATTTATTTACGTCGACTTTTACAAAATGATTGTTATTTTGGCTTCTCGCGTGTTGATTGGGCTTTTTAGTATAAATAAACTGAAACTAAGCTCAAACGGACGTTCTCGGCATTGCACCGGGAAAAACGTCCAGCGTGAGTTCTATTTGATCTTCTTAATTAGGTCAAATGGAAGCAGCAGAGTTAACTTTTATTGGGCACGCCTGTTTTTATAGTTAAATAAATAAATTCAAACCTGCTTAAAGTTGTCTGTCGCCGTGGCTCAATGGTTAACGTAGCACGGGTTTTTTTTTCACACATTAATTTCCAACTCAAGGGTACGGGTTCGATTCTCATACTCACCTACCAAAACATTTTTTTTTATTATTATTTAACACCCTCTCCCCAGAGTTTTGATTTACCTCAAGACACCCAGGCATCGCCGGGTACCCCCCGCTAGTCTATAATATAAATCTTACCTGTCTGTTTAAATGCATGTATGTATGTATGTCTGCTTAAAACTTTTGACAAAGGTGACAGATTTTCACGAGATTGCTATCGCTTTGAAGCTTGATCCTTCGCACAACATATATTGTAAAATTGGCTAAAAACATTAATTCCTTCACCCTCAATTGGGTACTTTTCTACAAGGAGGGGTTGCTTTTTGCGCTGATATTTTCGAAAGTCATCACCTCTTTTCAATTGACTAGCCTTAATTTAAACCTTTACCACTTCTGGTTTCATGAAGGATGCAACAGCAAAGACATCGTTTTTTTTTTTCACGTTCTCTTCCTCCTTCGCGGTACAGGTTTGAGCCTTCCTGCTACTACTTTTAAATTTTTAATTTGCTAAACACACACCGCCAAACCTCCAAGTATCCAGGCTAGTTATACTTATAAATTAAAATTTTAGTAATGGTTATATTCTTTTTTACTTTACTTTCCTAATTATGGCAGTCGAAAAGTTTTTGAAATTTTATCCTCTCGTCTGACACAACTATATAATTTTTCTCTTTCTTTTTCTTTTGTTATCGTTGCATCTTTCTGTTTTGCCCTCCCCTTTACTTCTTTATTGTTTTCAATTATTTCTTACCCCACCCAAATTCTGAATCTTCCCTTTTATCATTTTCTACTTATATTTTATGTTAAAATAGATTTTAGACTTTAAATTATTTCATTTTAAACTTCCTTTCTGTTAAACTGATCTTTTCATTTTTGCCTTGCCGGGAAGCCTTTTTTTTTTTTTTTATTATTATTATTATTTGTTTGTCTATAAGTACGAATATTTTGGATTTTCAATATTTTGATGGCAGATTTGAACCTTCCATCTATTATTAATTGTCTATTTGAACTCCACACCTCGGATTGCAAATGATTAATTTTCGACCTTTTAGAGTACAACTTCATAGGTTATTTAATATTTGAAAATTTTTGGATTTCACTATTAATCCATTCCTGCTTTGAATTCCAGATTCTTCCATTTAGACTTTATGGAATACAATTTCATCAGTAAATTAAGTAACAACTAGCAGGACCTGTGGAAAGACCACAGATTGAGAAATATATTTAATCAACAAATATGTTTTGATAAAGCTAATATTTTTCTAGATAGCACTAAAAATCAGTTTTTTTGACAGAAAAAAATAACAGGCAGTAAATATGAGTTTATTAAAATTTCTATGAAAATAGTGTCCATCGTATGAGATAAATTAATGTCCTAATAAATACTCAGAAAGTAATATTATGCTACATAGTTCAATATAAATAATAATATAAATTTTAAGAGACAGTCTTTCATTTACTCCTTCAGCTCACCACATCTTAACAAGTAATGTTCTTGTTTTTTGCCATTTCTTTCAAATATTACCTTTTGTATATAACATTTCGCTGACTTCTTTCTTCAGCGAAGAACCGCTGCACGTCGAAATCACAAAGAGTTCCTTTCTCACATCTTTACAACAATGATCATATATTATTATTATTATGATATTTGAAATAAGGTTGCATACAAGGTAGGTCATTGTCATACTCTTGTCCATGGATACCAGATTGGACTTTTAAAGCCAAATATTTCAAATTTGGACGTTTTTGAAGCAGCTTAGCCTTCAAAAATTGTATTTGTCCTTTTTAAAAGTATAACGTACAGACTAACTAAGGAACAATCAAAATGTAATATAGCTCCATCTTCTAGTCTACTAGCATTTCAGCCTGGCGTTGCCTGGGTGTTTGGATGTGTATGATGAAAAAAAAAAAAAAAAAAGTGGTAGTAGGAAGGCAGGCATACCGCGAAGGAGGAAAAGAACGGGGGGGGGGGAAACCCTGACGTCTTTGTTGTTACGACCACTGCCAAACTGGAAGTGAGGTAGGTTTTAATTAAGGTTAGACACTCTAAAGGAGAGGTTGACTTTCAAACATATTGGCGAAAAAAGCGACCCCCCCCCCTGTAGAAAAGTGCCTAGTTGAAGGTGAAGATATTAATATTTTTAGCCAATTTTTCGATATTTGTTGTCTGAAAGGTCGAACTTCAAAACAATACTGATCTTTTATAAATCCGTTGCCTCTGTCGAAAGTTTTAGGCAGACATGCAAACATACATACATAGAGATATCTATTGGTAACTAAAAATTTTCGACCAAACCGATTAAAAAGCTTGCCCTATCTCTGAATACCCTTTATGTCAAATTTCAAATGTTTAGACCAGAAATTGTCTGAATAATTTGGGAGAGACCGCAGAGGTCAAATTTTTTTAAACTTTGACCCCTATTATGACCCCTTAAAATTTATTGTTTTGGGCTCAAATCAAGTTATTAAGTTAGATCCATGTCCAAGGAACCTGTACATAAAATTTCAAGTGTTTAGAGCCAAAATTGGCGGAGGAGTTTGGTAGAGTTCTCAAAGGTCAAATTGTTGAACTTTGATCCCTTAACAGCCAAATTTCTGGCCGAAAACGGATTACAAAGATTTTCCCAAATCTCAGTACCCTGTATATCAAACTTAGAGTCTGTAGACTGAAAATTGACAGAGTTATTGCGTAAAGAAATGTACACAGACACATATGTTCACTTTTATAGATATAGAACTAGACATTGATTTTTATTAGAGTAGATGATTACATGTTATTTTGTATTTTTTCCTCTGTCTCCAACCTACAAAATTTTATCTAGTAATTTAAAATGTTGCAATTATTCAAATTTTAACAGGTTATTTTAAGGTCTAAAATGTTGCAGACAAGTATAAAATCTATAATATAAAGAGCATCTGCATGTATGTTTGTATGTCCAGTTAAAGTAGAAAAACAACAAAACAAATACCCACACTGTGTTTTTTGATCGGTGTTGCCTCACATTTAAAATTTAGCAATTAAAATACTTATTCTTGACATTAAACTGTTGCAGATTTCGTTAGGGGTGGGGTGGGAGATCAGTTTTTTTTTGTCATTCTTCTATTGTTATCCATGTCCCTAGGCAGCGCCACATATTCCTGCTAATTCTAAGCAATAGAATATTCAGTTTTCATTATCACACAAGTGATCTTTTCATTATCAAACAAGTGATCTAGCAAGAAACTCAACAAAAGTGGATGCTTTATTACTCTTCATCGTAAAAAATACATTTGGTAATATTTGTAGTAGTCACCTTGGATGGGCATCCAGTTTCCACTGAAGAGTAAGTTCTAAGGGAATATGAATTTTGCATGCAGCACCATACATATCTGTCAGGAGGTGGAAAGAGATGACATACAGTGCTTACCATTCCTTGTCAGTACCAAATAGGTGACCAATCGGTATTAACCAGGCTCAATGTTGCTTAATTTTATATCATATTAGAATGCAGCTAGACAGAGAAAAAAACAAATGTTCAAAACTTCTGAGTGTTACTTTGTTGTCCTCTTGAACATGAAAAAGTAAAATAATTTAGACCCAAGAATAAGACAAGACAAACAAAAGGTAATCATTACTATGAGCGACAAATTATTTTAAAACAAATTCTGTTTGGAAATTAGTCAAAAACAATTTTATTTTGATTTACCAAATCATTTATGATCTATTTGCATTAAAAGAACTTAATATTTGTAAAAAGTTTCACTCAAATTTATTGTAACATAAAAAATGCTCATATTTGTAATTTGCATTCGTTTTGAATCAGAAGTCTTGAGCTGTACATTTTAAAAACAAGCTGAACAAGTGAAGCATGCATGGTCACCCGTGACTGCACAGTGAAAAAGGCATAAAAAAAAAAAATGATTAAATTCATTTGTCCCACCCCCACTATTTAGGCCCAAAAGTCCTCAGGGGATATCAAATCCTGGTGAAAATGAACAAACAGTGCAGTTTTAGGCTTTAACATGTGTAACTGAGTTCTGCACCATGCAAAAAAAACGAAATGACTAATCCATCATATGCGCCCCTCCCATTTAGCCCCAAAAGCCCTCAAGGCCTTAACATATTTAAATTTGAGTTCAGCACGATGCAAAACTGCTAAATAGACATACTCAGAAAATTTTGGACAAATATGGTAAAAAAAAGTTTCAAAAATGAAATGGGGAACACCCAAGAGTTATCGCAAAGTATAGACAAACAAAATTATATAGAAATCAGTTACAACTTTTCAGAAAGTTTTATAAAAATCCAAGGCATCAAATTTTTTTGATAAGCACAAAACTGTCAATTTTAGCCATTTTAACCAGAAAGACACCCCTATGGGTGGGGGCAACCAGAGTTTTCCTAGAAAATCTGTTCTATTACTTTTTTTTACTCATATCATGTTAAATGTTTGTGCAAAATTTAAAAACATTCCAAGGCGTAGTTATTGAGAAAAGTGCAGACAGGCGAACGGACAAGGGTGAATTTACAGGTCCATCCTCCTTTTGTCGGAGGGGGGGGGATGTTCTTTTATGAACACGCTCTATCGGCAGATAAGTCTTAGCCACCATTTTTCTTGTTAATATGATAACACGTTGCAAGGAACATAAGGAATAGGAAAGAACTTCAACTAGTTGTTTCAGGTTTTAATAAAAGACCTTTATTCCTCATTTTCCTGCCACACAACTTCTCGTTATGGCTATGACATCACCCATGTCTCTAACATGATAGTCTGTGCACACAACTCAGCATTTGTATACAGCTACCATACGCGTGTCTGCTACTCTGTTACAGTGGCAACATCTTTCCATTTGAATAAATACTTATTTTTTTTCAAGTAAAGAAAATATCTCTAGTTAGAGATATTATTCTGTTTTCAGTAACCATTTTCCCTCTAGTCAAGCATTGATCAGCTGCATCAGCAAAACATGTAATTTGCATTACTTTAAACAGGACTTATACTAATTAGTTTGTAAGTCGATTTCTTATAGCCATTCAACACACGCAAACATGTAAAAATGATTCTTCTGAACATTACATTAGACATGGCTTACTCACTTCCGTTCCGATTATGTACATACTGGCTCTCATTAGATTAAAAATGGCTGAATGTAGATTACATATCTCAACAGCAAATAGGTTGCATAGAAAGAAAGGATATGATGGATGTATAATGTGAGTTTTTAAGTCAAACTTAAATCTGGATATTATAGAGAGGTGTGTGCAGAATAGGAGAGTTTGTTAGTTTGGTTACACTGAAACAATGAACAAGAGTTTTGTGTTAGTAGATGTAAAACAATGGAGGGTCAGTTTGATATGAAGAAAACTAAGGAAAACATGGGAGGAAATGGTGTGAATGGACTTCAGAGAAAAAGGGATAAAGACTTGGTCATTGATAGGTTAACTTGGAAGTCAATTTCTAAAATCCGTTCAACACGTACCAACATGTAAAATGGACATTAAACTGATGAAGGAGAACACATAAAGTAAATTGGCTCCAAACTTTTTAAATATGAATTTTTTTAACACAAATAGATCACAAACTAGCAGATAAAGTAAATTAAACTGCTTTTGATTAAATTCCCAATGGCAGTTCCTTAAAAATAATTTATGTCGGTATTAGAAATGATAAAAATATTTAAAAAATAACAATAAAATAAAACAAAATTAATGTAAATACTTTTATTTAATTTTCTTCAAATGAGTCTAGCAAATTGCAATGTTTTATTTTTGACAGATAAATAGATGGAAGGCTACTTTTATTACCACTCTCATTTGAAGAAGAGAGAGAGAGAGAGAGACAGAGACTATACTCCAGAAAGAATAGTCTTCTCTGAAATAGATGATGTACAATTTATTTATGGAAACAAAAAGGTATTCGGGCTCAAAAAACTTCCTTTATGTGGAAGTGGAAATAGAAAAAGGTTGATGAACATAAACATTAATCAAGGTTATTATCCAATGAAACGACATTTTGTTTACATCTTGGTTTGAATATGTTTCTAAAGTATTATCACATATTGTATCCCCTCCCCCATCCCTTATTTTTTTTTTTTTAGTAATTGAATCTAAAAAGATATCTGGTATGTGCAGAATAATTAACAGTTGGAAACTAAAAAATAAAGACAACAAACAATTTATAGCAAATAATTAAATTCTCTATCAATTTGTTTTTTTAATGTGTGTAAACTTTTTCCAATCCTCCCTCCTCCAAAATTTCATTTTTTATGTCTATAAACATGTTGAGATTATCTACTAAACTTAGGCAATTAAGTGTGGTATTACAAAGTTTTTTTTTGGGCGAGGGGGGTACACTTAGACCTAATGGAAATTAACGCCGTTTATATATATATCTTTTTAGCATGAGCCATCACAAAAAAAAACAAAAAAAAAACACTTTTTTCTGTGTGCGTGTAAACAAGATGGTATGCATCCAAATCAAATTCTGGAGGAAAATTTCTTAAGTTTCCACATATAAGTTGGTAGAGAATTTAATTGTACTGTGTTATAAATTATTAGTTTCTTATTCATTAATTAATTTTCTCTCTTTTTTTTTTATTTTATTTATTTATTTATTTATTTTTTTAGAGTTCTTAACTTAAACAATTCTGAACTTCAGCCTAAATATCTATTATTTCATTCTGAGCAATCCAAACTATATATTCAAAGCAGCTAAGACTTTACCAATATATGGGGGAGAAAAAATATCTCATCTGTATAGAATATAACTGTCTCTTTGAGTGACTGGACGTAAACTGGCCTGAAATTAATAAGTAAATTTCTTTTTTAAGAATTAAAAAAAAAAAAAATTTTTTGTTAAATAAAAAAATATATAAAATTAAAAAAAAAAAAAAATTGTTGCATAGCTAATGAAAATCTGAAAAATATTGTTCAAACAAAATTTCTTGTAAAATAAATAACAAACATGAGGTTTTATAATACATTTTTTTTTATTTATTTATTTTTTAAATAGCTTTGTTTTTTTCTTTGTTTTTTAAGCTGTTTTTTTTTTTTTTTTTTTAATTCACCGTAAAATTAAGAGTTGTAAATCAATAAAGAAAATTATGAAGAGTTTGATCGCGGTTTGTAAATTATCGACCTTCTGATGTTACAGCATTACAAGATATTTGTCCTATTTGTAAAGTACATATTTGAGGTATTAGATAGCTCAGAGGATGGATACAAATTAACAAAAAAAAAAAAAAAATCTGTGTGCAAGCCAAATAACTTGTTAACGGTAACACCAAGATACTAGTACACCGTTATGAATGGCCAAAGACAAATAGCAACATTAAGTGTAATCTTTTTTTTTTTTTCTTTCAATGTTCACAGGATGAAGAGAAGCTATTGTACATATTTAATATATGGCCTCAATGAGATGGCTCAATGTTAAAAAAAAAACAATAAAAAAAAAAAAGGGACTTTAAATATACAATTAAAAAAAAAAAATTTTTTTTTTTTTTTTTTTTTTTACTCGACAGATTTCACAAGAGATCAATCATTAATATGAAAATACTTTAAAAAAAAAAAAAATAAAATAAAAGGTTGATGAAAGGAGAGAAAGAGAGTTGGAGTTATTAATATCTCTTTTTAACTTAGCATCACAATTTTTGCTTAGGATGGCATTAAAAAAAAAAAAAAAAAAAAAAATACAGATTTTTTTTTCACTGTAATGATTAGCAAATGATTCTAGTTCACACACAATATGACCAATAAAAATTGTTGCATATACAAATATTTTATGCTTATTTATTTTTTTTTTTAATTTATTTATTTTTTTTTTCAAAACAAATTCTGAAATGATTTATACCAACTAACGGCACCCGTGGTATTCCACAGTCATAGGCTTCATCTGTTGTATATTGCTGCCGTGCTTATGGGAAAAAGTGGGAGGGGGGGGGGGATTTTTCTCCAAAACTCTTGTAAGAGTTTTTGATATATTTCCATTCTATGGACATACGGTACATATACAGACTTTATAATATTATTGTACAAACTTAATTCAAATCAAAATATACCTACTCAAATAGTCTGGTTAATGTAGTTTCAAAATATATCTAATTATGTTGGGTCTATCTCCAAAACCCTTGTAAGAATTTAACATATTTTCATTCTTTGGACGTCTAGTGCAAACGCAGAACACCAGGATATTTAAATACCATCTTCGGACAGAACAGATACTACACATTGATCCTAGTCTGATAGTTAAGAAAGTGTATTTTAGTTAGAATTTCAGGCTTGACATAACAGCGATATCAGATGAAACTTAAAAAATTACTTTTTTGCATTGCATCTTCGGCAAAAAGAAAAAAAAAAGGCGGTGGAGGATGATAACGTATGTACGACCATTAAATTGCCTTATTATTATATAGATTACAAAATTTTTTTCGGGATCGGAGTAATGAATAGTGATTATGTTACAGAAAATGATTACAATAATACACATTGTATTATTATTCCTATTTACAATGCCCCCCCACGGGACAGAGTTAGACACCAGAGTCGTTTTTTAATGTGGAGAAAAGGAACAAAAAATAAAAATTGTCTCAGTCGTGAAGGATTTCTCCTCCACCAACAGAAAACAAGAAATTGAACTGCAGCATCTACTAGTAGTAGTAGAGATGCCGATTACTTAATGCTGGGTATTTCATACCTGATAAATGTGAATGCATTTCCATAGGCCACAGGTTACCCAGCAGTAATTACATCTAGCGTGAGCATAAGGATACACACACACACAAACATATTATATATATATATATATATATATATATATATATATAAGGGTTTAAATGAAAAGGATTTCTCATTTTATTTAGCTTTTAATGGATAGGGGCAACAATTTTTTTGCAAACTAAAAATTATAGACACACACATACATGTATATCACCATTTCATACACACACACACCAATATTAGTGATGAGATGATTCCAATACCCCCTTTAGCCCCCCCCCCACCCTCATTCTTCTATAAGTATCTATTATACTTTAAATTACAGATTCTGATTCTTTGTGCATTTTAAAAAAAATTTTATTTTTAGATTTAAAAAAAAAAAAAGTGTTTACAAGAGTAGTTCCTTTAAATTTTCTGAAATGTTTTTCCTCGTAATCGATTGAAAATAGTGAAACAACTAAAGACGTTTTTCTCTTTTTAAACAAAACCGATTTGCAGTAGTTTGTCATGAATTCACAAAATGTAATCAGATTATTTTTATAAACAATCATAGTTGACTAAAATCTTTTTTGTAATAAGTTTTCATTTAGAATAGACTAGGAAGCAATTAATTTTAAAAACACTGCATAGAAAGAACAAAAAAGACGGCTGAAAATTATCGAACTTTTTTCTTGCTTTTCTCTTTGAAGATCACAAAGTTGATATTTATTTTTGACTAACAGCTTGTGGATGCTATGTGGTGTGCACAGTAATCACATCTACCCCCTCCCTCCCTCCCTCCCTAGATCCAGTGTCATACCTTTTAAGAAAATATTGAAATTTATATCGCCCCAAATTAACTTGAATTGTCATATTTACTATGATGATAAAAATGTGAAGTTTGTAACCAAATAAAAAAAAAAACCTATTTACTTCTGTCTAGCAATCCTGAAATGCTTATGGAGTGAATTTATATGAGTAAATGTTTTATATTAAAAAAAAAAAAAAAAAAACTTTAATACTAAAAATTACATTTATTTGTATATTTAATAAAGCAACTACTTTGAAGATTAAATATGTAAAAAAAAAAAAATTTTGCAAACTTACTCGTTAAATTTTAGGAGTTATAGTGGATGTAGATCATTATATTATTTTAACATAAATTGGCCAGGGATAGAATGTTACCTCATACAACTTGAGATTCAATTTACATCAGATACCAAAATGGCCTTTTCTCCTCAGATAAATATTAAACAGGCAAGTTTTTCATTTTTTATAATCTTAACATTTCTTGTGTTCAGAAAATTTCATCATTTCAGCAAGGAGGGATAATTCAGAATAAATTATGAACTGAAACATTGCGATGATTTACAGAGAAACTATAAATATACTTTTATGTCAGAGAGCAATATTAAATGAACATGTGTAAAGAAAAAAAGAAAAAAAAAAAAAAGTCATTTATGATTCAGCTCCAGTTTGAAATTTTTGTTATAGTAGTCCAAGCGTCCACAACAGAAAAGTGTTTAAACATCATCCTCTGGAAATACACTATTTTCTATTTAGATAAAATAAACCAGAGATTCTTAAACGGTGGCAGTCATAAATAGAAAGTCATTCCACAGTCATTTTTCTACTGATATCTAAAGGAAACAGTTGCATATGAATATATGACAGTACTCGCTTGTGTCTGAAATTATATCATCTTTGATCTAATAATTGTTTGGTGTTTTAAAAATGATACGGGTGGTTTTGTTTATGTCATTTTCAAAGAGGAACTCTAATAGAAAGCTGAAAATGAAACTAAATAAACTAAACTAAAATTCATGATAAATGCCAAAATCTATCGAGGAAAATCTTAAAAATACTTGCTAGTTTTCTCTCAACTATGAGACACCATTTTTGCACAAGTTTGCATAGCACAAAATTTTCTTTGGCCTGATACAAAATTCTAATTTTTTTTTTAGCAGGACCTGGGGAAATTCCACAGTGGCATTTCACATGTAATATACTGCTGCTGGGCAATCTGTGGACATTCAGTGGAAATGGAGACCGCGCAATATTATTCTAGCCCTTTTGTTAAAACTGTAAAATGTAGTGTCAAAATATATGCGGTTATCACGGTCTATCTCCAATATCCTTACAGGAGTCTTTGACGTATTTCTATTGTATGAATGCCTTGCACGAACAGAAACCCCATATCATTATACCATCTTTGGATCCTAGCCAGAAAACCAAGAAGGTATATTTTAGTTTCACATACGGTCTAAAAACGACGTTTTAATTTAAATTTTTTCTTTTAACATTGCATCTTCGGTAATAGGGAGATCCTATTTATTGAAAAGGAGGATAGAAGGTGATAACATACTACGGACAATAAATTAGCATTTCTATTTATAACTAATTTAATGTTCATAAAATGTTATCGCCTTCTATCCTTCGGTTTAATAAATGGGATTTCCTGATTGAATAATTTATAATCTGGAAACCGTGACATACATACTTATGTTAAAGGTACTAATATAGATAATACTGAATTTTTATGCCAAACCATCATTCTAAAATTACAGTTATTCTTTTCTATCCTGTCAAAATCTGTCTAGATTCAGGTAATCAAAAGTTTTTGTATTAATCAAGATAGAAAATCCAGTTTCTCAACATGGGAATGAGTTTAATTTTGTCCTCGTAGGGAGACAAGTAAATAGTGAAAATAAATTCTGTTAGAACTTTTTTTTCTTGTATGAAAAAAAAATGTTCAAAGTTGATTTTTGTGCCAAAATTTTTTTTTTTTAATTATGCACACTGTTTACTTATGTTTTATATACATTTTGAATATTTTTTCCAGTCTAAAAACTAAAAATCAAATAAAAAATGAGGCCAACGATGTGAAAATCTTAAAATTTACTAATTCATTTATACTTAATTAAACTTCAAACAAAGCCTTTTAAAATATTCAAAGTTTTTATTTATTTTTTTTAAGACCTTTTACCTTGACATTGCTGAGAAACCAGACAAAAGCTCACCATTAAAAAAAATGATAAACAAATGCTTAACAAATGAAATAACTGAATTAAAAATTAAAAAAAAATTTTTTTTTTTACATTTAACTTTAATTATCAATGATACCTGTCAGTACTTTTTTGTGATAAAAATGTTTAATTTAATTTGAACATATTTTTCTGAACCTCATAAAAGCAAATGCATTCTTTTAAACATTACCTCAGAAATTTATGCAAATTTTCATTTTTCTTTTTGACATGATTAAAATAAATTTTACATTCCATTTTGATGTTGTAATAATGATGCACAGGAAAAATGGCAGTTATAAATCGGACCGGAAAAATAGCACAAGTGAATAAATAGCAAAAAAAAAAAAAAAATCAACATAAATATTCCAGAGTTCAACAAGACACACTTGCAGAAGATCAGGTTGCACTGGCCACAACTTTGTAAAAATAACATAAAAATAAGTACTAACAAATAAAACAGGAACTAAGTTTCCTCACATAGCTTTAAATAGGCTTAACCTCCTCCCCAATATTTTAGAATTAACATCTTTTCAGTTATTCTGTTGTTTTCAAGCAAATGAAATCAAAATCTTGGGATACGAGAGAAGTTCCCTCTCCTACAGTTGGAAATAAAAGCTAACACTCCACATATGCACATATATAAATAGATGTGTGTGTGTGTGTATATATATATATATATATAAAGTCTATATGCCAAATTCCAAAATGTTGTTCATCTTTCAGCATGTTAAAATATTCAATTCTGAACAACATGTTTTCTAGCGCAGAAACTAATATATATATATATATATATATATATAACTACTTAATTTACTCACATAAAATTAATATACGAAAGTATAGATTTATGCGTAAACTTTAAGTATTTACTTCAAAGTGCTCAATATGTAGGTAGAGCTAGTTAGAGATTTATAAAATATATATGGCGATTAAGCTACACTGAGCATTTCACCCACTCTAAGACTCCTCAGGCTTATGCGCGAATTCTGTGGTTGTTTATCGTTTTTATATGCTCCTCTTCTATTGAGATTTTAGTTAGCCAATCAGCTTTCTAGTATCTCAATAGGAGAGGAGCATATAAAAACGATAAACAACCACAGAATTCGCGCATAAGCCAGAGGAGTCCTAGAGTGGATGAAACGCCGAATATTCAGTGTAGCTTAATCGCCACATATATATATATATATATAATAAAATCATGACTCCATACACTGATGATTCCTGAAACGATGAAACACTGGTGTCTAGGTATTATAAATAAATATATATATATATATATTAAAATAACTAATTACTCTTTTCAAACAAATAACATAGGTCATAGGAGACTAGGTTCCCTCTCCTATAATTGTAAATAGGGACCCTCTTCCATACAACTTATATTAGGCTCAAAACATGAAAATTTCTTTCTTGTTGTATTAAATCATAGATGTAACCCTGTGTTTTATTTTATTTTATTTTTTTTTTTGGGGGGGGGGTCTACCCAAATTTAAGGTTAGTGATAAGGGAAATTTATTGGGATGGAACTGTTACGATCTAGACTTAGTGATAAGGTAAAGGGAAAACTTTTGGAGGACACCCAAATTTACGGCAAGTAATAGTAATAAGGAAGTATTGCCCCCCCCCAAAAAAAAAACACAAAATCGAATCGTGTTATATGCTATTAAAACACGATTTGATTAGACACTGGCCTAGAAATAAGTAATCATTTTATGCTAAATTTATATTCCAAACTGATCCCTCCAGACCTAAAATATAAAATCTCATTTTTTGTAAGGAAAATAATTTAAATAAGAGTTCACATCTTTGCGCATTGTACATTGTTTTTTTTTGCCAAAGTTTTCCTTTTCTTTATTTATTTTCCAAGATTTTTATTAACTCACTGTAAAATTTTAATATATTTTTAACTCGTCATTTTCTTTACTATTCATCCACTCATGCCATTTGTCTTTTTTAGTGTGCTGTTTTATACATATGCGTTATAAATAAATTTTATTTTTACTGTAGTTTAAATTCAATAAATATTTAGAACTTTATCATTAACACAAGCAATGTAGGCAATAAGTATTAGAAATACACAAAACAAAAAAATCAATCAATAAGTAAAAATTAACAAAATAAAAGAATCATTTTTGGAATCAGAAATAAGGCTTTCGTTTTTAATTTATTTCTATAGCCAAAGTTTATATATATATATATATATATATATATATAATTTGTATATAATTCCCAAAAGAATGAAACGCTAGTGTTTGTAAGTATTGAAAAATTATTATAGTAATAATAATTGTGTGTGTGTGTGTGTGTCATATATATATATATAAATATATGTGTGTGTGTGTGTATGTGAAAGATGAAAAAGAAAATAAATACAGGAAGTAAAAATCAAACAAGAGATTGCCCTGTTTCATTTGGATCAATGAACATCTTCAAAAATATATAATAAAATAAAAATAATGATTAGAAATTTATTTCATAAAAAAAAAAAATTAAAAGGAAAGAGCTGGAACAGAATATTTTTGCCATAAGTATTTGAAAAACTATTTGACATATTCAAAAAAAGGCGTTAAATGGGAAAAACAGACAGCATAAAATTTATTTTTAAAATTCTTCCTGTGTTTAATTGTTTGTCCGTTTCATCTTCCATACATCCTGTTTTATACGCACACATTATGCATACATTTTTGGTGACAGAATTTACTTCGACAGGGCTCAATACATGAATAGGGCATAGTAGTAGTGATAAAAAAACTTATGGCAATTGGTAAGAGAAAGATTTGTATTTTGTTCTGTTGAAGAAATTCATGCTTACAGTTAGTCCGGACAATTCCTATGTCGCTCACGTGTTATCAGTGTGTGTGTGTGTGTATATATATATATATATATATATATATATATATATATATAATTCTAAGTTAATATTTTTTTAGAGGTAAAGTGACCAATGAAGTTTTGCTGCGGTTAATACAAGAGTGCTCAATACAGAAGTAGGACAATATATACTTTCCATTTGTTTTACATAAGCATTAATATATTGTTACAAAAGTTTAGTCTATACTCTTATGGACTAAACTTTTGTATAAGCAATATCGCCTGAAGAGGTCTAGTTACTTATAACTGGCTGACGGAAACATGCTCATGAATATGTAGTGACATTAATATTTATGTAAAACAAATAAAATGTATATGAAGAGTTTGAAAGCAAAATGCTATAACTAATGTAAAACAATAAAAGAGCAAATACAATAAACCTACATTTCTAACTACAAGCTTATTTTACTTAAAAAGCAACATAAAATTATTTTGTATCACATTATGTAAAACATGATTTGTGGTTGTTAGGGTTGAGTGTTGAAATGTAACACTTTGTAGGAATATATTCATAATTTGTTTTTCAAATGCCATTTATAATATTTTGCATTCAAGCTCTTCATATAAGCTTTATGCACACATGGTTTGATACAACAAAACAACTGTGCTCTAGGCATAAAGTTTTCAATCATGAATAATCTAGAGAAAGAGCGAATATACTATTTTTTTTTGTTTAATGCTATATATTTTAGCTTCATATTATGTTAGAGCGTGTTTTATATTTCTTTTCAAAGTAAAAACATTTGTGCAGTTTAAATATTTACTTTTAATAAAACCTGAAATGGTAATTAAAAAAAAAAAAATGGTTCACATATATGATCTTGCAATATGGGCTGACATATATGTAAGAACCTCGTATTGAATTTTGCATAATACAGGAATGTAAAATAAACATTTTTGTGAAGTGAATACTTTTAGCTTTACTTGAAAAATAATTGTCCCAAAAGTAATCAAAATGGAAAATATATAATGAAATCAATTCTTCATATGGAGAAAGATGATTTGGTACTTATTCAGATTAGCACTTATGACAGTAATTAAAAGTAAAGAAAATACAGAAAAGTCTGTATGATGTACGTACCAGTCACAGAACAAAGTTGAAATGTAAAAAAAAGAAAAAAAAAAAAAAAAATCACAAAATTTGATCAGGTAGTTTTTTTTTTTTTTAATTCAAGAAAATCAAATTTTACTCCATGTCGATGACAGGATAAAAAAAGTAAGAGCGGCTATAGCAGAATAAAGGGCAGACAACTGACTTATTTCAAATTTTTTTGCTTTTGGATAATGTTGGAAAAAAAATAACAAACGTAAGATTTAAAACCAAACAATTTATTAACATAAAGTGCATTTTTTTTTATTTTTCAGAAAATAAAATTTTCAAATTATGAAAACATTTTTAGAAGAGTCATTTTATATAAGTTATAAAATTTGAATATTAAAATGGCTTCGGCCTTCACTTCACTAGGTAAAAAAAAAAATGGCAAATTTGTTTTTCGGAAAAAAAAAAAGAAAAAAACCTACTTGACCTATTTTTTTTTTAATTTTTGAAATCTACCATCTTCATTCCATAAGTAGGTACACAAAAGTTTTTCTTTGTTTTTGTTTATTGCCATAAGTGCTGATCCAAATAAGCACCTATAATTCATTTTGTGAATAAGAAATGTAATATAATCAATGTTAAAACAGAATATTCATAATCAGGAACGAGATCAATCATTTATGGCTGACAAAACAGTGAACAAATTATAGGTAAAATTTATTTCACTTTGTGTTCATTCTTTTATGAGAAAACATTTTTGCTTATAAATAATTTAAATTTCTTTCTACTTAAATTTCAGCTATATTGGGAAAAAAGAGAATGAATAAACATTACAATTTGAAAGAAAATGCACTTGAGAAATCATTAAAAAAAAAAAAAAAAAAGAAGTTTTATCGACTCATTTGTGATCTATTTGCACTGAAAAATATTAATAGAAGATATAAACCTTTAAAGTTGGTGTAACTATTGATCCTGAGCCAAGCAACCATCTTTGTTTAGTTAGTAATGTAAGCAAAGATGGCTATTTTGCTAAGAATCAACATTTATGCAAAATTCAAAACACTTATAACATCTAATATGTATTAATAAATAAAAAAAAATAACACAAATTTATTATGAGTAGATAAAATAAATTCTTTTAGGATTAATTTCCCAACTGCATTTCCCTTAAAATAATTTGTCATTAACAGTATTGGTTGAGGGGGAAAAACCAGCCTTAAAAAAATATACAGATTAGTTTTAGCTAAAAAAAGAAATTTTTAATTTTTGAAAATATATCCTAATAAAAATAAATAAATTAATTTTTTAAAACTAAAAATTTTAATATATCCAAATCACGCTTTCTTATAAATATTGGTATGAAAACTAACATTTCTGCCAATTTAGTGTAATAATGCTACAAGAAATTATTCACTAAGTAAAAGATTTTTAAAAAGTACACAACTTTTATCATAAAGTTAAAAATATTTTTTATATTTTGAAAAGAATTTAATAAGTTTTAGCATTTTCTTATTTCTATCCATTAAAAGAATATAATTTAATAGTTTACCTTAAAAATAAAATTAAAAATAATGTGAACATTAAAATAATGAAAAAAAATTAAAAGAAAGCATAAAAAAAAAGTTTTTTTTAAATGTTATCGTCTTGATTGCTGAAGGCATAAACAATAAAATATAAAAAATAAACAAACAATAAAACATAAAAAATAAAACAAAAAATAAAACATAAAAAATAAAACAAAAAATAAAACATAAAAAAATAAAACCAAGAGTAAAAGTGTTACAAAAAAAGTGACACCAAAATCAATTTAAATGAACGAATTTGGTAAATTTGCATTTTTTTTCAACTACTATCCTCATTCTGTTTATTATGTTCATGTTTCAGTCAATGTACCCTCTGTCCTCCAGTTTCATCTTTTTGAACATGGAAAGCAAATAGTTGAACTCAAAAAACCTATACAGAATCTTGAACCGAGCCCTTTATTTAAACCACAAGGGTAGAGTGTTCTTGTTCTGTTAGGTATGACCGGGTAGAATTGTTAATTAATGTTATTCATAGTTACTATTGCAGAGTTTGACAAAGATTCCCAAGTTTTGACAAAGATGTACCCGAAGAAGGTTAGAAGTTATATCGACCAAAATTTAAAATTTAACAACAAAGATAATCCTGATAATCCAAATTACCATTTCTCCTGTGAAAACACTAGAAACATAAAGGAACTTAATTTAAAGTTATTGCATAATGTCCTTTGAAGTTTGGTAATGTTGCATAAAATTCACATACTTACAGCATTTAAACATGGTCCTAAAGTTTATTTTGTGTTTAAGAGTCAACAGATCGATTTTTTTAAATATATAGTTTTAAGCATAACAATAGCACTTACTTAATAGTCATGTCGAAAATAGTATTATGAACATTCATTGGATAGAACTGCTACTATGTTTTTAGTAAAAAAGAAAAGTCTCTCGCTAGGTCTAAAACAGTAAATTAACCATTACAATGGGGAAAAGGGATATAAGTATGTCCCCTGTATTCGCAATCTTCAAGGTGTTCGCATCTAGGGCAATTGCAATTTCCTCCAATTTCCTGTAAAAATTACTTTTAACTATAAATAATTTTCTATTTGATGAATTTTCCTAATTTTTGGATATATTACTATTTTTGACATGACAATTAAGAACTGTTGTTTTTGTTTAAAACTACATATTAAAAAGAAAAAAATATCGATCTATCGATTTTTTTCTTAAGAACCATTTGTTTAACTAACTTTCTCCATTAGTCGGACACTTGTTTACTAATGTGTGCGCGTTATCTTGCTATCATCAAGCGAAACGAGTTAAAAATTGCATAGTAAAATTTAAAGTAAATTTTGCACCAATATTTAGAGCTTTTTACCTCTTGTCAGAATCTTCTATTGTTTCAGCAAGTGAAAGCTCCAACTTGAAAGTAATATTTGGAGTTTTCTTGATTTTGTGATTTCAGACTTTTATATTGAGCAATATGTTGCATACTATTTTAATTTATATATCGCATACTATTTTCTTATTGATGCACCATCTCCAAGGATTTATTATGTCCACAGAAAAAAAAAAAAAAACCTTGTAAAGCCTTTTTTTTTTAAATTATGATGTACACAATGTATGGCTATTAGTATGGTGGGGTAAAAGGGAATGGGGGGGGGGAATTATTTCCAATAAGTTTTATTATAAAACAACCCATGTGTTCTATGGCACATTAAGTAATGAACAGATGCTGAAAAGTTAATTAAAATTAAATGATTCCCTGATCTTTAATAATAATTAAAAAAAAATTAAAAAAAAAGACGATTCATGATGGTCAATTACACACACACACACACACACACACAGACAGACAGACAGATATACACACATGCTCATGTGCACATACACACACCAACACCATCAATTTGCAATCACCTCATCATAAAATAGCAAAAGGAACCATTAAAAGTTTTTTCAATAATGTAAAAAAGAAAAAGAAAATTATAAAAACCCACAAAGCTCTAGAGTTTATTTAAAGATGGATTAAATAAAATTATATAAAATAATTCATATAAAAGTAAATTAACAAGGATGTATGGACTATTGATTGAATCAATTGATTTTGTAGTTTCTTGTCACCCCCCTCCCAAATAAATAGCTTTAAAAAAGATAAAAACAATATTTTGTTTTTTTTTGTTTGATTTAGAGCCATGTGGGTTTATGTGTATCTAGAAAAAAAAAAAAACAACTTATGTTCCTTTCATATAAAATTAAGGCAGAACTTTGTTTTCACAGCAAAAACAACTAAATGCAAGAAATATATTACAACAGGCGATCACATCTTTACAATTATGACAGGTGAACATCAGATTCAATACATCGATACATCAATACCCATTACCAGTCATAAGAAAAATGAACAGAATATCCAGGTTTACAAATTGCAATAAAAGTCTCTATTCACAATTTTTTTGTTATTATGAAAGAAAAAAAAAATTTTTCTTTAAAAATTTTTTTTCATGGAGAGTGTATGATAAAAGGAAAAAGAGAAAATAATTTTTTTTTTAAATTAAAGAAATCAAAAATAATTGCTATGTTACAGTTAAATTATAAATAAGGCAAACAAAACAAAAAAAAATGATTGTGTGCACATGAATATATGCCTATGTACGTTTATATATATATATGTGTGTGTGTGTGTGTGTGTGTGTATGTTTTCAAAATGTATTTAATATATTTGTATCTATGTTCATTTATGTATGTATATATGTTAATTTATGTATGTATATTCATTTATGTATGTATATTTAGATTACTCAAGCTGCTGTCCTCATCTTGGAATGTTGTTCCCACAAGTGCGTCTTGTTAAACTCAAACACTTTATTTAATCTACAGGGATAGCTTGTTTCCGTTCCATCAGCCATGATCGGGTAAGTCTTAAATAATTCATAATTTGTTTTCTTAGGATCAGCTTACACCGCCAACCACCGTAATTTAAACTGATTTTTACATATCACTTATATATCTGTTACACCACAGATCTTTGCATACAATTCTAATATAAATTGTAGAAGCCTTTATTCTATTTTTGTTTTAGATGTGTAGTCTTACGACTTATCACTAATAGTGATATACTACTTATATACATATTTATACTTATATATTTTTTTCTATGTAAGAAAACTATCCAAGATAAGAACAGTAGTGTGAATAATGCAAGTACAAATTATCTTCACCTCGAAAGATGCTTATGAATGTATGCACCTATGCATGTTATGTGTGCCTATGTATGCACCTATGCATGTTATGTGTGCCTATGTATGCATCTAAGTATGCTTAGCCTACAATAGAAGTTGTGTAATCAGAAAACCCAACCTCTAGTAATAAAAAAAAAAGTGCTAGTTAAGATGTATATCCACATTCAAGTGATCCGTTTGAAATATAAGCACAATTCCATCTGATGATGCACAGAATGTTAAATTTTTCTTAACACTGAAATTATGTGCACCGGAACAATTTCCAATAAAGTAGAAATATTTATTTTTTTATTTTTCATTTCTTCAAAATCATCAATATTGCATAGAAGACGGGGGTGTCGTCATTAAAATAAGTAATGTTGCTTAATTTCAGAAATGTTTCTTCAAGAACAAAAATATTGGAATTTGATGCAAATTTTCACTAGCAATCAATAGCATTAAAATGAACAGATACTAAGGCGGCATTATGCACAGAAACAAAAAAAAAAAAAAAAAAAAACACAGATGCTACACAGTGATCTTTGCATGAAGACAAAGTGAACAGATAATAGCGTGCTTTGGAAAGGTATGTAGCATTGGAAGTTGACAAAAACGTGTTTTTTTGTTTTGTAAGAATGCAAGTAAGTATTCACTTACACACTTGTTGTATAGGACACCATAGAAGGCTACAAGTCGTCCCTGCAAATTAGCAGGTGGCCAAGTAGTCTGCACATTGGAATGGCTCAACTACTTTCAATGATCCTATGTTAAAAAAATTGAACATTCATCAAATCGATTGAGGTTTTTTTATTTGGACATTTAGTAATAGTCCCATGCACATTAATCCAAGAATATGTCACAGTAGGCGGATCATAATTTACCAAATAGAAAAATATTCAAATTTTCCAAGGGATCATATATATATATATATATATATATATATATATATATTACACACACACACACATATATATATATATAAAAAATGAATAATCCATTTCTCGGAAATAGAACCGAGTCAAAGACAGCAGACTTTGCACATACAAAAAGCTCAATATCCTTTAAATTCGAGCTTTATAACAATAAATAATTAAAAAAGTTATTCTAAAAAAAAACATTCTGCTGTTTTATGATAGATCAGATTGTCAAAAGTATTTTTTTTTTTTAGTATACATTTGTATATATTTGAACACAAGTTCTAAATCAAACTTACATTTAAATATACATATAGTTGTATGGGACAATAATAAGTTTTTTGATAATCAGGTTTACAATAAAACTGCAGTAAATTGTTAAGGTAAGCTTCTTTTAATTATTATAAAAAAAAAAAAAACTTAAATTTTTCCTTCATGAAAACACAAATACACACACGCACCCGCACATACACCAGTAGTAAGCACTTCTACAGACACCTGTGACTTTATATGGCAGTATGAATAATATTAGCACACAAGGTTTTGGTATATATATATATATATATATATATATGCATAAGTAATGAAAAACGTTATTCCAAATCTTTGTTGATGAGTCAATTTTCTGTAAGTAGGATATATCGCTAACTTGCATCATCATCCATTTCCTTGAAATAAAGTGTTTGGAGTCGTACTTGCAGGGGAAGTATAACACTGCTGCCAGCATTACAATGCTATTCTTTGAGGACCTCAGCACAACCAACTCTCTCTTGATAAGAAGGCTGTCTTAAGAGATGAGATTCATAACAAGTACTGACAGCTCTTTTTAAATAAACGGATTGCTGCAGCCATTAACATTGGACCGAGTTTATTCATTTTCTCTGCACATGGTTGCTTAAAGTGGTCTTATTCAGCTGGAGATATTTGTTTCTCTTAGCGATCGGCAAGTCACACATCCGATAATACCCAGACAATAATACTTTAGCCACCAAGAAGGGTGCACACATATCATGGGTTCTTGATTACAAGAAAAAAAAAAAAAAAAAGTAAATAATCAAAGCTGCAACAAAAAAAAAAAAAAAAAAAAGAAAAAAAAAAAAAGAAAAATATGATCAAACAGAGATTTCATAGGTGGAATCGTACATGCTGCGTGGTTTTTCTTCTTCGTGACGACTTTCGGATCTTTTAGATGGAGTAGATTGTTGCTTTTCCTTAAGTTCCACAGCTTCACTAACTTCTAGAGCCCGCACAAATGACATTGGGCGACGGGGGCCTCTTATATCTTCAGTTTCATATGGCATAGAAGAATAATCTCCCGATGATTGATGTCTATGAGGAGGAGAAGAATAGTTTACACTGTTACCATGTTCATATCGTGGTCTTCCAGCCCCTGTAGCATACTGATAATGCTGGGGTCTATTTTTACTGTCCAGAGTATAAATAACTGGACTTCCTGTCCTGCCAAAGCCCCTATTTACATTTGCACCCACATAGGGAGCATGTGAAGGTCCTGCGGATGGCATTGTCATTTGGGGCCCAGGTGTAAGAGATGTAAACCCATTTGAACGGGGCGTATGATAACCTATAGGAGGTTTACCATAATTAGATTTAGTTGGACTGGGAGAACTGGACTGGGATTTAACAGTGGGAGAGCTAATAGGGGAAACAACTTCGGGTGTTGCTACTGGAGCTTTTTTGTCAGCGGGGCGTGTTCTTTGAGGTGACTGAGTGTATAAATTTCGGGGTTTACTCATTCTGGGAGATATTCTACCAACATGGTTTTCATGGTGTGCTTGAACAGCTGCTCCAACAGATGTCGGATTATTTGGATCAAAAAGATTGCTGTAGGATCCTGACTGTTTTGGTGGGCTTGGCTCACAATCCATTGATTGACTCTGTCTTTCTGTTTCTTCGTCTAAAGATAGACTGGCTTGCTGAAACATAAGCAGTTTAATAAATTATTTATCATTGAAAAATAGAAAGCAAATAAAAGAATAAAAAAAAATTCATTTTAATATATTTGTTAATCATCATCTTTTAAAATTACATCAGTCTAAAGTTCTGAAGAGGCTGATTATTCATATTACTTGTATTGTTCTTATTTTTAGTGTTCTTGTGCAACGTTTCGATTGGTTTGCCGTTAGACCGTCTTCAGGAATGTTGGTTGTTTTTCTCTTTTCCAAACCACCACCAACATGCCTGAGGACGGTTGAAGGCTAAACCGACCGAAACATTGCACAAAAAACATTCAAGATGAGAACAATAGCCCAATCAATGCAAGTAATATAAGTCGGTTCATTTCTAAAAATTAGACAATAGTTTCAGTCTTACAATATCTATATTTTATTCTGATAAGTAATTTTCTTTAGCATTGGATTTGGTTATCAAGAAAAGCCATTTTTATTATCAGCAACAAATAAAAATTGTTATCTTTGCTATCAGCAAATGCTACTATTATTCTTTTTCTACACATTTAACATAACTTTTGCCTTGTTCAAGGGGCAAACATTTTCTATTATTATGCAAGTTCGCTCTTCAGTTCTTAAGGTTCAGCAGCCTCGAAATTTCACTTAGATCAATCTTCTCTTATTGCTGGCTTCCAAGTTATTAATAGAAGTAAACTGTTATTTAACCCGATTCCGATAAAAATGTGAGTCAACACTAGGAATGTACTGATTATTAAATTGGCTGATTACTGATTAATCTGTCTTTAATAATCAGTCAATTACCAATTAATCGACCAATTAATAGTTTTTCTAATGTCGATTTATCAGCAAATTTTGTTGTTATAAATTATGCTAATATTAATTAAATTATATTGTAAACAAAGACACGTTAACTCTTTTTTTGCTTGCCAGTGAAAATTTATCAAAGAAACATGCATCATCTACACTATATTATCAAATAACCGGCATGACGTGCTGCTAACATGTAGATTTTTACAACTGAACTGAATTGGAGACAAATAGATGTAAGCATATGGAAAATTTCCCTCCTTTCTCTTCCTATAGAATTAACATTTTTTTTTTTTACTTTAAATCATTTGTTAAAGAAAATTATTACTTCATCTTTCAGTTTTCTTGTTGAGGAATTGTACAGTAAATTGCGACGATGTGTGAACGAAAATAAAGCATTCTTCATCAGTCATACTCGTGTTCCTCATTTTTGGACTCTTGCTACCATAACATGATTATTTTTATTTTCCTGGTTTAGATAATATTTTACTAATTAGATATCAGACATATGGAATTTCAGTATGTTAAAAATTAACTAAATATTGAAAAACCTTCAACCATTATGGCAACCAGTTTCTGCTAGAAGTATTTTGATGTAAATCCCAAGAATAAGAATACACCTGCTTGCAAGTTATGTCAAACCATCACATCAAAGGATGGCAAATCAGCAAAAACTTTTACAATATGTTAATATGTTAAATCATCTCAGAAAAGTTCATTCAAAAGAAGCAAAAGTTGCAGAAAAGGAAGCACAATGAATATTCACAAACAGACATTCCAGGAACAAGTGGCAACAACTACAAGCCTAGCAGCAAAATACCAAACTACTACAGATTCAATATTGGCCAAAAAGAAAGTTTGACATATTAATGACTACAGGTCACAAGAGATCCGTTATCTGATCAGAGAAATGATATTCAACCGTATTCTGTAACATCTGACATTGGATTTAATAAGCTTATTGCAAAACTTTGTATTAAAGTATTTTTTTAAACAAAAATTCAACTGTCTCTTGCTGAAATTAGTAGCATTTCATGAACTACAGACATTTGGACACTTACAACAGATAATTCTCCCTTTCAATATTTGACAGGTCATTGACTTTCAAATGACTGAACTATGCAGAGATGTGCTAAGAATGAAGAATTACATAATGTTTTGGAGGAGTATAAAATCTTCAAGAAAGTTTTCTTAGTTTTACGGGATTCAGGAGCAAATATAGTTGCTAGTATCAGGGAATGTGATTTAGAATAACTATCATACATTGTAAGTCAGTCTGTGAAAACAACCATTACATCATCTAACAGAAATACAGTTTCTCACTTTAATCGCTTTCTATTAGCAATTAGCAAATTAATTGAAATACAGGATCAGCTTAATTTTGAAAAAAAAACAAAAAAAAAAAAAAAAAAAAAACTCATTCAAGATGTGACCACATGGAATTCAACATATATGCTGAAAATAAATTAACAAAAAGATCTTGTAATGTGTGCTGTTGATAAAATTACTATCATAACTTATCAATGGGACTTGTCTGAAAAAAATATTCAGTTTTTGCATTTATTTGAAAAAAATCACCAAAGAAGCAAGTTACAGAACATCAATCATATCAATGATAATACCTACAAATTTAGCTCTGAGGTTATTTCTGTCCAAAGCTATCCAATCTAATTCTAGTATTTCTGACTTTAGTGAAATCCTTACCATTTTTGAACAATTCAGGTTATCAATGGAAACAAGATTTTCATCCTATCTAAATGATTGGGTATGTCTACTTACCTAGACCCATGATTCAAATATTAATTTTAAAAGATTGGCATAGAAACATATTTTATAAAGCAGAATCAGCAAGATACACTACCCTGCTGAGGGTGAAGAAGCACAAACATATAAATTACAACATAGCAACTTTGAAACCAACTGACAAAAAGCCAGTAAAAATGTCAAAAAATGTTTTCATCATCCCTAGTATAAGAAGACAATAGAAAGTAAAAATACAATTATTTCTAATTCAATTTTGGTCTTCATTTTTGAGGTGTGAAAAGTGAACATTGCATCATTTATAATAGCAAAATTGCACTGATGGACAATTTTTAAAGTATCATCAAATAAAACTGAATTAAATGACAGTAAATATGAACATTCAATATAATTCTATACATAATGATTATCATGCCTATTTTTTAAAACAATTCCAACTGCAACTTAATTCATTATAAGTTGATAAAAATGCTGACATGTTCAATTTTTGTGGTGGAAAAAGTACCAAATATCATAAATATATACTAATTTCAAAACCACATATCATTCCATTTGATGCTCCTTCACTAGACAAACACATACAGAGAAAAAAACCTTTAGTTGCCCTTCAATGCTTGTGTCACAAATCACTCGTTTTGAGGTTATTTTTTTTCAAAAACAGTCCAATCTAATTCTAATATTTCTGACTTCAGTGGAATCCTTACAACTGTTGAATGATTAAAACAATTCCAACTGCAACTTCATTATAAGTTGATAAAAACGCTGATATGTTTAATTTCAATGAATCAATGGAAACAAGATTTTCATCTTATCTAAATGACAAAAATTTGTGTCTACTTTCCTAGACTTTTTTTTTCTTCTAAAGTATGCATTACTTCTAGCTAGTCTAAAGTGAATACATAACCCTAAAGGTATTACTTAACCAGATTTTTAAACGAGTTAAAAATAACCAGACTTTCCAATTTGATAAACGTTCCATTATAGCATATTTATTGTAAGATGGAGCTGGAACAGTCGAACATCCTAGCACGAGGTAGATAAAGGAAAAAAGTATCCATGCATTAACATGGGAGGGGAGACTATCTTCAAGTACTATTCTAAGCTGGGAATGGGGCAACGGACTTATACTAAGTAGATATTAATAAGTCCTTCTCACCTCTTTTTTTTTTTTTTTTTTATGGAGAGTAGATAATACATGTGGATGGATTATCGGCAGCTCCAGTAACTCTCGCTTCTCCTTTTTTGTCCTTCAGTCCTCATTTCCAATGAGTGATTTTTCTGACAAAGGGTGAAGAAAAAGCTGCTTTCCAGGTTGGTAGTACTTTGCAAACAGTAGCCTGAGATGTCCGAAATTTTTCTGTTTCTATGTCTATCCTTATGCTCATGTCACTAGTAAGGGTGCTGGAGGTAAACGTTTCATCTAGGCTGATGTTACCTGCCTGATAGTCAGGGGCCCGAACCTTGGATTAACCACTAAGGAGGCTGTCCTATCAGCAGGTGCAAAGTACCGGGGCTGCTGTACTGCCATTTGGTGAATGGATTCTGGACCATACAGTAGTTTTTGGTAGGGCTTCTCAATTCCATACTAGTGGGTAATTGTTACGGCTTTACCTTATGTGCTATAAAAAAAAAAAAAAAAAAAAAAAAAAATTTCTTGTCTTTTTCTCTCTTACTTTTCCTCTCTGTCCTACTCCAACCAAGTCTACCGACTTGCTCCACAAATCCCAAAACCTCAACATATCAAATCTCAAAAAAAAAAAAAAAAAAAAAAAAAAAAAACACGGATAAACCTAGAACCATATCCTCGAAGGTTGTAACACAATTATGGGAGACGAAACCGGACATATTCTTTCTAAGTGAAACTGGCATAGGGCCAACCGCTTCCCAAGACGAATTCATAATGAAAGGATACTCTAATTTAACATCTAAATCTGATCCCCAAGATCGCCATGGGTATGGATTATGTGCCTACATCAAAGATGGCTTTCCATGTAATAGGGATATCTCCAGAGAAGACCCTAATTTACCTTATATGTGCTTCTGGGTTGCACTAGCTTACACCACTGCATTTATATTTGCCCTCTATCGCCCCCACAACAGTGGGGTTACTATCTTTAAGAGCATATCTGAGAAAATTGACCACATCCTGTCTGCTCATCCTTCGGCTAACATTCACATTTGCGGTGACTTCAATGTCCATAATGTGGAATGGCTGACCCACTCAAATAAAACCGAAGACGAGGGGAGGTTCTGTCATGATTTTGCCACTGGCTATGACCTCACTCAGATTGTTCATGAACCCACCCGTGTGCCCGATACTACCGGTCAGTATGTAAGCCTTCTAGATCTTTTTCTCACAACTTCCCCTGAGCTATGTTCATGTTCCGTTCTATCTCCTCTGGGATCCTCCGACCACTCTGTTGTAGCAGTTAAGATAAAAATGAAATGTAATAAGTCTTCAGACGTACCTCTCCACCATACTGTATATCGATACTTTATGGCTGACTGGGATAGCTTCGTACATTCATATCTTATCTATCTCTGCATTCCATGTGTAAAAAGGATGTATCCTCTATAGTATCAGACCTGACCGAATGATTAATTGTAGGCATAGACCGATTCATACATCCAAATAATTCCAGCAAAAACCTAACAGCCAGCCATGGTCCTCCCCTGAATGTGCTGCTGCCATCGCACACAGAAATCACTTTTTCCATAGCTACCAACGTAATAGATGTACTGAGACTAAAGCTGCTTTCAGGACTGCCAGCAACCACTGTAAAAGAGTAATAAAAAATCCGAGAGAGCTGTATGCTCAGTCTGTTAAATCCAAAGTAGCTGAGCAGCGGCTTGGTTCCCACCAGTTCTGGCAAATAGCAAACAGGATCTTGAACAGAAGCATGCATTCTATCCCAACTATTATCAATGGACCTGAGGTCATCTCGTCAGCATCAGACAAGGCCAGACTATTTGCCAAGAACTTTGCAGCTAATTCTACCCTATGCGACGAAGGCCATCAACTCCCCGTATTTCCTCCTATAACAGACAACATGCTATGCAACATACAAATATCTGTGCATGAGGCCGCCAAGCTAATCAAGAACCTTGATTCCAGTAAAGCAACTGGCCCTGACAGCATTCCAGTTATAGTGTTGAAAAAGCTCCAACCAGAACTTGCCTCCATACTTACAAAACTGTTTAAGTGTTGCCTTAAGGAGAAGTGCTTTCAAAAATCCTGGAAAACCTCATCACTATGCTCTGTATTTAAAAATTCAGGTGAAAAGTCATCTCCCTCTCAGTACAGACCAATAAGTCTCCTATGTGTCATAAGTTGTTGGAATCCATATTAAATAAAGAAGTAGTCAACCACCTCAACAGAAACAACCTTCTTAGTGACATGCAATATGGTTTCCGCTCTGCAAGATCTACAGCAGATGTGCTAACGGTTATATCACATAGAATTAATGAATCTCTTGACAAAGGCTTCCTTTCTAGGGCAATTTCTCTTGAGATATCGAAGGCCTTCGATAAGGTATGGCATAAGGGCCTACTTCACAAGATTTCTAGCTACGGTATTACTGGAAAGATTTTCTCAATCATTAAATCATTTCTCTCCGATAGGTTCATAAGAGTAGTGGTTGATGGGCAGAAATCAGAGGCCCACAGAATTAATGATGGAGTCCCTCAGGGGTCCATCCTGGGCCCAACTCTCTTCCTGATCTATAACAATGATCTCCCAAAACACATACTTAAATCATTTGTTGACATCTATGCTGATGACACAACCATCTACACCAACACATCAAAGGCCGTAAATGACAAAGTTCTCTCTAATTCTCTGTCCTCTGATCTTGAGCATGTGGTACAGTGGGGGAAGAGGTGGCTGGTTACTTTTAATGCATCCAAAACCAAGCTTCTATCTTTACATCATCAACGCTCTGATCCTCATCTGGCATCAATTGAAATGGATGGCTCTCGTCTTGAGGAGGCTCCATGTTTTGACAAGCTTCTGGGTTTGACCTTTACTCCTGATCTGAAATGGAACACCTACATCAGGTCTGTTGCCAAGGACGCTGGGAAAGATGGGATCCTTCTACTGCTCCAGAAGATATCTCACTACCTCACTACTGATGCAATTTTCTATCTGTATAAAAGCCAAATACGTCCACATCTGGACAGGAGCTGCTAAAAACAGCCTATCCTGCCTTGACAGAATACAAAATAGACTTCATGGTGTAGTGGGGGGATGCCCTTTTCTCTTCCCAGCAGCATCTCTCCCACAGAAGAGACGTTGCGAGCCTGTCTTTGTTTTATCATTATTTTCATGGCAAGTGCTCATCTGAGCTTCAATCTCTGGTCCCCCTCTCGCTAATCTTTCACGAGAAACACCCGTCTGGCTGAAACTACTGTCAATTTCCCCCACTCTTTATCTGTGCCTAATCCAAATGTAGATTCCATGAGCAGAGCTTCTTTCTCAGAAGTGCACGGCTGTGGAACTCTCTTCCGTTTGTCTTTTTCCTACCTGACTACAACCTGGATGTCTTGAAATCCAACATAAACAAATTCCTGACAAACCACCCCCTTAAGTAAGACACTATCAAATCTCCAATACTAATGATTACTACAATACTATCTCATTGATTACTGTACATGCAATAACCCTTATCCCTGAGTGGCCTCCGGGCCTTGATAAGTGGTGACCCCCCCCCCCTGTAAAAAAAAAAAAAAAAAGGACATAGAAAACACTAAGAATTGGATTCTACATCTACTTTCCACTGATGATAATGAAGTAGAATCAGCAGGATACACTTTGTTAAGATCTGTTGAGAATCAAGAAGATCAAAGTGAAAGTAAAACTGTATCTCTTTCAAGCCTGTTTGATAAATTAACTTGAATAAGCCTACAGTAACAAATCAAAACTTAGAGCAGGTTAAACCTGGAGACTACAACTACAACAGAAATACAAGAATCATAATCTAAACTCAAAAGGAGTAAATTCCTTATGCTTAAGTGCACAAAAGAACTTGATCATTGTGTAGCTTTACAACTAATCGCAAGAGGTGATGATCCATTTCAGTGGTGGAACAAGACATAGGAGACCTTATCAATGCTGAGTAAACTGGCTTCAAAATATTTAAGTGCACCACCTTCATCCGTGGAGAGTGAGCAGCTCTATTACAGGTGGTAATGTGTATGAACCTATGAGGAACAGGCTGTGTCCTGAGAATAGAAAAACTCTAATGTTTCTACATTACAACTTAAAAGTATTCAACTTTAAATACTGAGGAGATGATGAGAGCAGAGGAGGCAGGCAGCAAAAATAGAAGAGGAAGCAAAGTAGCAGAAGGTGCAGAACTTCAGCTTATAGTTATTCACTTAAAGAATTACAATTTGTACTTTGTAGTTGGTTTGTAATTTCTTTTTTCTTATCTAATCATTTAAGAATTGTAAATTGTACTTTGCATTTTGTAATTTTAGTTAAGCCATAATAGTGACCAGGCACTTAATTAAATGTCAAGTTAAATTAGCAGTTAGTATGTTAATGTGTCAAAGTTATCTGATGAGTCACTTGGCAGTGATAAAATGATTTAAATTTAATAGGAAAGAGAAAAGTAATTAATTGAAAAATTTGCCAATTACTGATTAATAAGCAAAATGGCCGATTAGACCGATTACCTACTGATTAATCGGTACACTCCTAGTCAACACATCTGGAAACTGATAATTTTCAATGAAATGTTTTTTTTACAGAAATAATTGCAATGGTGAATTTTGTTGGATTTCATTTCATTCATAAAACTGATGTCTTTTTAGATTGACTTTTTATTAATTTCTTATAAAGTTTAATGAATTAAATAATTTCCCAAATCATTTAACAGTAACTGATATTAATTTCTCACCTTATTTGACTATAAATAAAACTTAGGAAATATGTTTTTCTTTAAATTAAATGTTTTTATCTGTTTAATAAAAATCTATTTCTTTTTAATTTGATAATTTTCTTTAACCTTTTTTCCTTAAACATAATTCAAATAAATATTTTTGCATATCTTGAAATTAAAAATAAAATATATATACATTAAAAATGTTATATTTCAAAATTTGGAAACAAAAATCTACTTCCTTTTCTTAAATTTTTAATTATTTGAAAATCTGTTTTTGATCAATTTCTTCTTTTAACAAGATCCTGTTTTTCTCACCTATATGTAACTTTGATAAATACATATTGCATTATTTTTACAGCCAATCAAATAAATGAATGTAATATAATGATCTTCAGAATAAGTAACACCATTTATTTTTGATAAATTTAGAAAAAAACGGAAGTTCCTCAGATTGGTAGATATGCAAAATCGCCAAAAGAAAAATTGAAAGGAATGTTTATAGGATTTCATAAACTTAATTCATTTAATACAACATTAAATTTGAGAAAAAATTATAAATGTAATTTACAATTATTAATGAATTTGGCAAAGAAATTTTAAGAACTTGAAAGATTGTATGCAAGAATTATCACCTATGCATTTTCATATTTAAATTTTAGGGGGTGTCAATATCTTTGAAATTTTCAATCCTTTCTTGTACTGAAAATGTTTAAATCCAAATTTAACAAGTCTTAAACCAGTGTTAAAAAAAAAATCAGGCAGATTGTTAAAATTAGAAAAAATTGAGACCATTTTAACAACTCTTTAGAAAAACAAAAAAAACTGATATATCAAACTTTGATTCTGACTTGCTATTTGTTATTGCTGTACCATGTTATTGGTACTATAATAATGTACTTTGCTATATTTTATTAAAACAAACAAAAACAAAAAATGTATCCCCATCTGGACAACTGGTAAAATAGAGACTTTCTTTTAATTGTGACAGAAATATTAGAATCAGTAAAAAGAATAACTACTATTTCTGATCGATGAATATAAAAAAGTTGTCTCCATTATAACTAAAATTTTATTTCTTTTTCTGGATAAGTTTAAAAAAATGTGAAAATAAAAATTAAAAAGAAAGTTTCACTGAATCCTGGCCAGGTTAATCAGTAATATTATAAATTATTCTTTTCAATACTAATTCTGATACTTTAAGCACAGCAGAACATATATAAGGCTTCATTATTCCTCTGTCCTCATTGACCGAAACCTCATATTTTGTAATAGTACTAGCAAGTTTAAATGGATGCTTAATATTTTTCTCAAGTATAAAAAGAAAGATTAAAAATTAAGAACAGGTTGAAAAATCTAATATTTTGGTGTCTTTTACTGGAACCAAGATTTCCAGCCAGTGCGCTACAAATATCTTTTTTTTAGCTGCTTAACACTTCACTCATTGCTTAGAAAAACTTATTCTGAAAGGATTCTAATGCAGCAAAAACTGGTATTTCTTGAATAAACAAGCAGTGTGCCCCCCCCCTCTTGTGCTGCACGTGAGATGACGCCACAAAAAATAGTGAAGAAATGATGAATGTGAGAAGTGTGAAGGGCCAACGTTGCCTTCACATTTTCACCAAGTTTCAGAAAAATCTAATGGATGGGGCAAAAGTTATGGGGTAAAAAATGTCATTTTTTTTTGCAATTTCGGGAGCATTTGTGACCCCCTTTTGAGCTCCTGGGAATGCCAAATCCCAGTGAAAATGGACAAACAGTGCAGTTTCACACCTTAAGCCATGTATATTTGAATTCAGCACCATGGAAAACCACTATATAGACATACATATCAAGTTTTTGAGTAATATGAAAAAATGAGCTTCAAAAAGGCATGTTTTTTAAGCCCTAATAGTCTCAGAGGGATCCGAACGAGAATTTTGCCAGGGTCACCCATACTGAAATTATATTAAGAATAATAATAGCCTCCACATTTTGGCCAAGTTTCAGGAAAATCTAATAGATGGATCAAATGCTCCAGGGGGAAAAAAAAAAAAAAAAAAAAGTGTCATTTTTGGCCTCTTTTGAGCCCCTGGAGACGCCAAATCCAAGTGTAAATGGATAACGGTGCATTTTAAACCATGATACATGTATATTTGAGTTGAACACTGAAAAACCACTATATAGTCAAAGTTTTTGTTGAGAAATATGAAAAAATACCCACAAAAAGAGGCGTTTTTAGCACTAAGAATCCCCAGGGACACGAACCAGAATTTTGCCAGGGTCACCCATACTGGATTTATATTAAGAACAATGGGCTCCACATTTCGGCCAAGTTTCATAAAAATCTAATAGATGGATCAAAAGTTATGGGGCAAAATGTGTAATTTTTTGCCAATTTGGGGCATTTTTTTTTTTACCTTTTTTGAGCCTCTGATGACGCAATGGAAATTTTTGCATTGTGCATATCTATTTAATAAAATACAATTTGCAGCAAAATTTCAGGAAAAACTAATCGATGGTTATCTGGCAATCGTCTGGACTAACGGACACCACTGAAAACATAGGTCCCTCTCCGATAAATCGGGGGACCAACAACACTGAATATAAAAGAAAAACCTTGAAACTGAAAAACATAAAATTAACAAAAAAAAAAGTTTTCAATAAAATTCAATTTGAACTTTTTAGAATATATTCACAAATTTCTAATCCAAATGTAATTTCTAATATAATACTGAATCGCAGATGAAATAAATTTGATGGGTTAGAATCTGGTTTTAGAATAACATTTTTTTGTATTATTAACAGTAGAAATCTTATGAAAAAAATAAAAATAATTTGCATCCTTTCAATAACGAGTTTCCCCTATTCCATTGACCAGTATAGCTATGAATATAGAATCCTGCTTCTTATGTACTTTAATCCGACTGTTGGTAACATCCCACATCTAAATTGTTTGAATTCACCAGTTTTTATATTTTATTCACTCATCCATTTTCTGTGACTTTTCTTTTTCATACTGAGGTTCTTGTTTATTCAAGAAATACCATTTTGAATTTTTACAATATATTCACAAAGTTATAATGCAAATATCATTTCTAATATAATACAGATAATATAATTCAAAATGAAATTTTCTCTGGGCAACAAGAATAAAATGCTAACATCTAAAAAGATATATTTTAATTGACTAGAAGACTTGCCTTTAGTAAAATCTTTAAATGTTAGATTCCTCTGCCTGGTATTCAAAGTGTCCAAAAAAATTATTCTTACCCTATGATTGGAGGAGCTGTCATGTTTGATACCATTGCTATTATCCATAAATATTTTCACATCTTTTTCAGCAGCAACATAGGTCACCCTTGAAGACTCAATCTGCACAGTTTTTGTTCGAGGTTTATATGATACCAGCCTGGAAAAACAAAAGATGCTACATAAAAATGGAATACATCAATAAAATTCATACAGGAAGATGAAGAATGATTTACTTATATATGACCGTATCACTATCTCTTCTCATGTAAGAATCCTGTTTTGTTTCAATATTTTCCCCACATCTTTCTCGCAATGTTTTAATTGTTGTACTCTCGGATTTTGATCGGCTCATTTAGCATAAGCATGTTCGCTAATGGACTGAGAGACCAAGGTCCAATTCCCAGTAGACTCATAGCAAAGACTTCAAAAAAATAAAAATGGTATTTGATGCCATCCTTTTTAAACACTCAGCATTATAAGGTGAAAATCAAGGAAAAGTAATACTGGGAAAAGAATGATACTCTCCCCTACATCTCAGCATTGTAGCTAATAATAATAAATTAGGTTATCATCAACTATGATCTACCACTTAACTTTTTTTTTCTGTTTTACTCTCAGACTTTCAAATGTGCTTTTCCAGGAATTTTGAAAGAAGCTTTAATCCAGTGTCTTCTATAATATAAATCTCACCTGTCTGTTTAAATGTATGTATGTTTGTATGTCTGCCTAAAACTTTTGACAGAGGTGACGGATTTTCACGAGATGGGTATCATTTTAAGGCTTAACCCTTCAGACGACAAATATCGAAAAATTGGTTAAAAACATTACTTCCTTCACCCTCAATTGGGCACTTTTCTACTAGGAGGGGGTCACTTTTTTTTTCAAAAGTTATCCCCTCTTTTCGGTTGACTAGCCTTACCTTTACTACTTCTGGTTTGGCGATGGACGCAACGGCAAAAACATCACGTTTTTTTTTATTATTATTATTCTTTTCCTCCTTCGTGGTCCAGGTTCGAGCCTGCTTGCCTGCCAACTACATTTTTTGTTTTTTTTTGTTTTGCTCAACACACCTCCAAACACCCTGGCAACGCCAGGCACGCAGGCTAGTTTTAAATATTTCATTAATTATTTTGAGTTCCTTTGCTATCGATTGAACTGTGATATCCTGTTTAGATGTGATAGAAAACAGAAGTATGATAAGTGATAAGGTTGGAGTTAGATTGAAAAAAAAAAAAAAAAAAAAAAAAAAAAAAATCTGTAATATGAGGAGCGACATTAAATTCAGCTTAGATCAAACATGAAGGTAGAGAACGGATGTGGTTTCTATCGACAAGCCAGACCACAGACATCGCGTGCTGTGGATTTCTCCACATTTCATTGTTCTATTTCTGGTCATGTCATAGTCTTTTTCATCCGGCGACCAAACGGGTTCACAAATAGAAAAATAAAAGCACAAGAAAACACAGACATGGATGCTTAACGTACATATCGGTTGAACTCGGCATGTGTGTTTGTGTATATATGCTATGTCATTTCAACAAAAAAACAAAACAAAAAAAAAACAGTTGACATAAAAAATAAAACAGTAAAATCTACGTAGGTTTTTTGTTTTATTTTCTTTCTCTTTTTTCTTTTTGACTTCCGTTCGCTTCTAGTGGTTTCCGTCAGTTGCCGAGTGAGACTCATGGAAAAACAGGCACTAAACTGCAGAAGTACTAAGTTTATTTTTATACTTGCATAAAAAACTAGTTTCCATAAAATTAGACAGATGGACAAATAGTTACAACCTGTGCAGTAAATGTAAACACAAAAATAACATGCCGGCATCTTGACACCAAAACACGCCGGCATCTAAATAGAAAATATCAATAAGGTAACATTACCTTGGCCATTGAGGACCACACAGGGCATATTTGCAATTTTTACAACAGCCACGAGTAAATGGATTTGGACTGCCTCTAAATTTTCCTGTAACCTGAAATTAAGTAAATAAAATCATTTAAATATTTTTTTTTTCTTTTTACATATTTCAAAGTATCAAAAATATAAATATCTTTTCACTGCCGGGAGATAAATAATCCACAGTTACATCAGTAGACTACTTATTACAAAATGTACAAGTAACCAAGGCTACAGAGTTGGGAGGTATAAGATCCAATTGACTCCATGGACACCTTATTTTAAAGCTTTCCAATATTCAGAAACTTGATTCGGTCAAGGTTACTCCTTTCAAAACCCGACTCAGTCTCTGCAACCTTGCTAGTAGCATATTTTTTCCTAGCTTTCCACATCATTCTAACACACATACACAAATTCTTTTTCTTTTAAAGATCCCACAAATGTAACAAAAAATTGGATTAAAAATAAAATTTTTCTGCAAATAAGTTAGGGTTTCTAAATGGTTGATGGAAGAGGAAAAGTTTTATTTCTCCATTCTTATAAAGTTAAGTATGTTCATATATTTGTGTGCATAAGATTCCTAAACTAATTAAACTTATTTTAATTTAGTTTTATGCAAATGGGGTGGTGAAGTTTTGATGACAATTCAAACCCCTCAGATTTTTGTTGAATTATAATAGTTAAAACATCAATTAATCCCCCAAATTTCAGTTCCTTTAGTGCATTTTAAAGGGGGTTTTATAGGGAATATGCACATAACCTTTTATTTGAAAATACAAAATTTCAGATTTTCATTAAATTCGATTCATAGACATTAGACACTAATCTTAAGGGGTTTGGATAAGAAATTGGATTTCAGGGAATCTTGCTTAAGTTCTAAATCTTAGACATTTTCTAGCATCAAAACGGTGTCATGGATTTTGATGAAAATTGGAATAAGGATTCTAACCATAATTTAGTAGCATTATGCCTTGATTTTAATCTTCATAAGTCATAGAATTGGTGGAAAACTTCAGTTTAAAGAATTAATTTTGCCCATCCTGTGATGGGTATTCTTTAATTCAATATAAGTCATTATAGAATCCAAAAATTTAAAAATAAAACTCTTAATAATTCACCAAATATCTTTATTAACCCATTACCTCCTGGTGATCTCATATGAGATCACTTAATATCTCACTCATTTCTATTTAAAATATAATTCTATTTCATTATGTTTCTCAAGCTTCTTTTTTTTTTTCTTTTTTTTTTTACTATAAACGTATCCAAGTTTAATAAAAAAAAAATCAAAGTGGTTAAAATTATGGGAAGTATTGGGTTAAGATATCAAACAATCTGAAATAACTTAACATTACTACAGTGCTGCTTCCTGGCAAACTACATGTTATTTTTCAAATCCAATATAATATAAATCAAATACTTGTCATAAACCATTCCCATAAATAATACAATTTTGTTCATTCCCTTCAACATTTTCAATCACCTTATTACTTCATCATTCAAATGACAATTTGTGGATTTTGGTCTTAATAAGTAATGACTTCTCAGTAAAAAAAAAAAAAAAGTCATTGTTTATTGTAACTATTCAAAGAACTTTTTTTTAAAAATTATACATAAAAACTAACAGATTAAAAGAGATGAGAAAATACTTACTTGTTCATTGGTCGTTCGTCCCCTAGCAACAAGTACTGTATGGAAGCCAGTGAGGCCTCCGACTGGAATTATCAATAAGCCAATAATAACCATAACAATAACGCTGGAAACCATGTTAAGGAATAAAATTTTATTTAAACAAAAGAAAAAAACAAATAATCAAAGAGCATAAAAAGAAAGAAAAAACTTATTTCAATAGATTTTATCCAGAATTCCCCTCTACGAAAAAACGAAAATAAAGAAAAAAAAAATACTGGATTATTTAAAAGTGAATTAAAGTTTTTCTAATGTCTCCTCCTCCCCATATAAAGAATAGCTTTCTCAAATCTTGATTTGAAATGATCTTTGTTCTTTCAGATTGTTTTTTTTTTTTAAGATGATGTCGCAAGATCATCGCTCTTACTTCAGCCATAAAATTTTCTTTTCTTATTTAAACATGAAACTAATTGATCACTTTATGTGAGGTTTTGGTGGATAATATTTTCCTTTTGTCACCAGCACGTACATCATACAAATTTTTCTTTATTTTTCATGAGGGAAGAAGTTCTGGACAAATACACAAAAAACTGTTTTAAATATGAATATTTAATAGGGATAAATATAAAAATGTTGCTTATTTTTTTTAACCACTGAAATCAAAAGCAGATTCTTGCTATCATTAAGGATGTTCTAGATGATATAGATGAAAGTGACACTCAGGATAAAAAAAAAAAAAAAAAAAAAAAAAACAAGCTGAGCATACGGGGTCCCCCTCTATAAGTGAAAAATTTACTTTCACCATGACTAATATTTGTGCAAAACTTTCAAAAAAATCCAAGACCTGGTTTATTGAAAAAGTGCGAACAGACGACTCGACAAATGATTTTGGGGCAATTTTACCTCTATAATGCACCCTAGGGGAGCAACCAGAGTTATCCTGGAAAATCTATTCTGGCAAAAATTTACTTTCACTATGCCTAAAGTTTGTGTAAAATTTCACAAAAAATCCAAGGTGTGGTTGTTGAGAAAAGTGCAAACAAACGAACGGGATGAATTACTAGGCCCAATCTCTTTGTCACAGAGACCAAAATGTCTTGATATTAAAATACTGACTTTATGAAACTTCACTAGTAGAGTTCTCTAATCTTCACGTTATTTTTTTCTTTTCCAGTTTGAAGCCTTTGATTATATCCCTCAAATCTAAAATCCTAGGACACTTTCATTACTGTAGGACAGTCATCAACCTTTTAGAGAAAGGGGTCTCAATTGGCTATGTTGCATCTCAATGAATCGCTATAATGTAAATAAATTTTCTTGGACTCAGTCTATTTTTTTTTTTTAATTTAAATAACTATAAGGAATTTAATCTGATTTTATTTAAACCATTTAATTATCTTATTTAACTACAAGAATAATAGAAAACAAAAAAATATGCAATTTTTTCGTATTCAAATAAAATAAAACTGTTTGAATTAGCAATTTAATTTGACACCTGTTTCTGTGTATTTGTTTGATGTCACACAATTTTGTTCTCAAATAACTTTTAGTGAAAAATTTAATTCTTGGAAAACATTTGTTCATTAGTGTATACTGTCTGATTGCCAGACTGGATAAAAATCTTTTAAGAGATGGATGTGGTCCATGCTTGTGATGCGAGAACTGGAAACAGCTCCTGGAACTTACTCCTATCCTAAAGCTAAATGTGCAATCACCTCCAGTACTCAACATATTCCCAAAATTAGAAATATTTTTCTTTTTTAAGATTTTGAAAATTAAATTTAATATAATTCGATCATTAGGTTATGTATTATTTGGGTCATTCCAATACTGTTCTCATTTTTTAAAGTTATTTTCACAAAATTTCAGCAAATGTAACCTATGTCTTATCAAACTCAACAGAATTTTGATTAATCGTTTATTTAATCCACGGGAGTAGCTTGTTCTCATTCCGTCAGCCATTACACCAGTTGCTTAACACTTGCTTCCCTTATTTTGTTGTTTAGTCCTCACATTCCACAAGTGATGTTTCTGACAAAGAAGGAAGAATTGCTGTTTTTTTTTTTTAGCTCAGAACCTATTCCATCTAACATTTATCATTGGGAAGTTTTTGTCCTTTCAAGGACATTATTCAAAAAATAATTTTTTTAGCTCCTTACATCAAATGGTTCATATCTTGTCTAGAGCAACTTTCATAAAAAAATAAAAAAAAGTCAACCATAATTAGCCTTATGGATTAAATAACTGGTTTAGTTCTAAGTTTTATAAAAATTCCAGAATTCAACAAGATATGAAAAAGGTCACAGGTTACAACAGAATAGGAGAACAGCAATTCAAATTACCAATCGTTAAGGTAATAATTCTGAAACATTAAATTATTGATTGAACTGAATTGTTCTAAAACAATATTACAATGTTTTGATGTATTTATAAAATTGTTCAATGTAAATAGCTTTAAAAGCATTCTATCTTTTCATAGGATTTGCTAAGAATTTAAAACCCAGTTAAAATCTTTCTATTTGACAGTTTAAATACTTGCCTTTAGAATTTTGAATGGTTACAAAGTAATATTTTTTTCAAGTATTAATAAAATATGTATGAAAAGTAGATTTTGAATTATTTTTTTTTAATTTATCTTTCAAAACTATTAGAAAAAAAAAAAAAAAAAAGTAAAGACTCCCAAGCAATGATGAGTAGTTATGGTTAATAATAGTTCAGTTATCACACATCCTTAGACATTCAGAAATCAGCAAGTTCAGTGTGTAAAAATGGGCAAATACGAGGTGCTTCAATAAGTTTCCAGGCTTTTTTGTACACTAAAAAAATGAGATAACTGATCAATTTTTATGATTACAGGTTCAAATGTATAGCTACAGCAGGAATTGGAATACACCCTACTAAAGCCTGATTGTCATCACAGCTGGTGAATTTCAAAAATGCAATCTGGAGATGAGGACACTTTAGAAGAACGATATGCAATAAAATTCTGTTTTAAACTTGGAAAAAAAATGTCACAGAAATGTATGGAATGCTTCAGACTGCTTTTGGACCATCTTGTACGAATGAAGAACCAGTTCTTAAAAGCATAAGAGATTCAAGGAAGGCAGGAAGTCTGTGGAGGATAATGAGAAGTGTGAGAAGAGTAAGGAAATCAGAATTGATTGGCCAAATAAATAATTTTGTGGATAAGGATCGTCATATGTCTATAGAGACAAGAAGTGCAGTTTGAGATCAGTGTGGGAGCTGTACACAAAATTCATGAGAAACTGAAAATGCAGAAAATTTATTAAGGGTAACTCCATCCTTGTCACAGACCAAGATAGGAATCAAGGCAGTTCCTTACCCTCCCTATTGTCCAGACCAGGACTTTTTGTTATTCCCTAAGCTCAAGGAAAACCTTACAGGCTGTTATGAGACAATTGAGGAGATGAAAGAGACTGTGATGAGTGTCATTAACATGATCACACAAGAGGACGACTTCCATAGGGGCTTTCCAAACTTGTTGGCATGGTATAGAAAGTACATTGCAGCCAGAGAAGATTACTTTGGAGGTGACTAGAGTTTCATGTACAATCAATAAATGTGCCCATACAAAAAAAGTCTTGAAAATTATTGAAGGCACCTCATATATTTAAATTTCTATTTCAGCTTGTGATAGCTCATTTTTTATAGTTATTTTGATAAAATTTAGCTATAAGCAAATACATTCTTTATAAATATAGAATTCTTTTTGTATCATAACCATTCTCCCCCCCCCCCGGTTGCTATTTTCAGCAATTATCCTTTAATGTTGGTGTCTTGCAACTTAATGCACACGATACTACATGTGCATGTAACAACCTAACATGCTAAACAGTTTCCCACCTTTGTACAATTGTGGACACCTTCAAACCAACACATTAATGCATCGAGAGAGTAAAATCAGGTTCTTGGATTGATCCTGAAATTCATTCTAAGCACAAGTCTTTCCTCTAACCTTAGCACATGGAGCAAAAGGTGGCTAGTTAATTTTAACTTATCCAAAACCAAGCTTCTATCTTTGCACCATAAACGCTCTGATCCCCACTTGACACCAACTGATATGAATGACTCTTGTCTCAAAGAGGCTCCTTGCTTCTACAAGCTTCTGAATCTGACCTTTACTCCTGATCTGAAATGGAAGACTTGCATCAAATCTGTTGCCAAGGTTGCTGCATAAGAGCCAAATTCACCCTAAAATAGAGTATTGTTGCCACATCTGGCAGCAACTGTTCCGAGTACCCTATCATGATTTGACAGAATTCAGAAGTGGCTTTAGTAGGTGATGCCCTTTTTCTACCCAACAACCTCCTTCCCCACGGAAGAGACATTGTGAGCCTGTCTATGCTTTATCACTATTTTCATGGCAAGTGCTCGTTTCAGCTGCATCCATACCCCCTTCCTGCCAAACTTGCACAAACAAAACACTCGTTTAGTTATAACCACTATCAACAATTTTCCCCAGTCTATCCGTATCGAAATCTAAACACAAATTCCATGAACAAAACTTTTCCTAGAACTGCCCATTTGTAGAACTCTTCCACTGGCCTGCTTTCCAGCTAACTACAATATAGTTTTTTTTGTTTTTTTTTTTACATGGGAATCACCATTTATCAAGGCCTTAAGGCCACTCGAGGATAAGGGTTAAAGAGTGTACAGTAGAAATTGGACAATATAGTAATAGTAATGGAAATTTGGTGAATTTGTTAACTTATATGGAACGGCTCATCAAAAACTTGTTTATGTTAGACTTGAAGAGACCCATATTGTAATCAGCTGGAAAGCAAGAAAACGGAAGATAATTTCATAGGCGTGTACTTCTAAGAAAGAAGCTTTGATCATTGAATCTACGTTAAGGTTTAGGCACAGATAAAGAGTGGGGGAAATTATTGATAGTGTTTTCTGCTAGACGGGTGTTTCTTGTGAAAGTTTGGCGAGGGGGGGACCATAGATTGGAGCTCAGCCGAGCACTTGCCACGAAAATAACAATAAAACAGAGACAAACTTGCAACATTTCTTCTGTTAGAAAGAGGTTGCAGGGAAGAGAAAAGGATATCCCCTACGAGGCTACAAAGTCTATTTTGAACTATCAAGACAGGTAAGTCCTTTCTAGCAGCTCCTGCCCAGATATGGCAACAGTACTCCATCTTTGGACGTACCTGGCTCTTATATAGATAGAGAATTGCATCAGCAGTGATCTATCTACTGGCTTGATAGAAGGATCCCTACATTTTTCCAGCGGCCTTGGCAACAGATTTAATGTATGTGTTCTATTTCAGATCAGGAGTAAAAGTCAAACCCAGAAGCTTGTCAAAACTTGAGGCCTCACCAACACGAGAGCCATTCATTTCAACTGATGCCAGATGGGGATCAGAGAGTTGATGATGTAAAGATAAAAGCTTGGTTTTAGATGCATTAAAAGTAACCAGCCACTCCTTTCCCCATTGTACTATGTGCTCAAGATCAGAGGACAGAGAATTAAGGAGAATTTGATTGTTTACGGTCTTAGATGTGCTACCATAGATAGTAGTGTCATCAGCATAAATGTCTACAAATGATGTAAGGATGTGATTTGGAAGATCATTAATGTAGATCAGGAAAAGAGTTGGGCCCAGGATGGACCCCTGAGGAACTCCAGCATTAATACTGAGAGCTTCTGATTTCTGCCCATCAACCACTACTCTTATGAACCTATCAGAGAGAAATGATTTAATAATTGAGAAGACATTTCCAGCTATACCGTAGCTGGAGATCTTGTGAAGTAAACCTTTATGCCACACTGTATCAAAGGCCTTTGATATGTCAAGGGCAATTGCCCTAAAAAGGAAGCCTCCGTCGAGAGATTTGCTACTCCTATGAGATATAACTGTAAGCACATCTGCTGTAGATCTAGCAGAACGGAAACCATATTGAGTGTCACTAAGAAGGTTATTTTTGCTGAGATGATTGATTACTTCTCTATTTAACACAGATTCCAGCAACTTACTCATGATGCACAGGTGACTTATTGGCCTGTACTGAGAGGAAGATGAGCGATCACCTGACTTATTAGTTGTCTTCAAGTTCAATATAAACAAGTTCTTGATGAGCCGTCGCTTTAAAGAGTCAAATTCTACCACCAATGATCACTATGTTGTTGTTTAGCGGACAACTTCATTTATAAATTCTTATCCTCGAGTAGATTTTGGACCTTGATAAGTGATGACTTCCTTGAAAAAAAAAAAAAAAAAAAAAAACACCAGATATTTCTGTTTCCTTTATATAACTCATACTATTGCCCATTCTTGAGTATGTCACCCAGACAACAAATCCCTATGTTAAAAAAATATTGTATACATGGAATAGGCAATCAGGATAGTAATAGAACTCTCCATGCTTATCTATGAAGAATGACTCAAAGAGCAAATCTTTCCTCAGCAAAGAATGCAAAGGCAGTTCAATCTGGTGTACAGTCTCATTATTAACAGAAATATCGATCTACCTGTAGAGGAGATTTTTCCTTAATGGCTGGCTACAGTTTCCAGACACATACAGAAAATGTACCATCATTGTTCTTATCTCAAAAGATTGGCTGGCAGAATGGTGAGAAATTAATAAAAAATCAGCCCAACCATTTTGGGGTTCATAGGTAACAAACTCACACACAAAGTGATTTTTATGTATAAGTAGAGGCATGCATTTGGTCTTTTAATCTGACTGCCAGTGTAATAAATGGCCAAACTTCATACAGATTACAGATGAAAGATTATACCTTAGTTTATATGAAAATAGTAGCCAGGCTACATTTTAAGAAAACAAGAAATAACTTAAATCTCGATGGTAGTGGTTCCCAATAAATGTGCCATAGAATGATTACTGGTATGCCACAAAGAGATAATAGCTAGAAGGCATTTTTTTCTTAATTATGATGACATGACTAGATTTAGTAGTCATTAACCTTTCCAATTTTGAGTTATATGAAGAGGAAGAATTAGCAAGTGTTTCCAGTTATTGTGTCTCAAATTGAAGTACACACAACTGCCATTAGATTTTTTATGGAAGCATATCCAAAGTAAAAAAGCCATCAAAGTCTTGCTGCAATTCTCAACTTTGTACCTATGTGAACTGGGGTTTTCTTATCTAAACAACATTAAAAAAAATGTGAAACACTTTAAAATATTTAAGATTTAAGAGTGTATCTCTTTCACATTCACTCACATATTGCAGCAGTAGTTAAAAAAAACACCAGGCACAATTGTTCCACTGGCATTCACCATTATTATCTTATACCAGATATTGAATACAGGATATGTTGATTTATGTAAATAAACATTTTCGTGATATAATCTATGTTTTTTTATTATTTTATTGCAAAAAAGCTTTAGGAGTAGAAAAATACTTATTTTGTGGTAGGTTGCTGATGTGAAAAAAAAGGCAGGAAACCACTGTTTTAGAGTGAAGGAGCCAAACATGGGAGAAGCATGAAGGAAGGAGTAGGTGCTAGTGTTATTTCAAGAGTTGGGAGTGGATAAAGTTCAGACAATTTCTGCTTTTCATAGCCATTAGAGCTTTACCACTGTCAATCAGGCATGTGTACGCAATGTGGTGATATATAAAAGTGAAACCTCAATAGTGAGGGTTGAGGAAATACGTTGCATGGAGAGAAATGATAGAATGATATGATCAATGCGTAATGTGAATTTTAAAGACAGACCAAGTTCTGATGACCTCAGAGGAAGATTAAATATAGACAGTATATGGAGATGTGTACAGAACAGGAGATTTTGATGGTATGGTTACTTTGAAAGAATGGCTGCGTTCATGGTTTAGTAATTGAACAATTAAGGTATTAGGATGGACGTGAGAAAAAAAGGGATAAAGACCTGAGCAGAGATAGGTTAGTTTGGAAGTCAATGTTTACAAACTGTCCAATGCATACTAGCAAGTAAAATAGATATTAAACTGAATATGGCATGTAGATTCTCAGTTGGATGAGATTTCTGTAAATCTATAAAAAAAAAAAAATTGTCAAAAATTAACACATAAGGTTTATTTGAAAGATTGCATTAAAACCAAGGAAAAATTTCATCAAAGTTACTATTAAAAAAAAAAAAATTGAAAAATAGAAGTGAAGAACAAGCAAAAAAGAAACGCTGAAAAATGACACAGAAAATTTAGGACCTTTTGTAAACATTTTTGAGACGATGATCATCTTATAAATCAAAAAGCTTGCTTTACTCTTAGCTATAGCGTTGGTCTTTTCAAGACTTCTGTCTTTGCAATAATAATCTTTTGTTCTTATTAGCACATTACATTAAGTAGCTTCATGCCTTGTCTGGAACAATTTCCATATAAAAAAAAGTTTATTTGTGACCTTGATGGAAGCCATTGCCTCTACATGAGCCACATATATATATATATATATATATATATATATATATATGTCCCAGGATGGAGTTTTGTTGCAACATATGGGAATATACTGCTTAAAGAATTCTCTCCTTGATAGATTTTTTTTTTTTATTCATTATTTGGGAGTCACCACTCATCAAGACCCAAAGGCCACTCAAGGATAACGGTTAATGAATGAAGGTGGTAGGTGTACATTGGGTAGATTTTGATTATTTATGAGAACAGCCCAACAAGAACTTGTTTACATTGAATTTGGAGGTTCTCCTGTTGTATTCAACTAGGAAGCAACCCAGTAGAACAGTGTTCCAGACAGGTAATTCTGGGAGAGAAGCTTTGTTTACAGAATTACAGATTAAAGATGACAGAATTTATGTCAAAACATGGAGGATGGTCTCTTGTGAGAAAGAGACATTGCTAGTCTTATTCTATTATTATTTTCATGGAGTTCAGTTGAGTACACATTAGTTCTCCCTTTGTAAAACAATCAAAGCAAAAACTAATCTTATATTAATCCTTTATATCCAAAACTAAATGAAACTATCAAAGAACTTTCCATTTGCAACATAATACTATGAGGTTGCTTCCCAGTTGAGTTTAACGTGGTCATTTTCAAGTCCAATGTTAAGAAATTGTTATTGTCCACTTAAATAATCAAATTCTGACCCAATTTTTAAACCCAATCCTCTCACATATATTATTCATCACCAATTGACCATCATATTAACCCTTGTTATTAATAACTGGAACAAATACACTGAGAACATTGCAAAGGTGGGTTCCCTTTATTCTGCTAGAAGTCTACTCATACCTGAGATGATCTTGTACCTCTACAAAGCCACTATTCACCATTCGCCCATGCATGGAGTATTGTTGTCACATCTGGACTGGTGCTTCGATCCCTAGTCTCTCCCTCTATGATATGGTCAAAAAAAAAAAAGTCTCCAATCTAATGTCCCACTTTATCAACTAAGCCTTTTTTATAAGTATTTTATTTATGCTCTGATGAACTCATCGCACTTGTGCCCTCTTGCCATACATATCCCGACAAACCTGTTTAGCAAGAAAATCACTATTTCACTGTTGAGGTCCCTAAATGCCAGAAAGCTTTCTACTCTAATAGTTTCTTCCACCAAACAGCAACTTTGGAATTCACTTCCTGCTACCTACTTCCCTGACTGTACCAATATGCAGAAGTTCAAATGTAATGTAAACCACATCTTGTTCATCTTTAAGCATGGTCCCAAATTCAAGTGTCGAAACACCTTGTTTTGGGTGAACGCAAGTAAAAAATAAATAATGAAAATCTCAAGGCATCTGATGTGAATGCTTTTCATTTGCATTATAAATTATAGTCCTTAGTAACCTGACATTGACTAAAAAAAGAATCTAAATGAAAGGTTTCATTTATCACACCTACATTACCATGAAAATGACTCATTGTTATGAATTCAAGTCTTTTAAAATACTTTTGTATATATATATAGTAGAGAGCAAGGATTCAAACAAAGCTTTTTGCATGCATCATTTGTGTTTTTGAAACTGAATAATAAATCAATTTTTGATATCATTAATTTGTAATTGTATTGCTACATATATAATTTTCATGTATCTACATAAAATGTTATAAAAAGATACTTTATATATCAATTTTCAATATTTACTTCAACAGTACTCAATACAT
>NC_136524.1:9071524-9144024 GCF_053919585.1 Euprymna scolopes
ACTGCCATCCGTAGTTGTTGTCGTCTCACCACGTTTTGGCCAAGTAAGCCTCTGGCCGGCTTTGGGTAGGATTTAAACCGCTATCTTCAGATAATTATCATCTGGAACCGTAGAGATTCAACGTCTATCAACTGCGTCACAGGCCACGAAGATTCAACATCTCTACGATTCCAGACGGACATTGTCTAAAGATAGCAGTTTCAATCTTACCCAAAGCCAGTCAGAAGTTTAATTGGCCAAAACGTGGTGAGACGACAACAACTACGGATGGCAGTGATTAGGAGATTCGAAGTTCCTATCCATCGCGATTACCACCTGACGAAGGTCAGAGGAATAGTTGGCCGAAACGTTGTTAAACAACTAATAAAGAGGAGAACAATAGTCTGCAATGTATAAATTATTATAAATAATACTCATCTCAAGAATGAATTCCAATTAAAATAATAAAAAAATGATTTCTCATTACATCAGAATGATTCACAACAATTTCTAAATATATAATCGATATAACTAAAAGGTCACTTTCTTCACAGCGGAGAGTAACAACAAGAAACTGCAAGACAAAGCGTAGTAATGTCGTCAAATTATGACACTGGAGATGATCTGATGTAGGCCAGTCAACACAAACAGTCGTGATCAAAGACTAGTAATTTGTGCAGATATCTTTGTCACAATGGCCAGGTTCCAATTCCACAATGGTACATATTAGTAAATTATAAATTGGAGCTTTGTGTTTAATCAGCAATAACTAGATGGCCAAAAGGTGAGTTGTAAACAGGTTGACCCGATACTATAGATACGATGCTAAATTTCAATCTTGTGTTTTCCTATTGGCATTAATGTGGGACCCAGGTATTTGAAGGTTTCAATCTCTTTCAGGGTTGTTCCATTCAGGTACGATTGGCTGCAAGAACATCAGAGGTAACAAACTTAATCTTTAACTGATTGATTTTCGATTTGCATTCCATTTTGGAGGTAAATTCACTAATTAAAATAACTGGCTTCAAAGTAAGATTAAATCTGGACAGTATAAGGAGAGAAGTTGGGTTAGAACAGACTGCATTGGTATGGACACATTGAAAGAATAGTCGAGAGTTTTTGGTTTAGCAGGTATAGAGCAATCGAGATAGCGTCGGGTTAGGGTTCACAAGGATGAGGAAGTGATAGACAACAACTTAGGAAAAGAGAAATAAAGAACTGGCAAGCGATAGATTAGTTTGGAAGTCAGTATATAAAATCAGACATGAAAGTTCTTGCAGAATTTTTAATTTTAAATGATGTATTTTTAAATAAATATTTTTTTTTATAATACCTTTGCTTTATATATCATTTTAAAGAGAGTTTTTTTTTCGTTCTATAACAATCATGTCTTTTCAGAACGTTGAATACAAATTGGCAAAATGTTCTTATTTCAATTCAAACTAGGCCAAAAAGCTGTTGAAACAGCTCACAATATTAACGAAGCGTTTGGTCCAACGTTTAAACGGACAGCACAATGGTGGTTTAAGAAATTTTGTGGTGGTGACAAGTGTTGAAGATGATGAGTGTAATGGTTGGCTATGGGAAGTTGACGACAATTAATTAAGAGCCTTAGCTGAAGCCAATCCACGCACAACTGTTCAACGATTTCCAACCAATAAAGAGAGATTAGAAAGACAAGAAAAATTAATAAATGGGTGCCTCACAAATTTAACGGCAACCAATAGAAAGGCCTTTTCTTTTTCTTTTTTTTTTTACATAGGCATCACCACATTATCAAGGCCCAGAGGCCACTCGAGGATAAGGGTTAAAGAGTGTACAGTAGAAATTGGACAATATAGTAACCATTAGTAATGAAAATTTGGTAAATTTGATAACTTATATGGAACGGCTCATCAAGAACTTATTTACGTTAGACTTGAAGACAACCATATTGTAGTCAGCCGGAAAGCAGGAAAACGGAAGACAATTCCACAGGCGTGCAGTTCTAAGAAAGAAGCTTTGTTCATGGAATCTACGTTTAGGTTTAGGCACAGATAAAGAATGGGGGGAATTATTGATAGTGTTTACAGCTAGACGAGTGTTTCTTGTGAAAGTTTGGTGAGGGGGGACCATAGATTGAAGCTCAGTCGAACACTTTCCATGAAAATAACGATACATCAGAGACAAACTCGCAACATCTCTTCTGTGAGATAGAGGTTGCAGCGAAGAGAAAAGGACATCTCCTATGAGGCTACGAAGTCTATTTTGAACTCTATCAAGGCAGGACAAGTCCTTTCTAGCAGCTCCTGCCCAGATGTGGCAACAGTATTCCATCTTTGGACGTACCTGGCTCTTATATAGATAGAGAATAGCATCAGCAGTGAGATATTTACCGGATCGATAGAAAGATCCCACCATTTTTCCAGCGGCCTTGGCAACAGATTTGATGTACGTGTTCCATTTAAGATCAGGAGTAATGGTCAAGCCCAGAAGCTTGTCAAAACTTGAGGCCTCCTGAAGACGAGAGCCATTCATTTCAATTGATGCCAAATGTGGATTAGAATGTTGATGATGTAAAGAGAGAAGCTTGGTTTTAGATGCATTAAAAGTAACCAGCCACTCCTTTCCCCATTGTACTACGTGCTCAAGATCAGAAGACAGAGAATTGGAGAGAACTTGGTCGTTTACTGTCTTAGATGTGCAACCATAAATGGTAGTGTCGTCAGCATAAATGTCTACAAATGATGTAAGGATGTGATTTGGAAGATCATTAATGTAGATCAGGAAAAGAGTTGGGCCCAGGATGGACCCGAGGGACACCGGCATTAATACTGTGAGCTTCCGATTTTTGCCCCTCAACTACTACTCTTATGAACCTATCAGAAAGAAATGATTTAATAATTGAGAAGACATTTCCAGCTATACCATAACTAGCGATCTTATGAAGTAAACCTTTATGCCATACCCTATCAAAGGCTTTAGATATGTCAAGAGCAATTGCCCTAGAAAGATTGCCACCGCCGAGAGATTTGCTAATCCTATGCGATATAACTGTAAGCACATCTGCTGTAGATCTAGCAGAACGGAAACCATATTGAGTGGCACTAAGAAGGTTATTTTTGTTGAGATGGTTGATTACTTCTGTATTTAACACAGATTCTAGCTACTTACTCATGACGCACAGGAGACTTATTGGCCTGTACTGAGAGGGGGATTAGCGATCACCTGAATTCTTAAATACAGGGCATACTGATGAGATTTTCCAGGGAGATGGGAAACTATTCTCCTTAAGACAACGTTTAAACAGTTTTTAAGTATGGGCACTAGTTCAGGTTGAAGTTTTTTGAGTACTATAATTGGAATACCGTCAGGGCCAGTTGCTTTACTGGAATCAAGGTTTTTGATTAGCTTCGCAACATCACGTACAGATATACGTATATCACATAGCGTGTTTTCTGATACAGGAGGAAATATTGGGGGTTGGCGGCCTTGATCGCAAAGGGTAGAATTAGTTGCAAAGTTCTTAACAAAGAGTTTGGCTTTGTCTGATGCTGACGAGATTACCTCAGGTCCATTGATAATAGTTGGGATGGAGCGCACGCTTCTGTTCAGGATTCTGTTTGCTATTTGCCAAAACTGGTGGGAACCAAGCCGCTGCTCAGCTACTTTGGACTTAACAGATTGAGCATACAACTCTCTTGCGTTCCTTATTACTTTCTTACAATGGTTGCTGGCAGTCCTGAAAACGGCTTTAGTTTCCATACATCTATTACGTTTGAAGCAGTGGAAAAAGTGATTTCTGTGCGCAATGGCAGCAGCACATTCTGGAGAGAACCATGGCTGGCTGTTAGGTTTTTGCTGAAACTTTTTAGAGGGTATGAAATGGTCAATACCTACAATTAACCATTCAGTCAGGTCTAATACTATAGAGGACACATCCTTTTTAAACATGGAATGCAGAGGTAGATCAGATATAAATGTACGGAAGCTATCCCAGTCAGCCTTAGTGTATCGATATATGAAGTGTCATCTTCCCCTCTTTTATGCAACAAAAATGACCCATTTCTCAACCAAATTGAGACTTGCGATAAAAAGTGGGTTATTTACAACACAACTGGCGATGCTCAGCTCAGTGGAAAGCTCCACAACACTCCCTGAAGCCAGAGTTGCACAAAAAGAAGGTCATGCTGACTGTTTGGTGGTCTGTGACCAGTCTCATCCATTAGCTTTTTTTTTTTAATGCAGGTGAAACCATTACAGTGGCAAAGTACTGTCAACGAATGGATGAAATGCATCAGAAACTTCGACAACAACACCCAGCATTAGTTAACAGAAAAGGCTCAATTCTCCATGACAATGCCTATCACACATTGCTAAACTGACCCTACAGAAACTACGAAACTGCCCCATCCGCAATACTCTCCAGATCTCTCACCTACCGATTACCACTTTTTTAAGCATCTCCACAACTTTCTGCACGAGAAATGCTTCAAAAACCTAAGCAATAACAATAACACCTTTAGCGACTTCATCGCCATCAGAATGCAAGATTTTTACGTTACTGCCATAAAAAAAGAAACACTCGTCTAGCTGTAAACACTATCAATAATTTCCCCCACTCTTTATCTGTGCCTAAACCTAAACGTAGATTCCATGAACAAAGCTTCTTTCTTAGAACTGCACGCCTGTGGAATTGTCTTCCGTTTTCCTGCTTTCCGGCTGACTACAATATGGTTGTGTTCAAGTCTAAAGTAAATAAGTTCTTGATGAGCCGTTCCATATAAGTTATCAAATTTACCAAATTTTCATTACTAATGATTACTATATTGTCCAATTTCTACTGTACACTCTTTAACCCTTATCCTTGAGTGGCCTCTGGGCCTTGATAATGTGGTGATGCCTATGTAAAAAAAAAAAAAAAAAATACTCGTTTTGTGTTAGCAAAAGTGTTGATTCCGATAGTGCTTATTTTAATCAATAAATTTTTGTTTGAACTGAGATATGTTCACCTGAATTTAAAAGGTTAAAAACTGCAAGAACTTTCTTGTCAACCCAATACAATGAAGATGAACTGTATTCAATTACGTAAGTCTAAAATGATAATTTTTTGTTCTATTTCATGACATATCAACCATTCTTGGATTATTTAATGCTGAATTCAGTTATTTTGGTAAAAATCTTGAGGCTTCCAGTTCTTAATTTCCAATATCTATAGATGAATTTTTGTTGGCATATATTATGTTAATAATCTGCAAAGGATAGATTCTATCATAGGGTTGTGTAGACTGAAGATATAAGGTCCAACTTCCAGAATCCCAAATACCAAACCATGGCTCCTAGAATCTCAAAATACCCGACACCAAATCCTTATTTTAAAGTCTTCCAAATTTAATAATCAGAGTCAGATTACAAAAAATCCAACTCCATGCATTCCTACTAGTTTAACTCCCTAAAACATCCGATTCCATAGCATATGGTCAGAATGGACTTAGGAGTACAGACAAATGGAGGACATCTTCACACTTCAAAGTTTTTAAATTTACCACTAATAGTTTACAGGCATAACCAGGACTTCAACATGATGGAAGAAACATTCAGGGGAAAAAAAAAAAAAAAATCGACATAACGGGTATTCTTTTAGTTATTTCTGCTTAAAAAATAAATTTCTAACTTTTTTGTCAATAAAAAAAATATGTAAATACGTTCATTGTAGTTATTCTCCTGCAAATATTAAGCAACAATTTTTTTTTTTTTTTTCCACAAAATATCAAATCTTTTTTTTTGTACTTGCTATAAAGTAGCAGAAGCTAGATAAAGATGGAAACTGATATATTCAGGTATTGAATCTACACAGCTCAAGGAGCAGGTATAATAAATTAGAATAGAAATTAAAAAAGAAATGCTAATACAAGGATCAGTTGTACACGGGTTCGTAATTCATTCTGGGGGAAAAACAAAAAGTGTGCCTCCTAGTTTTATGTAAATGACAAAATTTGTTAAATTTTGGTAACTTGGAATAATTTGTCGCGTTTTGCAGAGTCATTTGCAGAAAGTAACAAAGAGTAATGTAGACGCAAGAATAGCGGATATATTGAACATTTGATATTTTTTTGCCATTCCTCTTTCTAAAGAGCAAAAAAAAAAAAAAAAAAAAAAAAAAAAAATTTCAAAACCCATCCAGTAGTATGAATAAATATCAACTTAGAAAATGGCTACCCCCGCTTTGTAAGAAACATTGCTCATGGAATGTGAAAGCTAAAGGACAAAATAAAATAAAAAGCAATGGATTTACTTTTTTTTCTAAATATATTGATGTAAGGAATAGACCATATAAACTAGTTAGTTATATATTAGGTTTTATGAATTTTTATTCATCAGAAAAATTTGAAGATTAAAATCAAAATTGCATTTATCATTGTTTTTACCGAGATAAATAAGTAAATGCTTTTTCAAAGATGATGCAATATTTTTGGCATGTGAAAAAACAATTGTGGATGATTATATTTATAATGAGAAGTGATAACAAGCCCATCATATTATGTCAGAATCAATTTATAAAACCTACTGAATCTCTTTGAATTCTTCAGTGATAGTATTCCATTTTGACATGAGAAGACAACTATGATATGCTGATCCTTATTGGATTAATTTTTTATTACCTGAAACAGCTCCTCTGATTGGATATATGTTGCTTTTTTCTTTTATTTTGCTTAGGACAACTGCATTTTTCTATTATGAGAATGGCTCTACACTCAAGAGAAGGAGAGGAATCAGAGGCGTCAATTTTGAAACAACTCACTCGTCAAAATGAACAAATTGGCACTTGTGAATTTGCAAACCTGGAATTATTTTCACCTAAGCTTCATGAGTTGCTGATAAGTGGTACTAAATTGAATTGCTGACCTTCCTTCAGAGAGCCCAGAAAATTAACACCTGAAGCTTTTCCTAGTTTATAAACTGGAAGACCAACATGCACTTACAAAAGACACTTGGCATCAAATAAGCTTGGCAAATGTACATATATCCAACTTCAAGGCAATGGCAGAAACCTTAGAAAACAGCCATTTACTAGTCTTCCCTAGTGTTAGACAGAAAGGTATATTTTTTTTTTTAATGCAAGGAAAATCTAGTCCCTCTCCCAAATAAAATAAAGAGGGACAAAAATAAAAATCGAGAAGGATTTTTCTTTCATTTTTTTTTTTTTTTTTTTTTACACTGGTCACCACTTATCAAGGCCCGGAAGCCACTCAGGGATAAGGGTTATTGCAAGTAGAGTACGTTAGTGTGGAGATTTAATGAAGTGTTTACTTAAGGGGGCGGTTCATTAGGAATTTGTTAACGTTGGACTTGAAGACATCCAGGTTGTAGTTAGGTGGGAAACAGGCAGACGGAACAGAGTTCCACAGGCGTGCAGTTCTAAGAAAGAAGCTTTGCTCATGGAATCTACGTTTTGATTTAGGCACAGATAAAGAGTGGGGAACATTTTTCACAGTGGATTCAGTTAGACGGGTGTTTTTTGTGAAAGATTGGCGAGGGGGGACCAGAGATTGGAGTTCAGACGAGCACCTGCCATGGAAATAACGATAAAACAAGGATATGCTTGCAACGTCTCTTCTGTGGGAGAGAGGTTGCAGGGAAGAGCAAAGGGCATCCCCCATAAAGCCACAAAGTCTATTTTGTACTCTGTCAAGGCAGGATAGGCTGTTTTTAGCAGCTCCTGCCCAGATATGGCAGCAGTATTCCATCCTTGGACGTACTTGGCTTTTATATAAATAGAGAATTGCATCAGTAGTGAGATATCTTCTAGAGCGGTAGAAAGATCCCACCATCTTTCCAGCTTTCACTTTTCTTCCTTGTGCATGTGGTCATACAATTTCACATTTTTCTGCATTCTTGTTGTATTCTACAAAATGTTTCAATCAAGCTGCACATGTTGACAATAGGCAGGGGCAGACAAGGCAGGGCTTCATCTTGTGGTCTTTCTCTCCACATTTGTAGATGGTTGGGTCAGTTTTGTAGCTCCATCCAATCATGAGCAAGGAAAAACGAAATGTAATGTCAGAACAGATACATTTTCTTTGCTCCTAATAAAAAAGCCAAGCAAGGAGTAGAGTTATAATAGAAAACTAGTGGGACCTGTGGAAATTCCACAGCGGTATCTGTCATATGTAATATATTATGTAACACATCTTTCATATGTAATATATTATGTAACACATCTTTCATATGGAATATATTATGTAACACATCTTTCATATGGAATATATTATGTAACACATCTTTCATATGGAATATATTATGTAACACATCTTTCATATGGAATATATTATGTAATACATCTTTCATATGGAATATATTATGTAATACATCTGTCATATGCAATATATTATGTAATACATCTGTCATATGCAATATATTATGTAATACATCTGTCATATGCAATATATTATGTACTACATCTGTCATATGCAATATATTATGTAATACATCTGTCATATGTAATATATTATGTAATACATCTTTCATATGTACTATATTATGGAATACATCTGTCATATGTAATATATTATGTAACACATCTTTCATATGTAATATGTTATGTAATACATCTTTCATGTGGAATATATTATGTAATACATCTGTCATATGTAATATATTATGTAATACATCTGTCATATGCAATATATTATGTAATACATCTGTCATATGCAATATAATATGTAATACATCTGTCATATGTAATATATCATGTAATACATCTGCCATATGTAATACATTATGCAATACATCTGTCATATGTAATATATTATGCAATACATCTCTCATATGTAATATATTATGTAATACATCTTTCATATGTAATATACTATGTAATACATCTTTCATATGTAATATACTATGTAATACATCTGGCATAAGTAATATATTATGTAATATATCTGGCATAAGTAATATATTATGTAATATATCTGGCATATGTAATATATTATGTAATACATCTTTCATATGTAATATATTATGTAATACATCTTTCATATGTAATATATTATGTACTACATCTGTCATATGTAATATACTATGTAATATATCTGGCATAAGTAATATATTATGTAATATATCTGGCATATGTAATATATTATGTAATATATCTGGCATATGTAATATATTATGTAATATAGCTTTCATATGTAATATATTATGTAATATATCTGTCATATGTAATATATTATGTAATATATCTGTCATATGTAATATATTATGTAATATATCTGTCAGATGTAATAATTTATGTACTATATCTTTCACATGTACTATATTATGTAATATAGCTGTCATATGTAATATATTATGGATATATCTTTCATATGTAATATATTGTGTAATATATCTTTCATATGTAATATATTGTGTAATATAGCTTTCACGTGTAATATATTATGTAATATCTTTCATGTGTAATACATTATGTAATATCTTTCATGTGTAATACATTATGTAATATATCTCTCATGTGTAATATATCATGTAATATAGCTTTCATATGTAATATATTATGTAACATATATGTCATATTCAATATATTATGTAATATAGCATGTAATATATTATGTAATATATCTCTCGTATGTAATATGTTATGTAATATATCTCTCATATATAACATATTATGTAATATATCTTTCATATGTAATATATTATGCAATATATCTTTCATATACAACATGTAATATAGTATGTAATATATCTGTCATATGTAATATATTATGCAATATATCTTTCATATACAACATGTAATATAGTATGTAATATATCTGTCATATGTAATATATTATGCAATATATCTTTCATATGCAATATATTATGCAATATATCTTTCGTATGTAATATATTATGCAATATATCTGTCATATGTAATATATTATGCAATATATCTTTCATACGTAATATATTATGCAATATATCTTTCATATGTAATATATTATGCAATATATCTTTCATACGTAATATATTATGCAATATATCTTTCATATGTAATATATTATGCAATATATCTTTCATATGTAATATATTATGCAATATATCTTTCATATGTAATATATTATGCAATATATCTTTCATATGCAATATATTATGCAATATATCTTTCGTATGTAATATATTATGCAATATATCTGTCATATGTAATATATTATGCAATATATCTTTCATACGTAATATATTATGCAATATATCTTTCATATGTAATATATTATGCAATATATCTTTCATACGTAATATATTATGCAATATATCTTTCATATGTAATATATTATGCAATATATCTTTCATACGTAATATATTATGCAATATATCTTTCATATGTAATATATTATGCAATATATCTTTCATACGTAATATATTATGCAATATATCTTTCATACGTAATATATTATGCAATATATCTTTCATATGTAATATATTATGCAATATATCTTTCATACGTAATATATTATGCAATATATCTTTCATATGTAATATATTATGCAATATATCTTTCATATGCAATATATTGCTGCTGGGCATTCTGTATACATTCAGCATGAATAGATAATGTACGATATTGTAACCTTTTTTGTTTAAACTGTAAAAATATTTATCCAAGTAATCTAGTTAATGTAGTGTCAGAATATATTTGGTTATTATGGTTTATCTCCAATATCCTTATAGGAGTTTGTGACAAATTTCCATTGTATGAAAGCTCGGTGCAAATTAGAAGAGTTCAAAATGTGATGTTTTGTTTTAAACTTCACTATTTCTATCCCACCCTATCTCTTTCTTTGGTAACGGAAGGAAAATATACACAAACTACATACATTTTAATATACAGTTTTGAATGTGCCCCTATCCCCATTAATTCTATTGATCCCTGAAGGAATGAATATGAGAAAATAGATAAATAGTGCAAATATTTTATAGATAGGAAAAGATGCATAGAAAGCAGAAAATGGCAACTTCTTTATTTTTACATATTATTTTGTTTATATTTACAACTGAATAAAAATGGAGAAAATAAATGCCAAATTGAAATATAGGCATAATAATAAAGGCTTATTATTATGCTACTTGTAAGTATCCTCCACCTAGAGACATTGTGAGCCTGTCCTTGCTCTATTGTTTTTTTCATGGAAAATACTCATTTAAGTTTCAATCTATGGTCCTTCTTCTGCCAAACTTTCAAAAAGAAAAAACGTACTCATCTAGCTACAACCCCTATCAACAATTTTCTTCGATGTCTGTGTCTAAATCATGATTCCATGAACAAAGCTTCTTTCCTAGAAACTGCCCACCTGTGGAATTCTGTTCTGCTGGCCTGTTTTCCAGCTAACTACAATATGGTTAAACAAGTTCTTGTTGAGCCATTGTCACCAGACTTGATTAAAAAGAAAAAAAATCAGTAATGGTATAACTTAGAACTGATTTAGTTTTGCCATATCTAGATCAAAGTTCAAGAAAAGATGAAAGTCACATGTTTAGTGATAACTTTGATTCTGTTCACTGAAGAAGCTTACTACTTGGCCTATATTGTAGACAATGGAGTCTTGCATTTATTACAACCATAAAATTTTGATGGCATTTCAACTTTCACTAATTGAAACTTCTTGTGTTCTTATGCAAATATAATCTCTTGTGCTATTAACCCCCAAACAAAACAATTCTTCAATGCTATTTTTTTGTGTATCAGTTCAATAGAGTGAGTTTCTGTTTCTATTTTATGCAAAAGTCATTAAATGCTTTTTCGTATTTTAAAATAGGAAAAGTATGTGTCAGAAAGACGGCAATATTTTTGGATAAAGCTTACAAACTATGATGCTGTATGGAAAAGTTTTGGTTTATCTTGTTTAGCAGTATAATCCAACTTTATAGTAACTGAAGTGGAGAACCATTTTCTAAAATGTTTTACTTCTGTGTACTTAATAGGAGCAGTAGTTATACCATTTATCCCCTAAATGGGGCAGAACTAAGGGGAGGCAGTTGTTTGAAGTTGTTTTAGATAAACATCCAGACAGTATATAGACACACTTCTAACTGTTCTTTTACATGGCTTGTTGCACCTTGATGTTTTTTTGTCAAATTTGATAAACTATTCTGGACACGATTTTGGTTCATTCGTATGTCATTGAATGGAGGTATGACAGACTTCTATTCTTGTTGCCAATAGATCTGCATAAATTTAGTTCGGGTCATAGCCATAAATACATAATGAGGAACTATTACGCAAGTTACTTTCTCAGAGTTAATTCTTTAGTTATAAATAAATATAAATTATTTTTCTCAGAGGGCTTGAATGTCATGGAAGAAAATATAAATTTCTAGTCTGAAATAAAGAATCTATTTCAAGAATGCTAATTTGGTTTTCAAGTTTTCCTTGTTTTTACTATAAACAAGTTATATTTCATTTTATAATCTTCACACAACAATAAAGTCTTCATAATATTACAGTGAAACAGCAAAATCAAAATGTTATACAAAAGGTATATATTGATAAAATGTTTGTAAATTAAAAATATTTTTAAAAATATAATAAACTAGATGGACCTGTGTCCCAGTGTTTCCTGGGGAAAATTAATAAACCAAACATTGCAAACCCTAGAAGTAAATTGCCAAGAATTTAGCCACAATTTAAAATATATTAGTGAAAATAAAAAATAAATAAAACAATCAGCTAATGAGAAAATAATGAAAAAGACAAATATTTAATTAATGACATGTACTTTTACGACGTAATTGGGCTAACAAGAAAGGTGCTAAACAAGACCTAAAAATCAAAATTGAAAAGGAAACTTAGGATTCAGTTCTTCAAACTCAGTTTTGAAGTTTTTTGCTGTATAGGTCAGAAAGTTGGATTTTTAGAAATTAAATGTGCTAGAGGACTTGGGTTAGGATAAGATAGCAAACAATGATCTATGCAGAGAACGGAATAAATTAAAAATTGTTCAATGTCAATGAATCAAGATTTATTGGGCATATGAAAAGGGTAGGCAAGAGTTGATATGGCAACTAATGATGTGGAGACCAAAAACATGGAGAAAAAAAGTAAAGAAATAACATCTTTTTTTTTTTGACAGAAGAACTAAAAAATGCAATGAAAAATCATAAAATATAGAAAATTCTGGCCAATAATGTCTGGGTGACCTTAAAATAACTTTAAAATATTTGGAAATATTACATGTGGGTAATATTACAATAAAATTATAATTGATAAAAAAAAGAAAAAAAAAAAGAAAGTATATTTAATAAACTATATTCAATCTATATGGAGAATTGACTAAGAGCATCCACCATTGAATTAAAAAAAAAAAATGAATAGTTAATAAAGAAGAGTTCATCTTGAAAGTTCAATATGCAAATTATTTAATCTTCAAATGTAGCTGTTTAATATTATGGGGTACATTAAAAAGTTGTTTTTTCTATCATGAACAAAAAAAAAGAGCTTTTTAATCTCAGTACTACAAATGGTCCAACTTTATAAATGTACAGAAAATAAAGTGTTTCAAGCAAACTATATAGAGTACCGAATATAGTTTAAATAACAAAAACATATTTTGAAATTTGAGATGACTAATGGTAATTAGTATTAGAATAGCTCAACTTTCATCCATGCAATGTGAAGAAGTTGTCTACAGCATTGAACAAGCAACACATAGTAACATCAATACGTATTAAAAGGAGATGGACTACTTAAAACAAACTCTACCAAAATGTTTTTCAACTCCAAGAAATCTAAATCAAGCATCAAAGGACACAACATGAACTTAAAGAGATTCAAAGAATATGTAATCCAAATAACATAAGGACGTAGCTCTCTGATGGCATCTCATCAGAGTTGAGCCTCCCACAGAAAAAATAACCAAGAATCAGGTGTATTCTAGTTTATGTAAATGTGGAAAAGTATACAGACACAAAAAAAAAAAAAAATGTGCTAATAGGTGAAGAAATAGAAAACTTGTTTATGGCCGAGTACATATTTACTTATACTTGTAACGGCATTAACCCAAGGTGGGTTGAGCCAGCTCACTATGAATCTGCTGCATCATGAATCAAGGTAGTCCAGGTCAGTCTGCTGCCGACTCCTCAGCATACTTCAGCTATTTGAGATTTGATCATTGCACATCAAAAGTGCAAGGGCCGGTCATAGCTTCCAAGTCAGTTTTGACAGTTGCTAGCCACATCCTCATGCAATTACTACTCTTCATACAACATCACCGTAGCCATATTTGTGCTTTGCCTTGTGAATCAGGCCAGTTGTATTTAATATTCACATTATTCATCAATCGTATCATTCAGATACCATTTTTTTTTTCACAAAATGCATGGCCACTTTAATTTCTATACATCACACTTCATACAAGATCAAGAAATAGAGAGAAATAAATACTTAGCGTGAGAGACAGAGAATAGGAAAGTCAAACAAAGAGATAGAGAAAGATAGGACAGAAAAGTAACAGAGAGGGGGAAAACAGGAGAATCACACAGAAGGGGTACAGAAAAGTCAGAAAGAAAGAAAGAAGAGAGAATGTTACAGAGAGAAAGTAGAAAAAAGAGAATAGAAACAAGATCAGCAGGAGTGAGTGAGAGAGAGGAAACAAACGAGGTGAGAGGGCAGGAGAGGAAACGAGGTGAGAGGGCGGGGAGAGGAAACGAGGTGAGAGAGGGGGGGGGAAACGAGGTGAGGGGGGGGGGAAACGAGGTGAGGGGGGGAGAGGAAACGAGGTGAGAGGGGGGGAGAGGAAACGAGGTGAGAGGGGGGGAGAGGAAACGAGGTGAGAGGGGGGGAGAGGAAACGAGGTGAGAGGGGGGGAGAGGAAACGAGGTGAGAGGGGGGGAGAGGAAACGAGGTGAGAGGGGGGGAGAGGAAACGAGGTGAGAGAGGGGAGAGGAAACGAGGTGAGAGAGGGGAGAGGAAACGAGGTGAGAGAGGGGAGAGGAAACGAGGTGAGAGGAGGGAGAGGAAACGAGGTGAGAGGAGGGAGAGGAAACGAGGTCAGAAAGAAAGAAACGAGTGAGAGGGAGGAGGAGGAAACGAGGTCAGAGAGAGATAGAGGAAACGAGGTCAGAGAGAGATAGAGGAATGAAGGGAAGAGAGAGATAGAGGAATGAAGGGAAGAGAGAGATAGAGGAATGAAGGGAAGAGAGAGATAGAGGAATGAAGGGAAGAGAGAGATAGAGGAATGAAGGGAAGAGAGAGATAGAGGAATGAAGGGAAGAGAGAGATAGAGGAATGAAGGGAAGAGAGAGATAGAGGAATGAAGGGAAGAGAGAGATAGAGGAATGAAGGGAAGAGAGAGATAGAGGAATGAAGGGAAGAGAGAGATAGAGGAATGAAGGTTTGATAAAGAGAGAGAGAGAGAGAGAGAGAGAGAGAGAGAGAGAGAGTGGCAGAGAGAAAAAGTAAAGGAGGTTAGAGAATGAAGATAGAAGAGTCTGCAAGAAAAAAAGACAGAGAGGAATGAAGACTTAGAGAGGGTGAGAAAGAAAGAAATATAGTCATGTAAAAATTGGGAGGGATATAGATTAGGACAAATTCATATTTTTATCTATAAGTTTATGCATAAAAGTTTGTATGTGTAATACTTTGTGCATACTTCTTGATAGAGAGGAAAGGAAACTCAGCAATTTTTATTTTAAAATTGTTGCAATTTAATTAAGAAATACTGTCTTCTTGCTAAGTATCATAAAGGTTCATCAATATGCAGACTATATTGAATCAATGCGACATTATGTCATTACTATTCACATTATATAAGTAGGTCATTGAGGATGTTCTTAAGACAAATCCAAGCCCAATTGATGACTCAATAACTAGACAGATGCATGCAATAGATAGGCAGTGGCAGTACATGGTTAGATTTCTTTTAATGTGAAGAAAGATAATAGTTCTAAATCAAGTTTAAAAATAGCTTTAAAAAGACTTATCACAATACTTTTAATGGGATGTTGTCCAAACTTAAAACAATACTTTGGTAAGTAACTACAATGAAGCTGACAAAATTAAAAAATTCCAATATTTTGATGCATTTCGAAACAAATTAAACTAATAAATGCGTATATGAACCGTTTTAAGGTTTTATACAATTGACAGATTAATTACAAAGTGGAATGATAAAATTGTCACCTCAGAAAAGACTACATGATTCCATTTCCGGTTGATAAAAACTTTTTTTTTTTATTGTAGACTAGTAGGCCATTTGTGTGCAAATCCCAAGAGTGATAGGGGCTTTTTATCATCTGAAAGTGACACAATGTTCAAAAAGCGAGATCAGAGATGCGCTGCTGTACAACTCATGCTCTCTACCGATCCAAGTTACGACAACATGACCATTGCCAATACCGTTAAAATGGATCAATGGATTGTCACAACAAGAAAGTGTCCAGTGTGATGAAAATAAAGTTTCCAGCCACAGTTATGGTCTTTGGTTTCAAGTGAGGGCCACATCATGCTATCTCACATCTTTGACGTCAACTTAAAAGTCAACACCACAGTGTACCTGAATGTGCTGAAGAGTATGGTGATCCCCTGGTGCAATCAGGGGACTGCAGGTAGACCATGAGTGTGGTAGCAGGACTTGGTACTGGTCCACAAGTCCAAAGAGACCCAGGCTTGGTTTCAGAAGGAGTGCTATGACTTTGTACCTTCCTCTCACTAGCCCCCTCCTCTTCTGACCTAAACATGCTGGACTACTTCGTTTGGTCAAACATCAACATAACCTCCCAACACATTAAAGCCAGCCTGAACGTTGCCATCTGCCAAGTATTTGCCAAGCTCCAGACGGCTCTTGTGGAAAAGGCATGCTTCCAGTTTCGGACCCATATCAAGGCGGTGATTAAGGCTTAAGGCAGCTACATTAAATTTAAATAGATGTCAGCTCTACTACATAATCAAGTTACCTGAATTGATTTTTTCAATAAAAGTTTTAAAATAAAGCTATTGTGTTGTTTTCTTTAGAGCAACAAATGTATCATTCCATCTTGTATATAATAATTTTGTTTACTATCAGAATGCCGTAGAAATTCCACGGTGCTTACATCAATTTATAATTTATTATTAATAATAATATTTCTTTTGAAATGTCTGTCAGGATCAATACTATTAAGAAAAAAAATGACATTTGTAAAATAATTGTCATTGTCAAGTAAATATTTTTTAAATAAAAAAAAAAATGCCATCTCAGTTAAAATTGTTGCAATTTCATTTTTAAAAATAAATATTTTGTCTTCTTGGCATAAAAATAATCATCAACTAAATAATCTTCCAATCAATAAAAGCAAACGGCACTTTTTGAAATGTATTTATTTAAAATTATATTGTTCTAGTTGATGGGATGGCAATCTGATTTGGGAACAATCCATTTTAAAATGGATCAAGTTGACATGCCATGTTAAACAGGTCTTTTATTCCTGTAAAATCATAGCAATTTACTTATTTTAAAAACAAATATTGTTTTCTTACTGCAAAAAATAATTGTCAAGTAAATATTCTTTAAAATCAATAAAAGCGAATCTTGTGTCGAAATGTATTTTAGAATTTTAACGTTCTGGTTGATGGGATGACATAATTTGATTTTGGAGCAATTCATTTTAAAATGGGTAAAATTGGAATCAATCACCAATAACCCTTTGATCAGACGATTTCATTTTTTAATTTGTGATATGTGATACCAACAAATTTCTTAGCATATTATTATATAGATAATACATGGTGTAATTACGTAAACATTGGTTAGATCACCAAAGTTAAGCAACATTGGTTATGGACAGTACCAAATGGGTGACCATTTGGAAATACCAGATTCTGCATGCAGAACAGTAAAATCTTCCTGCAAAAATAAAAATACAGCCCTGAAGAAATACTTCAGTATAATAACCAGCTAATCTACGTGCAATGACATGACGAAAAACCTAATCCTGAGTGGAAGTTTGGTTTTCGTTCATGTAGCCAAACTTACCGGAGAGACTAGGCAAATTCATAATTTTTCTTTTTCTAAGATGATTCTGCTTGTGCCACTTTAACTATGATGCATGAATTAGGAGAGGGATGCAGAAAAAGGGATGCAAGAGTTTAAACTCCTCAGTCTCTGGCAGCATGAAGAGAATAAGTAAAAAGATGCTGCCAAATAAGGTAGAAAATTTCTTAAAACTACTAGTATTCTATAATGCCACCATTCACTTGTACGTAGAGTATTGTTGCCACATCTGGGCTGGTGCATCAACCACTAGCACCTCCCTCTTGTACAAGGCGCAAAAGAAAAGAAAATTCTAACCCTGATGGTCCTGCACTGTCTGCAGAGCTCCAAAATCTCCCATTGCTGCTGTGTTGCATCCTTGCACTTGTTTTACAAATAATTCCAAAGAAATGTATTCTGATGAACCTTCGGCATTTATACTCCTTCAGCATAAATTCAACCCAACTAGCAACAAAATCCCACCCTTTCACTACACAGATCTCCAAGTGTGGACAGATTTTCTACTATAATAGTTTTCCTCAAACAACTTACATTTGTAATTCCCTCCCTGCTCCCTCAACGATATCGCTATACAGAAATTGAAATGTAATGTGAACAAAAACTTTCCTAGCCAACTCATCACCTAGGTTGCCTCCAATGTGTGACTATCAAAGTCACTCTTTACTTTTCAGTAATATGCTTTGTTTGAGGCAAACAAAAGTTTGAAAAAAATACTTGACAGCAGCAATCAATATTTCTTTGAATATGAAAACAAGAAACTAGAAGACAACTGATTTTATTAAATTTAACTAATAGGTTTAACACTTATTTCTATTATAAACTGAAATTATCTAAAATTCTTACATTTTATAGAATTTTGAACTTAAAAAGTTAAGGAAACCAATCACAGAATTTTCACAGAAATATGACCATTTCTTATGTGTTTGTACATTTTTTTCTATTTACTATTATTTGAAACCAAAATTCTAACAGCAAAAAGTACTAAAGGAACTTTTAAAAATTCTTATTTAAAAATAATTTAATTATTCATAGTCTGCAATTTTATTAATTTAAAAAAAAAGGTTTGTAACTGAAATTTTAAAGTATTTAAACAGCTAAACAGAAAGGCATTTTAACTGGCTTTTAAATTCTTAGTAAATAAAATCCTCATGTATTAAAAGATTGGAAGTTTTGGAAGCTGCATTTATTCAATTTACTCTAAGAAAATTGGTTATGGTTTGTTTAATAATTTAATGACTAGTGTTGGGACAATTAATCGGAATTAGTAAAATTGAAACTTTTTGAGGTATCGGAATTGGAAAAATGTATGTCCATTTTCTGATGCCAAAACAATTATTATAATTATCTTTTTATTTGATTTTTAAAAAAATCTTCCATTGTTGGTAGTAATGATATAATATTTATTTACTTAAACTTTCAATAAAACTAAAATCGATAGATCACCAGTGTTTTTACAGTAATCGGGACAAAATATTTTAAAAATGCAGTTACAAAGAAAACAAAAAAAGCAATGAATGCCATATACATAACTAGTTGATTAAAAAAAAAATTATAACAATTGTAAAATAAACATTCAAGATTGTTTTTTTTTTAGACAGTGAAAATATAATCCTTAAATACTTTCTTTTCATAATTGAATAACAAAATGCTAAAACACTGAAAACTAAAAAAATTTAACAACTTAAAACTTACAAAGGATCAAAGAAAACAGACAGAACTTAATGAGTCCAAAATAAAATTTTAACAATAAAATATGTTGATCTGTGTTTGTAAAAAGGATACGCAACAATATTGCCAGTCTGGGCCAGATCTTTTTTATGATTTAGTACATATACCAAACAGAGAGAAAATATACTTATTTTATGAATAGTCAATGAAATCAAAAACAGGAAGAAATATCGATAATTTCTTCTTCCTATGCAGTTGTTTACCCATGGACAATGATGATCAAAAGTCTGAAAAAGAATAAAACAATGTCAAACAGGGAAAATTAAATATTAATTTAAAAAAAATAAATGAATTTAAATGAAAACTAAAACACCTAAGTAAATAAATTTGTTTAAAGTTTAAGCAACATCCATTTTTTTGTTTACAATCATTAATATTTTGTAAAATTGTATTCAAGAGTATGAACTTTAGTTTGTCATCCAATTTTTCTAGGATATACTGACTTAAGATGAAAATATTGAAAAGTACAAAACTTTCATTAAAAAAGAAAGAAAAAAAAAATTACTTGCATATAAAATTCTTTGAAATTTAAAGAAATTTCCAACCAAAATATTTTTTTACTGATAGATCAGTTATGAAGGTGAAAAAAAGTCACCCAAAATATAAGCGTTAATGATATGAAATGAGTTTAACTTGAAAGATGATTATGGGAGTATTAAAAGCAATTCATGAAGTAAACTAAGTTTGATTATTTATGAAGAGTTTATAACTATTGGATTCAAACATAATTATGTTGTAATCTGAAAAGAATCAGTCCTACAGTAATGTGTTCCAGGGATGGGAAGCTCTTATAAAGAAGCGCCGTTTACAGAAATTTTGCTTCATATTAGACATACACAGGAAGAAAGGAACTTATGGTAGGACGAGAGAAATGAAGATAATGGTTTTAAATGCAATAGTGATGATGGGAAATTGAAATTTAAAATTACACATTTAAAAATAAAATCTTGATACAAACATTTAAGCATTACAGAATTTCAACTAAAAAGAATTAAGAGAAATACATAAAATGTACCATCAGTGTTTGCATACATTTAAGGAATATAAACAATATAGTCTGGATAATTAAGGAATGTGCTGATTAAAAAGCAAAAGTTAGAGGTTAGAAAATTAAAAAAAAATGTTAGTGGCTGAATGTGAAATGAAAATTAAGTCACTGGGAAACAATGCAAAATGTTTATACCAGATGGAAAAATACAGATAAAAGAAAATTAGTTTTTTGCAGTTGAGACAAACCAAGTATGTGACACCCACACAACTACTTTATGGCAAAACTGACTGCAACACACTATACACACGCACATTAGTGAGCACACTTTGTGAATCCTTATCACAAGCATCCGAAGAGTTAAATATAAGAAAAATATTTTTTAATTGTTTCTTTTTGTGTGTTTTGCTGTTATGTCTCCAAGAAGATGGCAAGATAATCTGCTACCACAACAGAACCAAAGTATAATAAAACTCCTTTTCAATACAGTTGTGTTAATCCTTCACCCTAATTCTTAAAGGTATAAACGTTACAGAGATGAGCTCTTGCTGTGAATGTGTTATGAAGAGGAACCAGTGACTTTCTATGGAAATCTTACAATCAATCTACTTAAAGAGAATCTAGTTTGAATGCGAGTTTTATTCAATGAAAAATTCTCTAAACTATAGTAAAGACTTGAGCGTAATTATTTGTGTGCGTGTATTCGTATATATATATATATATATATATATATTTATTGCTGGGTTCAAATCTCTCGACCAGCATTAATTGTAACACCCTGCACTGATGATTCCCGAAAGGATGAAACACTAGTATCTGTAGGTATATAATAATTATTATAGTAAATAATTATGTCAGCCCCTTTAAGAAATTTATTTCTTACAGTTGAGCACTTTCAGTGTAAATAAAGTCAGTCACTTTAGCTCGCACGTATAGATTATAATGATTAGATGACCCAGAGACATTAAAAACATTTAAAAATAAATGTTTAAATTTCAATGACATTTCCCGCAATTGGCGGTAACCAAATGGATTAGGTCCTTGCTAATGGAGCCAGAGATGGTTTCGTTGCCGGGTTTCAATCTCTCGACCGGCGTTAATTGTGACACTTTGCACTCCTGATTCCTAAAAGGATGACACACTAGTCTTTGTAGGTATCTAATCATTATTATAAGTATATATATATATATATATATATATATATATATATATATATATATATATGAATAAATGATTAATAAAACATGTTAAAAAACATCTTGAAAAAGAGTTAATTTTAAAAAAGAAGCTCACAGTATTAATGCCGGTGTCCCTCAGGGATCCATCCTGGGCCCAACTCTTTTCCTGATCTACATTAATGATCTTCCAAATCATATCCTTACATCATTTGTAGACATTTATGCTGACGACACTACCATTTATGGTACCACATCTAAGACAGTAAACGACCAAGTTCTCTCCAATTCTCTCTCCTCTGATCTTGAGCACGTAGTACAATGGGGAAAGGAGTGGCTGGTTACTTTTAATGCATCTAAAACTAGCTTCTCTCTTTACATCATCAACATTCTAATCCACATTTGTCATCAATTGAAATGAATGGCTCTCGTCTTCAGGAGGCCTCAAGTTTTGACAAGCTTCTGGGCTTGACCATTACTCCTGATCTTAAATGGAACACGTATATCAAATCTGTTGCCAAGGCCGCTGGAAAAATGGTGGGATCTTTCTATCGATCCAGTAGATATCTCACTGCTGATGCTATTCTCTACCTATATAAGAGCCAGGTACGTCCAAGGATGGAATACTGTTGCCACATCTGGGCAGGAGCTGCTAGAAAGGACTTGTCCTGCCTTGATAGAGTTCAAAATAGACTTCGTAGCCTCGTAGGAGATGTCCTTTTCTCCTCCTTGCAACCTCTATCTCACAGAAGAGATGTTGCGAGTTTGTCTCTGATGTATCGTTATTTTCATGGAAAGTGTTCAACTGAGCTTCAATCTTTGGTCCCCCCTCGCCAAACTTTCACAAGAAACACTCGTCTAGCTGTAAACACTATCAATAATTTCCCCCACTCTTTATCTGTGCCTAAACCTAAACGTAGATTCCATGAACAAAGCTTCTTTCTTAGAACTGCACGCCTGTGGAATTGTCTTCCGTTTTCCTGCTTTCCGGCTGACTACAATATGGTTGTGTTCAAGTCTAAAGTAAATAAGTTCTTGATGAGCCGTTCCATATAAGTTATTAAATTTACCAAATTTTCATTACTAATGATTACTATATTGACCAATTTCTACTGTACACTCTTTAACCCTTATCCTTGAGTGGCCTCTGGGCCTTGATAATGTGGTGATGCCTTTGTAAAAAAAAAAAAAAAAAAAAAAAAAAAAGATAAGTGGATAGTCCTTAATCCGGAGTTTCGAAGAAATACTCTCCTTCTCATCGGAGGGCAGGAATTATATATATATATACATACATACACACAGTGTCCTAGAAGTCATGCGCCATATATGTTTATGTTTTTTATTTATGTATTTATGTTTTTGTTTCAAATTTTATTGGATATGGAAGAGAAATTAACAAGAGCTAAATTGGTTTTTATGCTTGGAGGCGATGGGCTACATACTGCTCTGTATTATTTTTATGTAAGAATAATTTTTTTTAACAGTATTGCCCGAAGTGAAATTTATAAATCCAAAAAGAATATTATCATTAATAATCATAAATTATGTAGATAGATGTAGAAAACACTGTATAATTTCTACAGGGTATCACCGATTTATAATAAAATATCAATAAACACAAAAAAATTGTCAAACATATGGAATATGCCTGTTAGATTTTGTGTGTGTATATATATATATATATATACACACATATATATATCCCAAAACCTCTGGAGAGGAAACTAAAATTTACTGCTATGATTTCAAATGATCTGAAATAACAGCAAAGGGAGACTTGATTCCAAATATTTCTCATATGTTATATCTCGCCTCTATGGAAAATAGGGTACAATTATGAATATCTCCAACATCAAACAATATTTATGCACCAAAATTTATTTTATGTATGAAAACCAAAGAGGAGAGATATAACATGAGAAATATTTAAAACCAAGCCTTCCCCCGTTGTTAAAAACCACAGCAGCAAGTTTAATCTCTCCTCCATCAAAGCCAGAGGATATTCTGTAATTCATATGCAAAACTAGAAAAACAAATGACTACGATTGAAACATTGATAAAGGTATGGTATCTTTCCACCCTCCAAAAAATCCTTTACAATTACCACTAGTATAGGTTTTCAGGGGTGCTGAAAACAAAAATATTTAAAATTCCAGGAAACAAGTAGATTCCAATATATGAATAAATAATTTTTAAAAGTGGGGAATCACTTTTCTATATTAATTTAATGCAAAATGAATACCCACTGTATAGCCATTTTCTTATATGAGAGGTGCGTCATTTATTTTAGGGGTAATGTTTATTTGGTAATTATGGTCTATTTCCACAAATAAGTATTTTTCTGGGTATTAAGCAATGTAATTCTGTATATTATAAGTGGTGACCATTGTAGTATACACAAGCATGCATATTTTTGCTTAATACCTAGAAAAATACTTATTTGCAGAAAATTTAAATATGATATTCGTTTTCAGCACACCAAAAAACCTATAGAAAACAAGTTATTTAAGGTAGGTTTTGCGTTGGTCTAAGAGGCCACAACACACACTACCCTTTAAAAAAATAACAGATCTCGCCCCCCCCCCCCCCCAAATGTAGCCATAAAGTGGATGCTAATTTTACGCTAAATTAATATAAAAAAAATTGATCCCCCACTTTTTGAAGCTATAATTTCTTTATATCTTGGAAACTACTCATTTCCTGGAATTTCAAACACTATTTTCGTTTTCAGCACCCTTGAAAACCTATCCAAGTGGTAATTTTAGGGTGGAAAGATACTGCACCTTTACCGAAACATTTTACAGTTGTAAAAAAGTGCCAAATATAGGCTCTGTTGGATGGATAATCCCTTAATGTGCAACGTTAAGGGCAAAATGTCATATAGCCCACTACACAATTCACTTCATTTATTTCATTTCCAACGAGCCTTCATTTGTTAAATTCTGATCAATAGTCGCTGAGATTTGGAACTTATAAAATTGCCAAAAATGGTGATTATATATATATATATATATATATATATATTAGTAATTTATAAAAATATATATATTGCAATTAAGCTGGAATACTGTTGCCATATCTGGGCAGGAGCTGCTAAAAACAGCCTATCCTGCCTTGACAGAGTACAAAATAGACTTCGTGTCTTAGTGGGGGATGCCCTTTTCTCTACTCTGCAACCTCTCTCCCACAGAAGAGATGTTGTGAGCCTATCCTTGTTTTATCGTTATTTCCATGGCAGGTGCTCGTCTGAACTCCAATCTCTGGTCCCCCCTCGCCAATCTTTCACGAAAAACACTCTAGTTGAATCCACTGTGAAAAATTTCCCCCACTCTATATCTGTGCCTAAATCAAAACGCGGATTCCATGAACAAAGCTTCTTTCTTAGAACTGCACGCCTGTGGAACTCTATTCCGTCTGCCTGCTTCCCTCCGGACTACAACTTGGATGTCTTCAAGTCCAATGTTAACAAATTCCTAATGAACCACCCCCTTAAGTAAACACTTCATCAAGTCTCCACACTAATGTAATGTACTTGCAATAACCTTTATCCCTGAGTGGCTTCCGGGCCTTGATAAGTGGTGATCACTGTAAAAAAAAAAAAAAAAAAAAAAAAAAAAGCTACACAGAATATTCCGCATTTCATTCTCGTGAGAATTCGTCAGGCATATGCACAAGCCTGACAAATTCTCACAAGAATGAAACACAGAATATTCTGTGTAGCTTAATTGCCATATATATATATATATATTTTTTTATAACTAGCTTTTTATAACCTAGCTCTCCCTATGTATTGAGCACTGTTGAAGTAAATACTAAAAAAATTTACACATAAAATTATATTTTCGTATATTAATTTATGTGATTAAATGAAGTAGTCATATATATATATATATATATAGACACACACACAATGGTAGCCAAATTGAATATTGAAATACTCACATCTTTGGCTCTATGGGACGAAACTACATGACAATTTGCGAGCTTTTTGAAGATTATAATACTATTTTATGGTGAAAATTTTATAGCAATTGGTAAAAAAGAACCCATATTTTCAACAAATAAAATATGTTCAAATTTGCTTACATTTGTATATATAATGTCCTGGCAGGCTAGCTTTAGTTTTGCAGCTTTTGGATGAATTTTGCTTAGAGTTTTTCTTTGCTTGGTTGTCTCCCCTGTGGCCTACATATTGATGTTTATTAGCACCTGAATTCCAGAAATTCTACAAAACCACTTGTTTAGTTTTTAAAAATAATTTTAAAATTGCGTTGAGGATTGAACAGTAGGGTTCAATCTGACATATTATTCAAATATTTTGATAATCTATTGGCTAGGAACAAAATGTATCTGTTCTGATATTACACTTCATCTGTGCTGTCCTCAGTCAATAGAGGATAAATAATAAACCGAGGCAATTGTTTTTTTGTTTAGAATTAGTGTCCCAGATGGATTTCCACACAGTAAACAACCATGTCTATCCCTGTCCTTGTGGGGAGGCAAGTAAATAGAGACACAAAGTGAAAACTATATTCTTCCATTGTTATAATACTAGCATACTTATCTGGCATCAACCACTATGTCACTATATCAGAACTAGTGTACACCTGTCAAAAAAACAAAAAAAAAACAAAAAAAACAAAACAACTTTTCCAGTGTTCAAATTCATTTATCTAGCAGGTTTTACTAAAAATATACAACCAAAATTATGCCCAATAAATGTACGACTGACTACTCCTGCTGTTTGTCATATAGAAACAACATGCAACAATCAGCAGGAACTGAACCAGTTAGTCATGCCAGATTTTGGTCGTACATAAGGTGCTTTACTAAAAATGTATGACTAAATAAATGATTATTTGCTCCTGCTGCTGATTTGCTATTGAACTCCGAACGAACTACTGTGTCTGTCATAGCAAAATATTGTAAAAATCTGTTGTGGTATTATTAAAATAAACAATAAAATGAATTTACTCACAAGTTTCAGTCGAGAGTTGTTTTTTTTGGGGGGGGGGGGCAAATATAGGTTTCAGATTCATATAAAAAGTATTTACAGAAAATAATTTTTTAAAATATTCTCCCTTTAAGGCAGATAGTAAATCGATACACAAGTATTTATTTACATAATGAACTCCTTAAAAACTGAAACAATTATTTTTTTCCAATTCTGTGGGCTACTTTTTTTTTTTCTTTTTCATTAAAAATCTTTGTAAAAAAAATAAACAAGTTCATTTTTTAGATTAGCCGTGCCTTAATTTTATCAATTATGTGCAACTAAAAATTAAACACGATTTTATGTACGTCTAATTAAATACCTAAAAGACTGAGATAATTATTTGGCACACTATATTGGAAGAAAAATAATTCTCAGTCGTTCATTGTTTAGTCAAAGCAACTTCAATAGTTTCAAGTTTAATTTAAAAAAAAAAAAAAAAACACAAAACAAACAATAATTGATAATAATGATAAGGATTTCTATTTTTTTTAATTTTTTTCAAAGATTTTCTAATGTTACATTGTTATTGGGTTACAAAATTCAAATTTTAAAGAAAAAGGTCACTTGTAAAATTTAATTTAAAAAAAAAACTCTCGATTGAAAGTTGTGAGTGACTAAATTTGTTTTGTTTTTTATTTCTATAATACAAAAATAAATTTGTTTATTTTTTTTTTTTTTTTAACAAATATTAGAAAGTAAAAAAGTGGCACACAGGGTTGAAAAAAGTCAATTTTCAAGAATTTGCCGAAAATAATCGTGACTATGATTAAAGTTATTTTATTAATTGTTGATTTTAATGACATTTTTTGTGCTAACAGACTCGGTAGATCGCCCATGCAAGAGGGAATATTTAATAAAAATCGGGAGTTTACTTTGGTAAATATCTTTATAGGTATGGACTTAAAAAGATATTTGTGAAAAATAACCTTGAAATTTCTGAATAAATTTGTTTTATTGTTTATTACATGATTGTTTTACGATATTTTATGCTGAGGGACTCAGTTGATTGTCTGCATTGAAGTTGCTTTAATCAGCAGCAGTGGCAATTAGTCATACATTGATTGTACATAATTTTTAGTTGCACATTTTTAGTAAAACGCTTATCTAGACATCTTACTAGCACATTTAGATATTATTCATATTAAATTAGAATTAGGTTTATTTGAAGACAAAAGAAAAATAAACATTTACAGTTGAATCTTTCTATCTGAATTCATTTCATGTAGTGGGATAAGTCTGAGATGATTGAATTGTTATTTGCTTCCTTGCTTCCTCTTACTTGAAATGGTTCTATATTTGGCCACTAGAAAAAGGTACACATTTTATTTGCTAACACCTTTTTTTTATTGAAATTGCTCCAGATAAGGCATGAAGCCACTTGATGTAAGGAGATAAAATAAAATCAAATAAAAAAATTAGCCAACGATAAGTGGTGACAGACTTTGACAAATAAAACAGCAATTCTTCCACCTTTGTCAGAAACATCATTCATATAAAAAAAGACAAAGAAAACAGAGTTACAAGGCTGCCGAAAGTAAAACTAAGGCCTACTTTCTATTCTCCTTAATTTATTTTGAAACAAAAGCAGTATGAAGTCTGTTGAATTAGACTTTAGAAAGAAAAAAAGAAATGGCGGTTTTGTTACAGCCATTTGAACCTTAGATAATTGCTAAGAAATTGAAAAGTAAACAAAATACTAAAAACACTACATTTTCGCACAATTGGTTAGTTATTAGATGGGTTTTACCAGTATTTACTTTAACCCTAACCCTGAGCGACCATTGAGGTTCCTAAAATTATAACAAAACTGAAATTCTTTTTCATTCTAACTCAAATTTGATAACTTTTGTTTCAAAATAATAAAACACTTTAAAACAAGTTAAAAACACAGAAAATTGTATGAAGGAATGGAAGTACACACACACAAGTATATGTAAGTGACAAATTTAGGTTGTAAATATTTGTTGGGCCCATAAACTTTGGTATTATAGTAGATATACATCAACTACTCCCCTCCTTCCCCAAAAATAAAACTATGTAGAGAAAAAATATCAAATTTTAGAGGAGATCAGTTTGCATATAAATTTAACATAAAATGATCCTCCATTTTTGGGTTATCTTAACATTTTAGGAAAGTTTAAATTTTTTTGTGATACATGTTTCAATTGAGGTTAGGGAGGGAGGGGAGCTACTTTTTTGGACGATTGTAACAAATTAGGGTCTATGGTAGCTTGAGAGTAGGTTAACTAGTTAAATATGCAATTTATACAGCTAAGCTGGAGGCATTTTAGAACACAGATTTGAAACAAATAAATACAAATTTAATATTTGGAGCAAAGAACGGAATTTGCAAACAATAACATTGGTTGATCTAAAACGTCAAAGATGATTCAACTCGAAGGAGGTCAAAGTTTTAAGGAACAAAGAAAAAGCTTGTGATAGAATCAATAGAATTGAGGAGTTAGAGTCACGGAAGTGAACGATGAATGTTCAGTCATGTTCTGGAAAGCAAAATTATCAAAAATTGTAGCCACAAGAAGAGAAAATCCAGCAACACAATTCCATCCAACCTGATGCGTGTTTGGAGATGAAAATAAAACTAGAACAAAAGAAATTGTCTTTGTGCTACTTCGCATTGCATCGAAAGGTCGAAAGGTCATTAAGGAAAATTAACGATAAGAAGTGGTGATAGAGTAAACTCGACTAAAGGTATGTGAATTGGAGTTAGCAGCTTGTTTCAAAGAACTGTTTAATGTCCTTTTTATTTGATCCGGTTAAAAAATGATTTATTGTATAAGTTAATTATAAGTTTATACCCACATTGATACAACCAGTAGTAACATGCTATTTAAATATGTATTGATATATTGTATACACTCTGTATGTAACATGGCATTATTTGATGCCATAAAAAGAACAGTGTACTTTTACACACATACATAACAAACACACACACATGTTGATACGCAACTGAGGGTTTTGTTTGGATTCAGATTCAGTGTTAGTGGAGGTTTATTCTGGGGGTGCAGAGAACATACCACAGAGTAAGTATTTGTGTTAAGTTTAACAATTTTTTGTACCACTTGCACTAGGGTTGGATAAAATTATATTCTGTTCATAACTTTGTTAAATGATGACAAGTCAACTTTTAAGAAACTTGAACTTTCCCAAATCTACAAACACATAATTTATTACCCATTAAAATAAAAATTTAAAAAGAAAATGGTTGACTGCCCTGAATAGCTAAAATAACCCGGAAATGAGGGATCATTTTACATTAAATTTATGTGAAACTGATCCTCCACTAAAATCTCTAAAATAATTTTGTTTTTACTTGCCAAATTAAAGCTTGAATTTATATTTTAAAATAAACCTCAATAAAATTTCACAAACCATAAATACCATGGCATAATCTCCATAAATAGATAAAGGTAATTTTAGAGACAAACAAATCTGTTAAGAGAACCCGCCAGCTGTCTTTAATATTTACTAAGAATGGTAGGTTCATTGCAAGCAAGCCTTCTATTATTAATTTTTTTTGTTGTTGTTGCTTTCTTTCTAGCAACAGAAGTGGTAAAAAAAATAGTTGTATTACTTAAATGTCTGGTAAAAGGGCTCAGATATCCATTTATTCTATTTAAGTCACTTTTACTTTTATGAGCTATCTTCAGGAAATGCATTTCACTAAATATTTTGCTACTTCATTCTGAATGAGGCTGAAGTCAGAATGAAAACATTACAAATAATTTTTTTTTTTTTACAAAAATAATTTTTGCTTTGACTTAAGTGTCCACTAACAGACATAACCTACTACCAAAGTCGCTAATGTGTGTGTGTGTGTGCGCGTTTGTGTAGTTTCATATGCGTCATACTTTAGGAAAAAAAGTACTTAATTGTGCAATATGTATACATCGAGAAAAGTGAAACTATGTGAGTGTCATTGTGTGTAAATTTCCCTACCAAACTACTGTCAATTTTCAGTCTACAGACTCAAGATTTGACATAAGGGGTATTGAGATTGGGAAAAATCTTTTTATTCAGTTTTCGGCCAGAAATTTGGCTGTCAAGGGGTCGAAGTTCAACGATTTGACTTTTGAAAACTCCACCAATTTTGAGTCTAAACACTTGAAATTTTAGATATAGGTTACTTGAGCCCAAAACAAATGTAAAAGGGTCAAAATTGGGGTCAAAGTTAAAAAAAATTTGACCTGTGCGATATCTACCAAATTATGCAGCCAATTTTGGTCTAAACATTTGAAATTTTACATAAAGTTTATTCAGACATAGGGAAAGCTTTTTAACCAGTTTATGGCCGAAAATTTGGCTGCCAAGGGGTCAAAGTTAAAAAGATTTGACCTTTGCGGTCTCTAGCAAACTATTCAGCAAATTTTGGATCTAAACATTTGAAATTTTACATAAAGGACATTCAGATATGCAGCAAGCTTTTTAATCAGTTTTTGGACAAAAATTTGGTTGCCAAGAGGTCAAAGTTGAAAGAATTGACCTTTGCAGACTCTACCAAACTCCTCCACCAATTTTGGGTCTAAACACTTGAAATTTTAGATGTAGGCTACCTTGCCATGAGTCAAACATATATATATATATATATACACACACACATATATGCACATGAAGTTATGAACAGTATATAGGGTCCGAGCAAAGTCGGGCTGAATTGCTAGTATATACATATTTCTAATTAAGAACAGTGACCTTCCATCAATTCCTTCGGTTTCATAGCAAAATTGTAAACTCCATCTGCTGGATTAAAGATACCAAATGTAACAAAGTTGATGCTTTTATAGTGTAAAGCTTAAACTATTAAAACAGACTGAAAAATTGGTTACATTCAGTAGCACCCTTGTTTTATTTCTTAGGACTAGAGAGATAATTAACCATATTTCACCAAAATCTGCAGTATTTCAAAGATATCTATCAATTATTACACTTACTGTTATCATCATCAACACTGAGCTTTCAGTAAACTGAAAATCTTGAGTTGAAGGATACAATCAGTTTCATCCATTTAAAACCGTATTTTTTATGTACAACGTTAAACAAATGTGCCAACTTTAAGTAAATCTTTGAAACTACACATTTAATATCAAACGATATATTTTTTGTATTTAATTTTTTTTATCTAAGACTGTGCACTACATATGGTTATAATAATTATTATTCAGCAATTGAATGGCTAATAAAACAAATTTTGTTTCTTGATTACAAAAAATATTAGCAAGGAGAACATACATATAATGCACATAGGAAAATGGACCAAAAAATGTGTGCAAATTAATTTTCAGCGTTCACTTACAGACAGTGGCAAAGCCCACAATTATTTCATCATAGCTACAAAGTTCTTAATCAGTTATGGGAATAAAAGATATTTTGCATTTACATAATTACAGACAAATTTGTATTGTGTGTGTGTATATATATATATATATATATATATATATATATATATAAGAAATTAATCGGAGGATATGAATAAGATACAAAAACACAAAGTAAATTGTCACAAAAGAGCAAATATTCGGCGATATATAAAAAAGGGGGGGGGGCTAATGGGAATTCATAGGAAATATATATATATATATATATATACATACAATAATATAAAATATTTCACACAAATTCCCATTCACCTTTTCTTACCAGGCCACTAATATAATTAGATATACCACCTTTTTTGGCAATTTTATAAGTTCCAAATCTCAGCGACTATTGATCAGAATTTAACAAATGATGGCTCATTGGAAAGGTAATAACCTTAATTGGTTAGTGAGCTATGTAGCATTTGCCCATAAGGTCACACATTAAGGGAATCATCTATCATCCAGAGTTAATTTTTTTGGCACATTATTACAACCATAAAATGTTTCAATCAGTCTTTTGTTTTCCTAGTATTGCATATGAATTACAAAATATTTGACCTTGATCAAAACCTTTGACCTTGATGAAGAGGAGACTAAAACTTGCTTCTATGGTTTCAAATGATCTGCAAAGAGAGACTTGATACCAAATATTCCTTACATGTTATATCTCCCCTCTTCGGTTTTCATACATAAAATTTCAGTATATAAGGATTATTTAATACTGAAAATATTCATATTAATAACCTATTTACAAAATAGGGGAAATATAATATGAGAAATATTGGGAATCACATCTCCCCTTGTTGTAATAATATATAATACAAATTTATCTGTGAATATGTAAATTTTTTTTTTTTTTTTACATAGGCGTCACCACTTATCAAGGCCGATTGGCCACTCAAGGATAAGGGTTAAAGAGTTTAGAGTAGTCAAAAGGACAATATAGTAATCGATAGTAATGGAAGTTCGGTAAATTTGTTAACTTAAGTGGAACGGCTCATCAGAAACTTGTTCACGTTGGACTTGAAGACAACCATATTATAGACAGCTGGAAAGCAGGAAAACGGAAGACAATTCCACAGGCGTGCAGTTCTAAGAAAAAAAGCTTTGATCATGGAATCTACGTTTAGGTTTAGGCACAGATAAAGAGTGGAGGGAATTATTGATAGTGTTTTCAGCTAGACGAGTGTTCCTTGTGAAAGTTTGGCGAGGGGGGAGGACCATAGACTGAAGCTCAGTCGAACACTTTCCATGAAAATAACGATAAAGCAGAGACAAACTCGCAACATCTCTTCTGTGAGATAAGAGGTTGCAGCGAAGAGAAAAGGACATCTCCCACCAGGCCACAAAGTCTATTTTGAACCCTATCAAGGCAGGACAAGTCTTTTCTAGCAGCTCCTGCCCATATGTGGCAACAGTATTCCATCCTTGGACGTATCTGGCTCTTATATAGATAGAGAATTGCATCAGCAGTGAGATATCTACTGGATCGATAGAAGGGTCCGACCATTTTTCCAGCAGCCTGAATGCAATGAATAGGTAAAGGCTAGCTTCAGTTTTGCTGTTGTGGAATGAATCTTGCTTAGGGTCTTTTTTTGCTTGGCTGTCTCCCCTATGGCCTTGCCAGGCCACTAACATATATATATATATATATATATATATAAAATGCAAATTTGTATATATATATATAAATATATAAACAAATATATAACTTTTTATTAATACAAAAAGTATACAGCGCTTTGAAAATATATGAACAAACCCTAGGGGCTCCTTTCACCAAACTCATCAGGAGTTAATCGGTGGTTATAAAAGATGCAAGATAAATTGTCACATAAGAGCAAATACTCTTAGATATATGAAAAAAAAAAAAGGTAAAAAAAGGCAAATGGGAATTTGTGTGAAACATTTTATATTATTGTATATATATATATATATATATATATATATTTCACATGAATTCCCATTCGCCTTTTTTTCTCTTTTTTTTCATATACCTCTGAATATTTGCTCTTGTGTGACAATTTAATTTGTCTTTTTGCATCTTATTCATATCCTCAATTAATTCTTTATATATATATATATATATAACACACACACACACATATATATACAATATACTTGGCCTTTTGGCCAAGATCGGAGTGTGGTGTCTGTTCTTTGGATGCTGCACTTGCGTTTCTTGTTCTTTTTCGGTGGGGGAGCAGTCCTTCGCAACTGAGACAATTTTTTTTATTTTTGTACCTTTTCTCCATGTTAAAAAACGACCCTGGTGTCTAACTTTGTCCCGTGGGGAGGCATTGTAAATAGGTACAATACAAATTTGTGAATATGTAATGCAATGAATAGGTAAAAGGTAAATGCAAAGTATCTTTTATTCCCATGACAACTGATGAAAAACCTTGTTGTTATGATGATATAACTGCGGGGTTTGCCACTGTCTGTGTAAGATGTGGAAATATTTTACATATACTTTCCATTTTTTATAGATCAATCTTTTCAAGATAGTTTTATAATTGTTAACAGAATTTACAAATAGGCAATATAGATTACATTTCAGTGAGCAATATTTTATTAATTTTACTTACATTTTAAAAAAGTAAAAATCTTTACCACTGTAGCTTAATATTGTCTCAAGTATGCACATATGTTTGTGTATTTCTATGTACAGGATTTACTATTAAACTATTTAGCCAATCATTATGACTTTTAGAACACAGCTGCTAGGTGTAAGAGTCCAAATGTAGGCTATATTTAGTTTTATGTAAAGGTCAAAGAGTGGTATAGAAATTCTTCATGAACATAGAGATACTTCAGATTTGTGAATTTTGATAGAAATCATGTAATGGATCTTGATCAGAATTGGAATAAGGATTCTAAATAAAAGGTTTAGTAGCATACTTTCATAAGGAGACATAAAAGTGTCCCAAAATATTTGTTTGGGAAAATTAATTTTACCAGTTTTGAAATGGATATAATTCTAGTATATAGTAATATAAAATTTGAAATACTATTTTCCTAATGTTATAATATAAAAAAATAAATTTGCTAAAACATTTTTGTTAAAATTTGGAAAATGATCAATCATGTTATTCAAGCCTAAATATTTTGTCTTCAGCTAATCACAACAAATACATATTTTATTGCTTTGGTTAAAGTCTAATCATCATCATCGCTTTAACATCTGTTTTACATATAGGCAGGTGTTGGGTGGCTTTTAGAAATTCATTTCCAAACTATTTCTGACCAGGTCTTTATGCTTATTTCTCGCATATATATATATATATATATATATATATATATATATATATATATCCTTATAACTTATTTTCCGTGGCCTTCCCCTGTGAACTGGATTCGCTACCTCAATTATTGTGCATCTAACCCAGAAACTCATCCATTCTTTCAATGTGACCATACCATCAAAGTCTCATGTTATTCACACATCTATCTATACTGTCTAAATTTAATCCTCCTCTGATATCTAAACTAAGCGTGTTTTTAAAACTAACATTACACATACAACATTCTCATTTGTCTCTATGCAAGGTATGTCCTCAACACTCACTAGTTAGGTTCATCTATAGAGGCATATTTATATGTTTATAGTCTGACTGCGAGATTTTGCATAAGTTCATCCATAATGAAATCTATAGTTTGGGTATGGAGCTAACGTTGATCAAATCAAGAAAAACTCTTGCAATTCAACACCTATATTTTGTCAGCGAAAATACAGCAAGAGAAAGCAGACAAGAAAGAGAGCAAACAAAAAGACTTTAGTTTTCAACTGGATTTTAATACTTATCAAACATGTAGAAATTTGTAATGATATACCTGATCAAATATGGTAAGTTAGGAGAGGCTAACTATTAATCAACACATCTAGCTTCTTATCCAAAGTAAGATGGTTTGAACAAAATTTATTCGTTATATTTTAATTTAAAACATAATGAAAATATTTTTATTCTTAATACATGTTGGTGTAAAATTCATTGAATTTCCCAGAAATCTTACTGATTTAGAAAAAAAAAAAAAAAAAAAAAAAATATATATAACATAGGAAAACAAGTTCAATTTTTCAATCAAAATAAAAGTGCAAAAAAAAAAAAAAAAAAAAAAAAAACTTTCCAAAGACATGAACTTACCTCTATACAATTGTTACAAACACTACAATGCGAGCAACGTGGAGGCCTGTAGAATTGACAAGTTGTACACCATTTCATGCGCATTGTAATTCCTTTGATTTCAACATTTTTGTATAAAGGTGCTCTGAAATCATCGTCCCGAAATTCGTCTTCATGTGCTGTTAAGAAAAAGTAAAACGACGTCAACATAAAAAAAAATCCTTTTCTTTTCTTAATACTATGAAAAAAAAATTATGTTTTGCAATTATTTTTGAGATGAGGAATGATAATTTAGATTATTGTTCCCATTTTGAATGTTATGTTCACATACAGCCAATTTTCACAATGGGTGACACTAAAAATACAATCATGAATTAATATTTCTACCTCGCCATGATCGACAGAAAACAAAAAATTTATCCCTGTGGATTAAATAGTATTCTATTTACACAAATTCGTTCAACGATATGCTTAAAAGGTTACGTTGACCAAAATATAAAAATAATATTCAAGAAAAGAAATGTAGTCTTTATAACACAAATGCAATAAAAGTTATATCAAAAAAAAAAAAAAAAAAAAAAAATCACAATAAAAAAATGGATGCCATTGTAGCTGCACAATACATCAGAAAGTGATTTGGACTCTTTAAACTTGTAATATTTTAGGGGTTTTTTTTTTTTGCTTTTTAAATCTTCATATACAAAAACAAAAATTAAGGAATTAATAAAATTTGTAACAAAAAGTGTATTTCAATAAATCTCTCGTCTTGTGCACATGAGGGCAAAGTTTTTTTCTTAAAGATTTAGATGTTGCACAATGATATTATTGAAAACTAGCGGGGGTACCCGGCGTTGCCCGAGTGTTTGTTTCCGGGGGGGGGGGGGAGTTTTAAAAAATGTTATGGTAGGTAAGTAGGAAGGATCAAACCCGGAGTCATGAGTAAAAGTAGGAAAATAAAGTGAAAAAAAAAAACAAAAAAAAAAACATCTGCAACGTTAACAGTTCGGCCACCAAGAAAAGTCCATTCCAGTTGTTTAGGAAAAAAACAAAAAACAAAAAAAAAAACGACTACGGTAGGTCGGCGCGAACGTGAAAATATAATGTGAATTGTCCAGCACGCTAACCACTACGCCACAGAGCACTGCAGCTTAGTTTAGTGATTTTAAATAACTTCACATGAAAGAACTACAAAGCCAAACCGGTGTTCTCTTCTCAACTGTTCCTTGTGAACGATCCCCAAACGGTGTTAAGTGGTGGTAGGGGGAGGAGGAATTTATTAGAGAGAAAATATTTTACCACTTCCATTGATCTTAACCGATTTTGGCCGTGACTTCTCAGCAGAAAAAGTATAGAAATCTAAGATTATCGAGGAATTTGAGAAATAATAAGCCTATAACACACCTCAGATATTGTTCTGCCGTTTGTGCATATTATATTTGCATGAAATATCTTGATTTTTAATCCTATTAAGGTCAAAATCCGACAGGAAAAAATGAGTTTATTTTATTTATATAGAAGATAAACAGTGAATAAACGTCCATTGTGAATTGTAAACAAAATTATTGATATTCACTTTATCCTAATTGAAATGTCAGTAATATTCAACAATGATTTGAAAAAAAAAAAAATCAAGTCTTGTTTATTTTATTTGTCTGCTCAAGTGCAGCCATATCTTCTAGAGATTATGAAAGTGTTCATATAGAATTTGCAATGCTTTTTTTCATGTTATAACTTGAGATAACAATACTTCATTAATGGGCAGATGGCGGCCTTGTGGAGGTACAAGACACTCTCAGACATAAGAAACCCTCTAGCATGGTAGAGAGCCCACCTTCTTCGCAGCAACCTTGGCAATACCTTCAATGTATTTGTTCCAATTCATGTATCCTGTGAACATTAAGCCAAGGAGTTTCAATGAAGAGCTTTCAAATAGTGTATCATTGGCCATTACTATCAGTGGCAAAGAAGATTTCTTATAATTATCGAAGGAAAGAAGCTTGTTAGCAGTGAATGTTGCCATCCACTACAAACTGGAAGTCTTCCTCTAATATTTCAGCCATTTCTTTAAGTATGTGTTCATTCGCTTTCGCTTTGTGTGTTATAGAGCATTTCATCAGTAAATATACCCATCTCTGAGACAGTTTTATTTGAGAAGTATTTATGAATAAGAGGAATAAAGGTCCAAGCATCAACCCCTGAGGCATACCCACATTTATATGCTGTTTTGACGTATGACCAGAGGACAATGTGGATTTTTCTGTTATTTAAGAAAAAAGTTTGATTATATTAAGAATTTGGTTAATAATACCATATCATTTAATTTGCATGAAAAGTTCATAATGCCATACTCTGTCGAAGGTCTTAGATATATCTAGGGCTACTGCAGAAGCATTTGGAGACCATGTTTCACTGCTACACAAGAAGGTAGAATAGACAGGCTGAAAAGACACGGTCTCCAAATTTTAAAAGAAATGTACCAAGGATTGACAGCAGCTTGTTGAACTTTCCCCAAACAACACAACAACAAGCAATGATAACTTGTTTGCAACCACTGTTAGCATTCAACATGTTGGACCAAGTAGAAGAAGGTGGTTTCAACATAATGTAAGGTGCTATCTCCATGTGCCACAATTCAGCCATCGATCGAACGAACAACATCCCAACATCTGCGATAAACATAATTCAGGTCAGCTACCATGAGATTACTACACTAAATAATATAAAAAATAAAATTTCAACACATTTATCAACTACCAAATAGATGGAAATTGTTAATAATGTATTTTTCTCATTGGTTATCTAATATTAACAAAATATATTTTTTATTAACGTGTCTCAGCATTGCCTGGGAAAATTGATAAACCAAAAATCACAACTCAGAAGCCAATTGACTGCAAAAGATTGGAAAGACTTCAAAAATGCTATTAATCATAGTATAAAAATATCCATAAGTATGTGTAAATAATAAAATGAAAATCATTGAATAAGAAATCAATAAAAAAAAAAAAAGTTAATCAATGGGATGTCCTTTTGCATTTGCAAAGCAATATGCAAATTATTTAACTGTTCTTCAATAATATGTACAGCTACTGTGAATATGGAATTTGGCATTTAAGTTACTTCCTTAACATTTAACAAAAAACGTTTCTGACTAGGCAATGTTCATTTGTTAGTTAACATTTTTCTAATGCAACAGGATTACTTCTTTCTTTCTTCCTGTTTTGCCTTGTATTCCTTTCCATGACAGTTCCCTCTGATAATGTAAACTTCAAACAAATGAAGAAATAAAACTAATAATGATACTAGCATGATAACTAGCAATAATAGCCCTGATGATAATAGTTATCTTTGTTACAAAAGTGGACAATACAAACATAGGTTAGAGATTGAAATACAATTCAAGGATTAGGGTTTATTTTAACAGTTTGTAATATTTGTAAGCGGATTTGTTCCCATTTACTTGCCTCCTCATGAAGGCAAAGTTAGACACAAGGTCGGTTTTTAATGTAAGAGGAAATCCAGCTCCCAAAAATATTGAATTGGAACAAAAATAAATTTTCTTTAATCCAAAAGACCTCCTTCACTAACGGAGCACAGAATAGACTGTCACATCAGAACAGATGCTACGCTTTGTTCATAGCAATCAGAAAATGACAATGTTAAGAGTAAGATAATGTTAACAAACGGCAACAATATTTGTTTCTATTCTTCGTTCAAGATCAACTGTTGAATATAACAGTTGTGTAACACATAACTATCGGGCGCAACATTACGCACAAATATTTGACGAACATTTAAGATGTTTACATGTGTTGCCCCTAAAGAAGAGAAGAGATCGTTACATTAAATGTGTTATTTTTTTGGGGTTCATATATTTTAGAAATTGTAAACAATAGAAAATTAGCTTCTTTCACTATCCACAAATTATTGCAAACAAAAAGAAATGTGTACCAATTAATAAAATATATATATATATATACACACACACAAAGACAAAGTGTAAATAAAATTAACTTACTAAGAAATCAGGAATGTGAGCAGCCAATATAAATAGGAAAGTTATTGTTCACACACACATTGTCAAAATAAAAATGTTATTTAAAAGCTGTTTGTTAGATAGCTTTTGAGATCTAACAGCAATGATGGAGTTTACGAGTGTAAATATTTGAATTAATTTCTCTACATTTTTTTTTCCAATTTATTTTATCACATTAAGGCAATTTGTTAGACAACTATGACTTGATTAATTAAATTTGGTTTAAAACTGTAACATTAAATAAATTCAACATTTCTATCCTGCCGCGGTTGACCTGACGAGGGCCAAAGGAGTGATTGGCCGAAGCATTGTGAAAGCAACAGCTGGAAGATGAGGATAATGGTTCAAAAAATTAAATAATGATACAATTTACTCTTGTTTGTATGTAACGATAACGTTACAAACGTTTGATACATGTTTGTGATTTTATTTATTGTATTTCCATGTTTTTCCTGTTTATCATAATTTTCTTGTAGCGGTTTAACGTTTTGCGATTCGTTGAATTTCTTGAAATCTTTTTTAAAGAAAACCAATTTAAAAAGAAAAAATTGCATATTTCTGTATTAAACCTTTTATTATTTTAAAATTTGGTCTTTGCTCCTTTTATTGAAAAAAATAATTAGGGTTTAAATTACATTTTTCAACTACCATTTTCCTGCTTTCCAGCTGGCTACAATATGGTTGTCTTCAAGTCTAACGTAAACAAGTTTTTGATGAGCCGTTCCATATAAGTTGACAAATTTACTGAATTTCCATTACTAACGATTACTTTATTGTCCAATTGTCTACTGTACACGCGGTAACCCTTATCCTCGAATGGCCTCTTGGCCTTGATAAGTGGTGATGCTTTTGCAAAAAAAAAAAAAAAAAAAAAAAAAAAAAATTCTCACACTGAAGAATGTGTGTCTAAAGAGGGGAGTGCAAAAAACTTAAGACATTGAGGAGATAGGAAGTCCTTTGATGAAAAAAAAAAAAAAAAGAAGAAATTTCATCTAACCTCCTGCCCCCCCTGAATGTATCATTTTAAGTTCACATTTTCAGAGAACTGTCATAAAAGAGAAAAGGAATACTAGGCAAGAAAGAGGAAGAAAGAAAAAGATAAACCAAGAAAAAGAAATAAAATAAAACGATTTGGTAGCAGGAAAATGTGAGACTTTAAAGATAAACCAGTATTTTTTTTCTTGTTTTTTTTTTCTTAAATAAATAAAAAAAATTTTTTTTAAAAATCACTAAAAAGCAAGAACTTAACATTTAATTTGAATCTCTAATGTAAATTTGGTCTCAAGTTATGCTGACCATGTTCAAATAGTGTTTTTTGCACAAAATTTTGTGCAGTGTGTTCCAAGATGGCAAACCATGTTATCAAGCTGTAATTGTCCAAGATTTATCTGAAGAGTCACTTATTAAAAAAAAAAAGAACAAAAATGGATTGGACATGGAGACTAAACTTTGGCCTTTGTATTCTCCAGATTTAACATTATTTTTGCTTTGTTTTGTTTTGTTTTTTGGTCCTCGACAAAAGGAAGGCGGACCTGTAAATTCATCGTTGTCTGTTCATCCGTCCGCACTTTTCTTGGATGTGCCCCAAGAGCTCTTTTAGAGCTAATAAAAACACTATTTTTGGGACTATTTTACCATATTTTGTTCAAAATTTTCTGTGTATATCTATTTAGCAGTTTTGCATGGTGCTGAACTCAAATTTAAATATGTTAAGGCCTTGGGGACTTTTGAAGCTAAATGCGATGTGGGATGGGAGGCAAACGATGGACTTAGTCATTTCTTTTTTTGCATGGCTCAGAACTCAAATTTACATATGTTAAGACCTAAAATTACACCGTTTATTCATTTTCACCAGGATTTGACGTCTCCCTGGCGACTTTTGGGGCTAAACGGGAGTGGGGGCAAATGCTGAACTTGATCATTTTTTTTATGCCTTTTTCACTGTGCAGTCACGGGTGACCATGCATGCTTCACTTGTTCAGCTTGTTTTTAAAATGTACAGCTCAAGACTTCTGATTTAAAACGAATGCAAATTAAAAATATGAGCATTTTTTATGTTACAATAAATTCAATTGAAACTTTTTACGTTACAATAAATTCAATTGAAATTTTTTACGTTACAATGCATGCTTCATTGTTTTTTGTTTTTTTTGCATATAGTTTTATCAAAGGAGAAATGTACCTAGTGAAATATTCATTTAATTGAACTTAAAAGAATTCATTGAATTCAACGCTGCTGGACACAACTCCAAAAATGTTTCACAGTTCTTTTCTGCAATACAATTGATTTGAAATGTGCAAAGATATGGATAGAATTCATATTAAATTATTTAAGTATAGCCTGTGTTTCTTGTTTGATATCAATTTTCTTTCTGGAAAAAAAAAAAAAAAAGTTGAATTCCACTAAAAAGTGGAGAACAAAAAAAAAAAAAAAAAAAAAAGAACTTTCTGTATATATCTTTAGCAGAGAACTCGAAACCAGAGCTTATATTAAATCATTTAAATACAAGATGTTTTTGTTTTGGATAAATTTGTTGTCGTTTTTATTGTTATCAAGAGACGTTTTAATTTATAAGTTGAACTAGATAAATAATCAGATTTGAAAACTGATAAGAATTTTTTTTTTTTTTTTTTTTTTAATTTCTACAGCATATACATGGAACACTAAAATTACGAACATAATCAAGATAATTCAATATGGAAAATTTACATAAGTTGTTAATTTCATAAAAATAGGTAGCAAGTTGCGTACATCGATATTAGTTTATGATTTAAAATTGTTTTAAATTGTTAAGTTATATTTCACTATTTAATGTTCATTAAAAATCTTACAGCAGGAGTTTTTTTTTTGCTGCATTGAATAGCTTTCTATATTGAATCCAATCAACAGTTTTCATTTTCATTACTAATGTCAAAGAGAGTTAAAGGAGGGTAACCCTCACAGGCAAAAGTCCTCTTCCTGCAACTGAATCACTGAGTCCAACTATTTAATAGATATTTTTCAATGCACGGTTTATTCAGCAGTAAGATAGCATCATAATACATTTTCTTTTTTTGGTAAGAAATATTATTCAAGTTTAATAATATTATGTATTAATATTTTATAATGATTCGATTCCATTTTATCAAACCTATTCACAGACAAAATTATGAGTAAACTATTTTTTTTTTTTTTTTTACATAGGCGTCCCCACTTATCAAGGCCAAGAGGCCACTCAAGGATAAGGGTTAAAGAGTGTACAGTAATCAAAAGGACAATATAGTAATCGATAATAATGGAAGTTCGGTAAATTTGTTAACTTAAGTGGAACGGCTCATCAGAAACTTGTTTACGTTGGACTTGAAGGCAACCATATTATAGACAGCTGGAAAGCAGGAAAACGGAAGACAATTCCACAGGCGTGCAGTTCTAAGAAAAAAAGCTTTGATCATGGAATCTACGTTTAGGTTTAGGCACAGATAAAGAGTGGAGGGAATTATTGATAGTGTTTTCAGCTAGACGAGTGTTCCTTGTGAAAGTTTGGCGAGGCGGGAGGACCATAGACTGAAGCTCAGTCGAACACTTTCCATGAAAATAACGATAAAGCAGAGACAAACTCGCAACATCTCTTCTGTGAGAAAGAAGTTGCAGCGAAGAGAAAAGGACATCTCCCACAAGGCCACAAAGCCTTTCCCCATTGTACAACGGGATCAAGATCAGAGGATCACTTGGTCATATATATATATTTTTCAGTAATGTTTTCATAACTATATTATATAAGAAAAAATGTAATTTAATGGTAGCTTACAAAATTCTTTTGAAGATGTCCTAGAATATCGCTAAGATGGTAAATTGCTTGCTAAAACTACAACACATGGCCAAGAGAGATTACTTTAAAGTAATAAATGTTTATTTTCATAACTATGTTACTATATTAGCAAAACACACAGGGTAATGGTCAACTACAATATTGCTCTTTTCACATGAATCCCCTATACCAAAGAACCTCAATCTGGACCAAGAAAAACTGTTTATATATTTATATGAATGTGCACATATATATATATATATATATATATATATGCACATATCAGTTGTGAAGGGAGGGCAAATTTAGACATGTATTTTTTTATGAGTTTAATGTTTGGAGAAAATGAAAACAAAAGGAGAGACAAAGAAGCCAGAGAGTGAAACAGAGAAAGAGAGCCAATTAAAAAGTGACTTAGGAATTTTGATATGCAAAATAGGGACTACATTATTGTCTGCATATTCCGGGTAGATAACAAACTGTCAGAAGATACCAAAATGCTTAACCAATGAAATCGCAGCAGCCAACAATTGTCAAATTGTATCTTTTGTTTAATTCTTTTTTAAAGACATCTTTTTCTTATTAAATTAATTGAAAGAGTTAAAAAGCCCCATCCACTGTTAAGAATAGATTTCTAAATAATGAATTGCACAAGTCTCCAATCTCTGGTCCCCCCTTGCCAATCTTTCATAATAAACACCCGTCTAGCTGAAACCACTGTCAAAATTTTTTCCCACTCTTTATCTGTGCCTAAATCAAAATGTAGATTCCATGAACAAAGTTTCTTTCTTAAAACTGCACGCCTGTGGAACTCTGTTCCGTCTGCCTGTTTCCCACCTGACTACAACCTGGATGTCTTCAAGTCCAATGTTAAATTCCTGATGAACTGCCCCCTTAAGTAGACACTTTATTAAATCTCAACACTAACATACTGTACATGCAATAACCCTTATCCCTGAGTGGCTTCCGAGCCTTGATAAGTGGTGACCACCTTGTAAAAAAATCTTTTTCATTGAAATTACTATGATAATAGTTTTCAATTATAATTGGCTTCTTCCCCTTAATTTTTAACTGCTTGCTAGCATTCTGAATATTGACCATTGTTTTTGGAAAAGAAAAGTTTTCCTTCGGCGCCTTCCTGTGTTCCATGTAACCTGCTTGGAATATGCCGACAATAATGCAGTTCCTATTTTGCATAAGTACTCGAATTGCTTTGCTATTGTAGTAGCAGCAGCAACAGCTAGGCTGGTTTATGGCATATGAACTCTTTTTCAAATAATTTAATGTCAAAACAAATTATTTACTGCTTGAATGAATCTCTGTTTCATGGCTCATCAGATATTTAATTATGGTTTTCTCTGAATTATCAGCTACTTTTAAAATTTCCTATGAATAATCAGCTACTTGAACAATTCCTACACACAAACTCCCAGAGAAAACAGATAAGTACAGTAAATATAATTATTTATATAGATACTATCATTATAATCATACTTGGTTTAACATTCATTTTATATGCTGGCATCTGTTAGCATTTAGAACTTGACTTGCAAACTGGCTTATCTCTGGCCAGGTCTTTAGCCTCCTTTCTTTCAAATTCGTTTTTATCGCTTCCACCCATGTTTTTTTCTTGGTCTTCAATGTGAACTGAATTGTTTTATATCTACAAATTCAATTTTTTACATATTCTTTCAGCATAGCCATTCCATCAAATTTGCCTCTTCTGCAAACACCTTCCTATACTCTCCAGATTCAATCTTCTTCCAAGCTCATCAAATCTAAGTTTGTGTTTAAGTCACATTACACATCCATCAAATCATTCTCATATAATTTCTATCCATGCAGCACATGTCTTCAACTAGGCAGATTTTATTTCAATATATCAATCTGTATACATATGCCTTATAAACTGTCCTCTTGATCAAGTGGTAATACTCTGTTGGTTTGTAATGTTAAAAAAAAAATATATATATATATATATATATACATATACACACACATACAATAGCAGGCCACCCTGCATTGCCTGGTCATAAAATATATTTTGATTAATACAGATTTTGTATTTACTATTATATTGGATCCAATATATAGTAATCTATATATATAAAAGCGGAAATGTGTGTATGTATGTATGTTCGCGTTTTGTGCATGTCTTCAAAAGGCTTTTTTCAGAGAACCGATCGGTCGCCTTACAACTTCTTAAAACTTTTTATATCGCGCCTAAATGATAATATCTATGACTTAACAACGGTGGTCGCCTCTCTATTTAATTTGCCCGACTTTGAAACGTTAAATATTCAACATTTTCGGATCGGCACGTGTTACTTTCGTTTTTCTGTATAAAAAAGCTAAACTCGATTCAAATCACTGGCCCACGGCCAGTGGTCTCTAGAAAGTGATTTAACGTCAATGTCGGCTTATGTTCATATCAGACGGTTGCTTTCATTTCGAGACAAGACACTCCACCTAATAAACAGGGAGCTGGTTTTCCCCAAAGTTAGGTCAAAACAAATAAATCGGTTTATTGACCTCATTAAAAAGTATCCCGCAGAAAATGTTAACTGCTGAATAGCTATTGCTTACCATCGCTGCATGTGCATTAAGCTTTTTTGTATAAAAAAAAAGCTAACAGACTCGCGGTAAATAAACCACTGTCGACACTGTTTTTTTTTTTGTTTTTTTTTCACATTTTACTATTTTCCAACTGCGCATCAAGGCTTCGTTTTTTTTTTTTCTTTTCATTTACCCAAAAACACACACACCTACAAACACCTGGACAACGCCGGTTATCCCCCCCGCTAGTGATCTATAAAATTAAAATAAAAAAAAAAATTAAAAAATGACTTCACAGAGAATCGAAACCAACATTTAGCTTCTGATTTATTTTTTTCTTTAATATTAATGCCTCAGCTATGAAGACACTTTTGCTGCAACCATCAACCAATAGTTATTACATAATGCATGCATATGCGTAATGCCGTCATTTGACCATTACCTGGCAGATTCCATTTCTTTAATTTTCACACTTTTGCACCAATTTTCTCCCCAACTAAAGCCCAAATATAAAGTTTTTGCATTGGTTCAAATACCCTATATATTAAGTTTCATACTTTTAGACCAAAAACTGACAGAGGATTTGGCAGGCAAAATTTTTTAAACATATATATACGTATACATAAATATATATAGAAAGAGGTTTGTGTTTACTTTAAAAATTTTACAACTATTATGCAAATATAAATCATGTAGAATTTCTGCATGCATATAATTACACGTAATAGTTTACTAAAGATAATCATCCCATAACAAAACCAAAAAAACTAATAGGGAATTAATTAAAATGGATGTTTAAAAGAATATGCAAATTAGCTAGAACTTCTGCAGATCAATGCAATTCCACGACCCATATACAACAAAGTTGTGTTTTCTTTTTAAATAAACAGCAAAAAAAGGATTTTTACTTTGAATATTAATACACAAATAAAAATTTATAGGAGTATAGTGTGTGTGTGTGTGTGTGTGTGTGTGTGTGTGTGTGTGTGTGTGTGTGTGTGTGTGTGTGTGTGTAATCCATTGCTTCTCTCATGTCAAATGAAAGTGTAATTTTCTTAAATTAGTTGTATATTTCAGTGGACACTATCATAAAGAGGATTTTCAAATGTAAAATTCGTGTAATTGGTGAATTTGTGAATGGAATAGACATTTCAATGTAGCTGACTTGCCATGTACTAGGAGAGTGTATAATTATTGGTCAACTTATTTTAGAGTGAATAATTTACATGTATATAAACATTTATTATTTTATAAAGACAAAATATTTATAATAACTAGCAGCATTAGGCAGGTTGAACCATCCTCCTCCACAAGAGGAAGTTTCATAGGAATATGAAATTCACAAACAATCCCCACTCGCATATATATCACAGTGAGAGGAGATGACATGAGGATTTTGCAATTTTTTTGCTAAGAGATGCAAATGTTCTGCTACATACAATGCTTATTATTCCCAAATGGTCACCCATAATCTACTAACCAAGCTCAACATAACTTTGGTGATCTAACGAGAATTGGTGTCAACATGATTATACCAGATAAAAGAGATAAAAAAGGGGGATGAAAATTCAGATGCTTCAGATTGTAAAACTAACAATAGATATTTCCTAAAGTTAGGAATATTTTAAGGGGTAGCACAATCTCCCATTTTAAAATATTTCAGATATGCATTAAAGTTGATGCTTAAGTTTTAGAACTTAGAAGTCTTAGAACTGCACGCCTGTAGAACTGTTCCGTCTGCCTGCTTCCCACCTGACTACAACTTGGATGTCTTCAAGTCCAACGTTAACAAATTCCTAATGAACCGCCCCCTTAAGTAAACACTTCATCAAATCTCCACACTAACGTAATGTACTTGCAATAACCCTTATCCCTGAGTGGCTTCCGGGCCTTGATAAGTGGTGACCACTGTGTAAAAAATTTTTTAAAAAAGTTTAAGCATTAAATTTAAATTTTCTAGAATTAAGATACAATAGAGTTTGGAAAAAATTCAATAAAGGATTCTAGACATAAGTTTAGTTTTTGTGTGATATGTTAATCTTCATAAAAGGACAAACTGTTCAGTTCAAGAAATTAATTTCACCAGTGCTAAGACAAGTATTCATCATAATGTCCACATACGGTTTTGGTTTGGTTGTTTTGTGACATATCAACTCTTTTTGGGTTATTTAATACTGAATCTAGTAATTTTAGAAAAAGTTACCATGTTTCAAGTTCTTTATATATTCGTATTTAGCATAATCACATGGACATGCCTGTTCTCATTAGATCACTGATGTTAAGCAATGTTGAACCTAGTCAGTACCAGATGGGTGACCAATTTGCGAATACCAGGTGCTGTATGTAGGGAGAAGTCGACACCTCCCTACAACAGTTGCAAAAACCTAACGTCATCTATATATATATATATATATATATATATATATATAAAAAAAGCGAAAATGTGTGTATGTATGTATGTTCGCTTTTTGTGTATGTCTGCAAAAGGCTTTTTTCGTCTGCCTTCTCGGTCGGCTCGCCCCTTAAAACTTTTTATATCACGTCTAAATCGTAATATCTACAACTTAAGGGCGGGGTTGTGTGTGTATTTAATTTGCCCAACTTTTACCAGCTTACTGCGTCTTTGAAAAGCGAATGATGAGGCATGGGAAACAGTAACTGGCTTGCAGCGCAAAACTAGGTCAAACATCACAGCACTTCCTTGATCCTGTAAACCTTAACTTAACACGCTTATCAATTCCTCTCCCCTCGTGGCTGAGATGGTTAGGTGCCTGGCTTTTTTTCCCTTTTGTTTCCACCTTCGCGTCAAGGCTTCGGGGTCCAATCCTACCTTCCTACTAAAACTTTTTCTTTTACACCTCCAAACACCCGGGCAACGCCGAGTACCCCCACTAGTCTATAATATAAATCTCACCTGTCTGTTTGAATGTATTTATGAATGTTTGTATGTCTCGCAAAAACTTTTGACAGAGGCAACGAATTTTTATGAGATTGGTATTATTTTGAAGTTCGACCCTTCAGACAACAAATATTGAAAAATTGGTCAAAAACATTCATTCCTTTGCCCTCAACTGGGCACTTTTCTATAGGATGGAGGGGTCGCTTGTTTCACCAATATTTTAAAAAATCATCCCCTCTTTTTGATTGTCTAGCCTTAATTTAAACTTACGTTATTTCCGGTTTGGCGATGGGTTCAACAGCTAACGGGTTAGTTTTTTTCACTTTCTTTTCATCTATAACAGTAGGGGTTCGAGCTTTCCTGCCTACTACCACCTTTTTTTTTACGCTCGCAATTTTCCCCCCCTTTTTTTTTTGCTCACCCAACACCCTTACACACCTCCACTTTCTTTTCCGCCTTCGCATCACGGGTTCGAGCCTGCCCGCCTACTACAATTTTTTTTTTTTTTTTAGCACAGCTCAACACACCTACAAACACCCATGCAACGCCAGGCACCCAGGCTAGCCTCTCCTAATGGGAGATATACCTGCAACTGGGGGCAGCTTATGAATTTCACACGCCAATGAAATTTCTTCCTTTAGAGGAAGCCGGTTAAATCTGCATTAAGGTTAGCGCCGCAGTTCTATTTCACTCGTTTTTTATATATTCAAATATTTATGACATAAACTCTTTTCAGGTTCAATCATTTTGGAAAAGTTTTTATGCTTCAAGTTCTTGATATCTCCAAATATTTTTTCATGGTGTTTAGTTTGGTTGTTTAGTAGAGAAAAATTGTTTTTAGCTTTGCAGAACAGGATTGAGTTTTGCAAAGAAAAGAAAAAAAAATCAATGTTTGATGCATTTAAGCTAGGAAGCCGATATCTTCAGATCAGCCTGATCTGTTAGCAGCAGACCACATACTGTATTGGCTGATCTTTTCTAAGGCCTTGACTAACAAGCATAAAAAAGTCTAAACTGTTTGGGCATCTCTTAAGTAATTCTCATTTTGGGAAACGCCATAATCCATCTTAATGCTCACCAGATTAATCATTCCTTTTCAACGTCGCAGTCATCAAAATCTAAAAATTAACAAGATTACAATTGTTAGTGTGATGTAACAACTAGTAGCACTAGTCGTAAAGTAGCTTAATTAATCTTCTATAATATAAAGTGCAATTGTGTGTGTGTGTGTGTGTGCAGCTAAAAGTTAGAATCTACACAAGACACATACACAAAGCTGAAATATCATTTTTCAGACAATTTTCCCCCTCTTTATTAAGCCACTAGCGAGAGTGCCCGACATTGCCCGGGTGTTTGGAGGTGTGTGGTTTGGGGAGGGGAAAAAAAAAAAAAAAAAAAACTGCCCGGCGTCGCCTGTGTAAAAGAAAAAAAGTTTTGGTAGATAGGATCGAACCTGGAACCTTGAGGCGAAGGTGGAAAAAAAATCCTAACATGTAACCAACTCACCCACCATGGCAGAGTAACAGAAATGTGATTTAATTTAACTTAAATGCACGATTTTAATGATAATGAGGTCAAATATATCCTGCAGTCAGCTTTCACTGCGAGGCTGTTTTTTTTGTTTTCTTTTCAACTTTGGCTGTTTGTTTTCCCCAAGATGCTGGGGAGGGGGAAACCAGCTCCCTATAAAAAGGGGAGTGTCCCAATGAATAGCAATTGTCTGATATAAGCAACTAAACATTTCTTTTGGAACTTCTTTGTACAAGAATAAAAAAATGTGAAAAATTTATAAAAAAAAGGAAAGAAGTTTAACCTTTTAAAAAATATCCTTTGAATCCTAACTTTGCAAACTAACTAATCACTCAGAGTCATTCAACTAAAGGACTGTAGAGGCTTGGTCGACATTCACCGATACCTGGTATCACAGTCATGATGTGAGCATAGGTAAAGGTTTCCCAACCCCTAACAAAAAATGAAAAGGTTGTCAGAAACAGCATTAAGGCGGAGGCGATTTCGAAAGTTCAATAAATAACTTTTCTTTTACAATAGAAATAAGCAGTTACCAAAAATTTACTTTTTTATATAGAAATAAAAAGGTAAATTAAGACATTAAATAAGAATAAACATTAAAGGACGATAAGTATATAATTATATAATAGAAATAAATAGAAATAAACCAATTTATTTAGATTTAAAAAAATATTAAAAATATTTTTTAAAAAGTCAAATAAATCGCAATACTCTGAGACTATTGAATATAAAAGGCTAAAAATTTAATCAAAGATTTAGTTATTTTTAAATTTCATTTAGAAATAATATTCTATAAAGTGGAATAAAAATCAATTAGCGATTGAAGCTGCAAAAAAAATGCTAAATTTTAAAGAGTTATCAAAGATAAAGAGAAAATAAAACAAAAAAATGAATATCAAAAAGATAAAACATGTTAATTGTTATTCCCCTTGAAATTTGATGTTATTGTATTTTTGCTGAATTAATCATGACTTTTCTTTATATTTTTTAATATATAAAATAACTCCTAAAATTGATTTTTATTAATTTCATGGTGCATGTTTAATTCATGGTTAAAATATTTATTTTGACTTTTATCTTTAACTAGCGAGGGGGTCAGTTGACGCACTTCTGATGGTCCTTTTGGGCTAATTTTTCGATATTTGTCGTCCGGAGGGTGGGGCTTTAATATGATACCAAGTTTGTGAATTTTTGTTCCGTCGGTCAAAAGTTTTTAGCAGACACACAAACATACATAAATTTTCGCTTTTATATATATAGATGAAAGAAATTTTGCGAAAAAAATCAAATCGTTTTCGAAATTCCCTTAATTGTATTTCCACTTTTTCGCTGTACCAAATATTTTCGTTACACAAAAACTTTTGATTATATAATAATATATTTCAAAACAACAATTCCACAGAAATCGGAATCGTACTTGGTATCAGAATCGTGATTCAACATTTTCCTAGAATCGGAAAAAATTTAGGAATCGTCCCAACACTAGTCTAATGTGAATGCATATCATCATAGGTTTAGTCTGTTCATATAAGCATTTGTTTTCTACATTCGTCCTTTTGGAGGCCAACAAGAACAGAATTAATGATATTTTTTGTTTTTTCTTAAATAATGTCAAAATTCATTACTTTCCAATCCTTGAGAAACACTAGTTCTTTATGCACCTCAAGTGTTATTTAGCATTTTTGCAATCTTTTTCTATTAAAAATCTCTGGGTTCTAGGAAGGTCTTCAATTACATCCCTGGAACAAAAATATGAAAAAAAAAAAAAAAAAAAAAAAAAAAAAAGACTCTTATAAGGGCTTTTTTCATAACCAGATATATTTTGAAACTACATTTACCAAAATTCTTAGATAATTACGTTTCATTTTGAATAATTATGATACAATATGACGGTATCTCCACTTCCATAAAAATGGAAGGAGACATTTTACTTCAAAGACGAATTACCATTATTTTAAAGGTTCATTTTATGGCAAAATAGATATATCAAATTATGTCCTACTGGAGAACAGATTTCTTAAAAAAGGCTTCAAAAATTCTTTTTTTTTTACTTTTGTATTCACCCCCAAATGTCATTAAAACATAAGCTACTGTATATTAGGGGACAGATTTATAAGGTTTGATGGAGTCTAATTTGCCTTTAATGTTATCTATGTACATGTTTTGAAGATGAAAAATTAAAATGTTGTCAATGTATCTAAAATATACTGTGTTTGGAGGTAATCTAAATTCCTGAAAACATGCATATAGATAACATTAAAGACGCAGTCGAACCCTCCATAAAGTTCACCTATAAAACAGAAAACAATTTTTACCTTTTCTAGACATACTTGTTATAAAATCCAATGATAAACTATCCTTCAAAGTTCACTGCAAAACTACACACAAAAAGGATTACATACATTTCTACTTACACGATAACAAAATAAAAACATGATAATTGGTTGCTTTCTACATGCATTCAGAATATGCAGTCCAGAATATCTGGACGAAGAATTCAAATACCTCACAAACAAACCTTGCAATATCTCACATATTTCATATTAAATGCTAAGTGAAAATCCACACAAATATTTTCCAGGATAAATAAACAAAAATAATATACACCAGACATCTTCTAAACAGACATCTTTTACCTACACACACCAATAATATAATAATTTGCAACACTAAACGAACTAGGAATTCCAATCATACAAACCACATCACAAACTATAAGACAAATATTAAAAACAACAAAACATCTCCAAAACAAACCAGTTTCCAATGCAGGCCATTTCCATTGTTCCTTGCTAAAATTGCCATCATAGATATGTTGGTGAAATGCAGTGTAAATTAGAAAAAAGGCTCAATGAACATAAAAGAGATATAAGAAATAGCAATTCTCTAAGTGCATGTAGTGTCACCTCCTCCTTGTTTAGAAATACAATTGAAAATAAAGACTTATACTAAGATCAAACAACTTTTCAAGTAAAATTTTAAGAGGAAACCAGTGGTGGCAGCATCAAATATCACTGGGTTTTACAATTATATTACAGGGTCTGTAACTACACAGGATATAAACAGCAAAGCTTAAAATTTATCACATGAAAAAATTATGTACTATTAAAAAGTTTGTGTTTTCTGAAGTTATATGCAAATGGAAACGTGTGATCGTATATTTGTTTTTTGTTTTTTTTTAACCAAAGTACACATTAGTAAGGCAGTAGTTTTTACAATGTCAGTACCAGAGTTAGAATCTCATCTGTCAGAGTTTAAAAAAAACAAAACTTTTTTTAACTGAATATGTTTTATAAATTTAAAAAGAAGCTATGTGACCTTTTTTGATAATAAAAAAAAGGTAGGTATAAAGGCAGCATTAACACAAAATAAATTCTTGCTTTAAAAACAATGTTTTTCAATAAATAAAAGATGCATGTTTAAGAAAGAGTTGACAAATTGATTAAAAAAAAAATGTGGTTTTAAGCAAAAACAATGCTACTTAATCATTATGTAGAAAATAGTAATATATCCAAAAATTACAAAAAATTTAGAAAATTATTTTTAGTTTGGTTTACATTTTGTTTCAAACAGATATTTTTTTTATTAAAACACAATAGCAGTTCTACTTGATGAATTTTCGTAATTTTTGGACATATTACTATTTTCAACATGAGAATTAAATAAGTACTGTTGTTTTTGCTTAAAACCATATATTAAAAAAAAAAAAAAAAAAAAAATCGATGCACCGACTATATCTTAACAAGCACCAAAATATGTAAATACATTCATTGTAGTTATTCTCCTGCAAATATTAAGCTACAAATTTTTTTCCACAAAATATCAAATCTTTTTCTTTGTACTTGCTATAAAGTAGCAGAAGCTAGATAAAGATGGAAACTGATATATTCAGGTATTAAATCTACACAGCTCAAGAAGCAGGTATAATAAATTAGCATAGAATTGAAAAACAAATGCTAATACAAGGATCAGTTGTACACGGGTTCGTAATTCATTCTGGGGGAAAAACAAAAAGTGTGCCTCCTAGTTTTATGTAAATGACAAAATTTGTTAAATTTTGGTAACTTGGAATAATTTGTCGTGTTTTGCAGAGTCATTTGCAGAAAGTACTAACGAGTAATGAAATATAGATGCAAGAATAGCGAATATATTGAACATTTGGTATTTGCCTTTCTTTTACTGCCATCTGCTTCCTTGTTAGATATGACAACATAAAATTGATTTGGTTTTTTCTGTAGAAGATATGCTGAGCAGGTATAAATATTTTCGTCAAAGTTACTCATCTTTCTTGTCGGACAAGTAATTCATCAAAAGGCTTTCGTGTGATAAAAAAAGGAAATAGGTTTTGATTTAGTATTATGTAGAGTGGGGATTTTTATTGGGAGGAAGGAGGTGTAGAAAATCCAGTTTTGCAACAAAAGGTTACATACAGATCATTTATTAAAAGTTTGTGAATGTGATTTTATATTTTCCAAATTCCCTGCATTTTTCTTAAAAAAGAAACAACTGGACTTATCTTGACATAAAAGTAGTTTAAAATCTAATCAGTTTTTATGTACTTTCTTCCAACACAATGGAATAAATGTGGTATTTATAACGTACCCAAAGTTAAATCATAAAAACATTATTTCATATTATTTGGACTACTGTTCTCATCTTTGATGTTATTCTCAACGTTTGAACCAATATAACCTTCAAACTTCTTCAGATGTAAAACTCGGAATCTATACAAGAACTTGTAGCACAATAGATAAAAATGCTAAGTATAATCTTTTTTAACGAGTCTTCTGGAAGTTAGAGGCTCAATACTTAATACAAACAATACTAAGAATAAAAATGTAAATCTATCCGATCGTGGCTGATGGAACAAGAGCAAACTACCTCGGTGAATTAAAAGGTTCTGTTAAAAATTTCAAAGATTCCGAGTTTGACAAGACACACCTGAAAAAAGTTGGTTACATTGAGCAAAACCTAAGAACGTTCAAGAGTAATTTGAATAATCCAATTGCTCGATAGTCATCCTAAAAATTCTGAAGTAAAGATTATTTTATTCAGGCAAAGATCAACACATATTTGAGATATGGAAAGGTGGAGTATCATTGCAAAGTACTTGATCATGATGAGATTCAAATATAAAAGTTTCCAAAATATTCCAGTGTTGACCAAAAATAATTTGGTTAAATTGGTGATGGTCATAAAGTGGGTGATTAGTTTGTAAAATTTGTATAGAAAATTGTCCCCCCCCCCCTAAACTATTTTGGAAATAAAAAAAAAAGAATTCTCTAGCAAAGGAAAAGATAAAGGAACTACACTACTTTTATGAAAAAAGTTATTTTCCAAATAAATTCTACAACTCCTAAAAATTGAAATGTACAATCAAATCATTGCTGCATTTTAACTAGAAAGCCTATTCCATTAACATACCATAAAAGAAACAATTATCTATAATATATACAATGACCTATCCCTCCCTCTACTTAAAAATTAACCATAAAATACTTAAAATTAATTTGCACAACTAAAGTACTATTTTATAACTATAAAAAAAGATATCAAATCGATGAAGTTTGGATGTGTTTAAGTCAGTTCAATGACTGAACATATCTAATTTTCTTTTGGCTTAATCCTAAAGTACAATAAGATCTGCCATAATGATTATAAAATTCAATCTATGCATGCTATATTATCAATATTCTCATTGCAGTTGATAACGACTAAATACACAAATGATAAGACCCTTTTGAAAAGAATTCTATTTTTAAAATCAATCAAGCTAAACATAAATTTTCTAATTTCAATATTTCCTCCCGTATCAGAAAACACATTATGTGATATACAAATATCTATGTGATGTTGCCAAGCTAATCAAAAACCTTGATTCCAATAAAGCAACTGGCCCTGATGGTATTCCAATTGTAGTACTCAAAAACTTCAACCAGAACTAGCGCCCATACTTAAAAAAACTATTTAAACACTAAGACAGTATTTAAATAGTTTTTAATTGCTTCCCATCACCCTGGAAAATCTCATCAGTATGCCCTGTATTTAAGAATTCAGGTGATCGCTCATCTCTCTCAGTACAGGCCAATAAGTCTCCTGTGCATCATGAGTAAGTTGCTGGAATCTGCTAAAAGTAATTAACCATCTCAGCAAAAATAACCTTCTTAGTGACCAGCAGTATGGTTTCCGTTCTGCTAGATCAACAGCAGATGTGCTTACAGTTATATTGCATAGGATTAGCGAATTTCAACAGAGACTACCTTTCTAGGGCAATTGCTCTTGACATATCAAAGGCCTTTGATAGAGCATGGCATAATGGTTTGATTCACAAGATCTCCAGCTATGGTATAGCTGGAAATGTCTTCTCAATTATTAAATCATTTCTCTCTGATAGGTTCATAAGAGTAGTGGTTGATAGGCAAAAATCAGAAGCTCATAGTATTAATGCTGGAGTCCCTCAGGGGTTCATCCTGGGCCCAACACTCTTTCTGATCTACATTAATGATCTTCCAAATCATATCCTTACATCATTTGTAGACATCTATGCTGATGACACTACTATCTATGGTAACACATCTAAGACTGTAAACAACCAAGTTCTCTCCGGTTCTCTTTCCTCTGATCTTGAGTAAGAGGTACAATGGGGAAAGAGGTGGCTGGTTACTTTTAATGCATCTAAAACTAAGCTTTTATCTTTACATCATCAACACTCTGATCCCCATCTGGCATCAATTGAAATGAATGGTTCTCATCTTAGGGAGGCCTCATGTTTTGACAAGCTTCTGGGCTTGACATTAACTCCTGATCTGAAATGGAACACATACATTAAATCTGTTGCCAAGGCCACTGGAAAAATGGTGAGATCCTTCTATCAATCCAGTAGATAGAGAATTGCATCAGCAATGATCTATCTATATAAGAGCCAGGTACATCCAAGGATGGAGTACTGTTGCCACATCTGGGCAGGAGCTACTAGAAAAGACTTATCCTGCCTTAATAGAGTTCAAAATAGACTTCGTAGCCTCGTAGGGGATATCCTTTTCTCTTTCCTGCAATCTCTTTCTGACAGAAGAGATGTTGCGAGTTTGTCTCTGCTTTATCGTTATTTTCATGGCAAGTGCTTAACTGAGCTCCACTCTCTGCCCCCCACTCGCCAAACTTTCACAAGAAACACCCGTCTAGCAGAAAACACTATCAATAATTTCCCCCACTCTTTATCTGTGCCTAAACCTAAACGTAGATTCCATGAACAAAGCTCCTTTCTTAGAATTGCACACTTATGGAATTGTCTTGTTTTCCTGCTTTCCAGCTGACTACAATATGGTTGTCTTCAAGTCTAACATAAACAAGTTTTTGATGAGCCATTCCATATAAGTTAACAAATTTGCCAAATTTCCATTACTAACGATTACTTTATTGTCCAATTGTCTACTGTACACTCTTTAACCCTTATCCTCGAGTGGCTTCTTAGCCTTGATAAGTGGTGATGCCGTTGTAAAAAAAAAAAAAAAAATTATAAAATCCCTTTCTTACATGTACTCATTTACACTGTTCTATATGAAGAAAAAACAACCACTATAAACTCTTGTATCTCAAATTACAAAAGTGAGCATAAAAAGTCTAAGCCATATGAAACTAATAGATTAAAAAAATGTTAAACTAATTTATAACAAATTAGATTAATCATAAACTTATTAATAACCATAACTTCATTAACTTATATTGTCATTATCAAATGCAACCAAATTTTAAACCAAATTTAAAAAATTATAGATATTTCGAATAAACAGTAATAAAGTAAGATTCTTTTTTTACAAGAAATTTAAGACTTTAAATCCTTCCCATTTAAAAAAAATAAGTAGAAACAACCAATATCATCTAAGTTCAAATGACCTTTTGGAAGACTAAATCAAGTCGTATCACGTTTTGTTAAATTTATGTTTTCTTTAATATTTTAGCTTTAAGAAGTTGACATTTATTTTTTTAAGTTCAGTTTCTTTTTAATGCAATTTCGATAGAAAATATTAAAATATAAAAAATTATTCGTGACATTTGAAAATTTAGAAAACTGAATGTTTTTTTTATTTAAATGATTAAAATCAAATTCTATCCTCCTCCTCTTGAGAGTATTCATGCTAACCACACAACCTACATCAATTCAGACTTACAGCAATTGTCAACAACAGTCATGTACCGTTTTCTCTCCATGAAGGGGTGACCCTTGGATTAATACCACCAACAAAACAAAGAGAAAAACGAAAATCTCAGAAAAAAAAATCATTTTAATCGTTTAATAAAAAAAATTATATAACTAGTGTTGGGACGATTCCTAAATTTTTTCTGATTCCAGGAAAATGTTGATTAACGATTCTGATACCAAGTAAGATTCTGATTCCGGTGGAATTGTTATTTTGAAATATACCATTATATAATTGAAAGTTTTTGTGTAGTGATAAACTTTGGTACAGCAAAAAAGTGGAAATACAATTGAGGGAATTTCGAAAACGATTTGATTTTTTTCGCAAAATTTCTTTCATTGAAGATAAAAGTCAAAATAAATATTTTAACCATGAATTAAACATGCACCATGAAATTAATAAAAATCAATTTCAGGAGTTATTTTATATATTAAAAATATAAAGAAAAGTCATGATTAATTCAGCAAAAATACAATAACATCAAATTTCAAGGGGAATAACATGTTTTATCTTTTGATATTCATTTTTTTTGTTTTATTTTCTCTTTATCTTCGATAACTCTTTAAAATTTAGCATTTTTTTTGCAGCTTCAATCGCTAACTGATTTTTATTCCACTTTCTAGAATATTCGTATTTCTAAATGAAATTTAAAAATAACTAAATCTTTGATTAAATTTTTAGCCTTTTATATTCAATCGTCTCAAATTATTCCTATTTATTTATTTGACTTTTAAAAAAATATTTAACAATAATTTTATTTTTTAAATCTAAATAAATTAGTTTGGTAAATGCTATCTTACGCTACAACAGAACACTCCCCCCTCCCAATGTAAACAGAATTTTTGTGAAATGGTAAATGTTGGCGCGTTACTTATGGAAAAGCGGTTAATTAAACTGCAGAAGAACCTGTTAAACTACACAAGTCCTATAATTGAATACCCCCACCCCCAAAAATGAACGAAAAACAAAAATATGTTTGGTGGTTATGTTTTTCTAAACCGCTTGTGAAAACTAATTTTAGATCAATTAAAAAGCATTAAAACTACCTAAGAAAAAATAAACCACATTTTTTTTAAAATTGGATTTGAAATGACTGCTTAAAAGATTCCTATGCAATATAAGACATCCCAATACGCCCGTTTGCACATGAACGTATCATGTAAGAAAAACACTACCGAAGGCAGTGAAATGTCATAAAATAGTTCCAAGGTCTAGGGGTTCATACCATGCAAACGGTAAATTTGCGACAGGTTTGATTATCAGATTCATTGTCAGAGACCTCAAATACCCCTAAAAAAACAAATTAGAGTGGTCGGTGTTCTGTTGTGGCGCAAAGTAACATTTACCTTTTGTTTATTTCTATATTTATTTCTATTATATAATTATATACTTATCTTCCTTTAATGTTTATTCTTATTTAATGTCTTAATTTACATCTTTATTTCTATATAAAAAAGTAAATTTTTGTAATTGTTTATTTCTATTGTTAAATAAAAGTTATTTATTGAACTTTCGAAATTGCCTCAGCCTTAATGCTGTTTCTGAGATTTTTTTTTTGTGCAAAGAAGTTCCAAAAGAAATGTTTATTGCTTCATTCGCAGAATATTTTAATGAAATGTAAATTTCTAAAAGAAAAAAAAAATTAAATTCACTTACCACATTGTTCTCTTAAACCTTTTATTGTTTAAATGATTAATCTCACTTTAAACAAACAGTTCAACTTAAAATTATAAGAGAATCGTAGTGAAAGAATCGTAAATCTAAGGTATTTTTTATGATGCGATTCCGATTCCTCCCAAAATACATGATTCTTATGATTAACGATTCCGATTAATCGTCCCACCACTATATATAACATACGGTTTTCTAAATTTTAAATTAAACTTGTGAAATAATGTTTTCAAAAATGTGACCAAGTTTCTGTATTAGTGATGTGTTGAGACTGAAAAGGAATTGGAAGCACTTAAATTGTCACAGAGAAAGTAATTTTGAACAAATTCAATTTTTTTTTTTTTTTTACCAAAGCATCACCACTTATCAAGGCCAAGAGGCCACTCGAGGATAAGGGTTACCGCGTGTACAGTAGACAATTGGACAATATAGTAATGGTTAGTAATGGAAATTCGGTAAATTTGTTAACTTATATGGAACGGCTCATCAAAAACTTGTTTATGTTAGACTTGAAGACAACCACATTGTAGTCAGCTGGAAAGCAGGAAAATGGTACTTGAAAAATGTAATTTCAATCCTAATTATTTTTTTTTCAATAAAAGGAGCAAAGACCAAATTTTAAAATAATAAAAGGTTTAATACAGAAATATGCAATTTTTTCTTTTTAAATTGGTTTTCTTTAAAAAAGATTTCAAGAAATTCAACGAATCGCAAAACGTTAAACCGCTACAAGAAAATTATAATGATAAACAGGAAAAACATGGAAATACAATAAATAAAATCACAAACATGTATCAAACGTTTGTAACGTTATCGTTACATACAAACAAGAGTAAATTGTATCATTATTTAATTTTTTGAACCATTATCCTCATCTTCCAGCTGTTGCTTTCACAATGCTTCGGCCAATCACTCCTTTGGCCCTCGTCAGGTCAACCGCGACGGGATAGAAATGTTGAATTTATTTAATGTTACAGTTTTAAACCAAATTTAATTAATCAAGTCATAGTTGTCTAACAAATTGCCTTAATGTGATAAAATAAATTGGAAAAAAAAATGTAGAGAAATTAATTCAAATATTTACACTCATAAACTCCATCATTGCTGTTAGATCTCAAAAGCTATCTAACAAGCAGCTTTTAAATAACATTTTTATTTTGACAATGTGTGTGTGAACAATAACTTTCCTGAGGTAAAAAATGTTTAAATATTTACCTCTTGGATAGACACCTGGATCCATAAAAGTTGCCAAGGCAAAATTTGCAACCACAAATAAGGATAATATTCCCTGATAAATTGGGATAGCAATGGAATATTTTTCAAGGTGGTCTGGGACTCTGCAATATGAAATACGAAAATAAAATTAAGTATATTACCAGAATAAGAGAGGTAAAAAAAAAAAAAATTTTTTTTAAATGTACACTTATTTGTCCAGAATTCTTCCTATATTAATAAACAAAAATAAAAGAAAAATCTGTATGATGTATGTATCCATGATGAAAAGAAAATAGCATTCCAAAAATCACGTAAATTGATCAAGTAGTTTTAGTTTTATAAATAAAATCATTTTTAAGTGATTAATGGAAATGTATAGACATTAAACTAAAAATCTTCCAAGTTTTAATTGAGTTATCTCCCTTTTGTTAAGATTGTTTTAAAGAAAAAAAGTGATCCGAGACAGTCGCTCCTCAGTTACTCAGTTATTAAAAATAAATCTACTTAATTTACATTTTGTTTACAGTTTTTAAATCTATTTTCATTTTGTCACAAGTTCATACATCATACAGATTTTTTGTTAATTTTTGTGAATTCTGGACAAGAACCAGCAAGGTGATACATATTTTTCACATCAATTTAACTTTGTCAATTGAATATTAATTGAAATGAAAAATGCAATAGTGAAATCAATGAATTTTAAAAATTCTAAAAAAAAAAAAAAAAAATGTAAAAAAATCCACCTGAATGAATTTGTATCTTTATAAACAAGTCAATTTGATCGTTTGTTAATAATAGACAAAAAAAAAGCAAATTACTCTGAGCCTTCAAATGGTGATAGGAATTTAAAACTCTTTAAACTGCCAAATAGTCATTTTTTTATCTTAATTTTCTAGCAAATGCTTGTGTATTAAAATGATTAACTGTTTTTTTTTTAAGTTATTTTATAAAGATTTATGTAGAAAGGTAAACACACAAAATGAAACCCGGATTCTTGAAATATAACTAAAATATGGATTATACTGGCAGAGGACGAAAGGTTTGATTGTTTTGTTTTATGGCATATCAATTCTTTTTGGGTTATTTAATGCTGAATCTAGTAGTTTTGGTCAAAGATTTATACTTTGTTCTTTATATCTGCAAACTTTGTTCATGGTGTTGGGTTTGCTTGTACTAAGAGAATTAGTTTTGCACTTAGCTTTGCATAACATAATTAAGTTTTGCAAAAGGAAAGAAAAAAAAAACATCAATGCTTGGTGCATTTTAGGTGAGGAAGCCAATATTTTTAGTAGCATCATCAAGAATGAAAGGTTGCTCAATGTCTTTGAAATGAAATGGCAAAGAACCATCCTTGGAGTAACTGTGTGATAGACTAAGAAATGCAGATATCAAAAAGAGATCTAATATTAACAGGGCTATAAAAAAAATGAAAAAAAAGATTAACACTGTTTGGATATGTTACATGGCTACCAGACCTCAGCTTTGTAAAGAAATTATACCAAGAAAATGTTATTCAAGAAAGATAAAGAAGGCAACTCCTAAAGAGATAGCTGACCAGATAAGGATTTAGACAGACATGTCGCTTCTGAAAGCTGAAAACTGGTCTAAGATAATGGTAAGTATCAGAATTGCAGAATGTTGTTTACAAGCATGTGGCAAAGATCTCTGGAGTATGTAAATATGTTATTTTTTGTTTTCATATTTTAAAATTTCAGTCATGTGGAGAGTTTTTGTGTTTTTTTAAATTGGACATTTCAGACATTTTATTCATTGTTTTGGAAATTCAAGGAGACATTTTTTTTAAAATAACAGTATAATACTATAATTACATATACACACACACACACACATATATATATATATACACACACACACACACACACACACACACACACACACTAACTAGAAGCCCGGCATTTCCCGGTCATACAAAATGCTTAAACATAATATTTTAATTTATACAAATTTTGTATATATTATAGAATCAATCCTCTTATAAGGAATAATTTACCTGATGGACTAATTCGCATAAAAAATTAAAAAAATAATGACAATGTTGTTCATCAAATTCCATCTGTGTTTGTTTGCAATATCACATCGGCTGATATTTGAGCTAAACGATAAATGTTCTGGAAACGTTACTCCTGATTAATGTTTACTTTTAAAATATGTAAATGAATAATAAATGATTTGTGGCGATTTGAAATAGTACCTCTTCTTTCATCATAAATTGAACTCATAAGAAAAAAATTAAGATAAAATGGTAAGGTACACCCAAGCTGGACAGGGGATCATTCAATCTGTAGTCGAATGTTCTACTACTGAGCCATATATTCAGATGTCAATAATTGTTTTTTTAGAAAGAAATGATTTGCTAAGATTTTATTATTTCCCTTATCGGTGTAACATGTAAAAATTCTTTTTTATCTATAAGAAAAAAACTTTAGGATCAGATTTTTTTGATTTTCAATACTCAGATGAATTTCTGCACAAAACATATCTAAGAACACTGCCAGACATATAAGTTGGCTTTGTGTGAAATTTGCAAAAGATAGACTCAGCCATTTCAAAACCTATGAGGAAGGAACTCTCTCTCTCTCACACACACACTTATCAATGATATTACTTTTATATAGTAGTAGCTATAAAACAACAATTCACAAAAAGGATAAAGATTCAAATGTCACTAAATATAACAGTAAAAAAACTAAAACTGAAATAAAACAGTAAGGGTACTTTTCATTTTCTGTTTTAGGAACCAGAGTTTCATTTTTGCTGACCTCAAAATGCAAAAGCCATTTGGAGACGTCACCTCATTCAACAAATGCTAACAATCTTTTTACACACACAGCTTTACATAGTCCGCTTTGCAGCCTCTGCTTGAGGGAATAAAAGTCTATCTTAACCCCACCACATTCTCTACCAGGGAGTATAATTTAGAAAATTATTTTTCTTCACATTCCTTAAACCAGCAGAACTCCTGCCAACCTTGAAATTATCAAAACAACCACAGTTGCATTCCAAATGAGACATCTCCTGAGCTGTATCTCATCATGATCTAAATTATAACTGCTATTCATTATCTTGCTTCTCTCATCAGCCCAAGTGATTTTGTTCATTTCTTACTAGATTTTACCAAACCAATATGAGCAATCGCAGAGACTGATCTGCATAAGTATATAAAAAGTTGGTTAAAAGATATTTTTTTAGTTAAAATTTATAACTTAAAACTTGAATCTATTTGAAAGACTTTTCAATAAGGAATTTTAATATAACTAGAGATGTATAATTACATTTACTGATTACAAACTAATGAAGAAAAGAAAAGTATAACTTATTTACCTCGACAATAGGTTAGACACAATGTCAAGTCAGGTTTTGAAATGCCAACATACAAGGCTAAGTGCTCTCTGGTATGTCAGCATTCCCAGGAAAGGCACCATCGGGCAAGTATCAATAAAGTAATCACTTCTCGGAGAGATGATAGATCTAAGACCGAACAGAATGATATCTCAGCCAGACAGCAACAAAGCCACTGTCGGACTGATTGTCAAGATGGCATCGTACAAGTAACATAAAAATGTTTTTTATTAAAATAGTCTACAATAGAAAGCAATAATTTTTAAAGCAGACATTTGATCGTTTTTAGACACTGAATTTCATGAACCTTTTTTTCTTTTTACATAGGAATCACCACTCATCAAGGTCCGGAGACCACTCGAGGATATGGGTTAGGAGTATACAGTAGTCAATTGGACAATATAGTAATTGTTAGTAATGGAAATTTGGTAAATTTGTTAAAGTGGAACAGCTCATCAACAACTTGTTTATGCTGGACTTGAAGACAATCAGATTGTAGCCTGCTGGAAAGCAGGAAAACGGAAGACAGTTCCACAGGCGTGCAGTTCTTTAGAGTAAACAAGAATTTCATACGTGGCAAATAGATATCATATTTGAATATAAAACTGGTGAAAAGAACTGTACAGAACAAATTTAAATTTGGATTATTCAGATTTTACCATTTTCAATCTGATGCTGTATTTATGTTTTGCCTAATGTAACCTTTGACCTTCTTAACATGGGTAATTGGAAGGAATTTAAGACCGAGCCATTTATTTAATCCCGTAGGGAGTAGATTTTTATTCTTATTCTGTTAATTTGTGTTATTGTCTGTAATAAGAATTGAATTCTAACTTCTAGCTAGGAGACTTACTTGAAAGTTTTCCAAATGCTTTTAAACATTAGGACATGGAAATGTGGATAAACATTCAGGAAATCTTAAGCCTAATCTTTAAACATTAAATAGAATACATTTTTATATTATCAGACCATTTTTTTTTTTTTTACGTGGGAAGTCACCAGTCATCAAGGCCCAGAAGCCACTCTAGGATTAGAGTTAAACATTTTTTTAAGCGGGGAGACAAGATCAGTCATAGTGGAACTTGGGTTCAGTAAATGTAATCTTCACACCCTCGCCTTTTTTTAAGGTTTGTATCATCAAATTTAGGAATCTGTATAGAATTTTTAAGAGCACCCTCCGATTCACAAGAGTAGCTTGCTCTTGTTCCGTCAGCCATGGTCAACTAGAAGTTTATCATAATTCACAATTGTATTCTTAGTATTGCCAATACTGAAGATTGAACCTTCAACCTACAGAAGGCCGTCACTTAAAACACTTACCTAGATGAGTTCATAATAAAAGGGTACTCTAACTTAACATCTAAATCTGACTCTCAAGATTGACATGGAATATGCGCCTACATTAAAGATGGCTTCCCATGTGGTAGAGATATCTCCAGAGAAGACCCTAATTTACCTTATATGTGCTTTCGGGTTGCACTTGCTTACACCACTGCATTCATATTTGCCCTCTATCACCCCCACAACAGTGGGGTTACTGTCCTTAAGAGTATATCTGAGAAAATTAACCTCATCCTGTCAGCTCATCCTTTGGCTAACATTCACATTTGCGGTGACTTCAATGTCCATAATGTGGAATGGCTGACCCACTCAAATAAGACAGATGATGAGGGGAGGTTCTGTCATGATTTGCCATTGCTTATAACCTCACTCAGATTGTTCACAAACCCACCCGTGTGCCCAATACTACTGGTCAGCCAGTATGCAAGCCTTCTAGACCTTTTTCTCACAACTTCCTCTGAGCTATGTTCATGTTCCGTTCTATCTCCCCTGGAATCCTCCGATCACACAGTTGTATCAGTTAAGATAAAAATGAAATACAACAAGTCTTCAGATGTACCTCTCCACCGTACTGTATATCGATACTCTATGGCTGACTGGGAAAGCTTCCGTACATTTATATCTGATCTACCTCTGCATTCCATGTTTAAAAAGGATGTATCCTCTATAGTATCAGACCTGACCGAATGGTTAATTGTAGGCATAGAGCGATTCATACCATGCAAAAAATTCTAACAAAAACCTAACAACCAGCCGTGGTTCTCCCCAGAATATGCTGCTGCCATTGCGCACAGAAATCATTTTTTCTATAGCTATCAACGTAATAGATGCACTGAGACTAAAGCTGCTTTCAGGACTGCCAGCAACCACTGTAAAAAAGTAATAAAAAATGCAAGAGAGCTATATGCTCAGTCCGTCAAATCCAAAGTAGCTGAGCAGCGGCTTGGTTCCCACCCGTTTTTGCAAATAGCAAACAGGATCCTGAACAGATGCGTGCGTTCTATCCCAACCATCATCAATGGACGTGAGGTCATCTCATCAGCATCAGACAAGGACAAACTATTCGCCAAGAACTTTGCAGCTAACTCTACCCTCTGCGACGAAGGTCATCAACTCCCCATATTTCCTCCTACAACAGACAACACACTATTCAACATACAAATATCTGTGCACGAGGTCGGCATTCCAATTATAGTGTTGAAAAAGCTTCGACCAGAACTTGCCCCCATACTTACAAAACGGTTTAAGCATTGCCTTAAGGAGAAATGCTTTCCAACACCCTGGAAAACCTCATCAGTATGCCCTGTATTTAAGAACTCGGGTGATAAGTCATCTCCCTCTCAGTACAGACCAATAAGTCTCTTGTGTGTCATGAGTAAGTTACTGGAATCCATATTAAATAAAGAAGTAGTCAACCACCTCAGCAGAAATAACCTCCTTACTGACATGCAATATGGTTTCCGTTCTGTTACAGCTGATGTGCTAACAGTTATATCCCATAGGATTAATTAATCTCTTGACAAACGCTTCCTTTCTAGGGCAATTGCTTTTGACATATCAAAGGCCTTCGATAAGGTTTGGCATAAGGGCCTACTTCACAAGATTTTCAGCTACGGTATAACTGGAAATGTTTTCTCAATAATTAAATCATTTCTCTCTGATAGGCTCATTAGAGTAGTGGTTGATGAGCAGCAATCAGAGGCCCACAGTATTAATGCTGGAGTCTCCCAGGAGTCCATCCTGGGCCCAACTCTCTTCCTGATCTACAGAAATGATCTCCCAAAACACATACTTAAATCATTCATTGACATCTATGCTGATGACACAACCATCTACGGCAACACATCAAAGACCGTAAATGACAAAGCTCTCTCTGATTCCTTCTCCTCTGATCTTGAGCGCGTGGTTCAGTGGGGGAAGAGACGGCTGGTTACTTTTAATGCATCTAAAACCAAGCTCCTAACTTTACATCAACGCTCTGTTCCTCATCTCGCATCAATTGAAATGGATGGTCTTAGGGAGGCTTCATGTTTTGACAAGCTCCTGGGTTTGACCGTTACTCCTGATCTGAAATGGAACACGTATATCAAGTCTGTTGCCCAGGGCGCTGGGAAAATGGTGGGATCCTTCTACCGCTCCAGAATATCGCACTACTGATGCAATTCTCTATCTCTATAAAAGCCAAGTATGTCCAAAGATGGAGTACTGCTGTCACATCTGGGCTGGAGCTTCAAAAAACAGCCTATCCTGCCTTGAAAAAGTACAAAATAGACTTAGTGGGGGATGCTCTCTTACAAAAACAGCCTATCCTGCCTTGAAAAAGTACAAAATAGGCTTAGTGGGGGATGCTCTCTTCTCTTCCCTGCAACCTCCCTCCCACAGAAGAGACGTTGTAAGCCTGTCTTTGTTTTATCGTTATTTCCATGACAAGTGCTCATCCGAGTTCCAATCTCTGGTCCCCCCACACCAATCCTTCATGATAAACACCTGCCTAGCTAAAACCACTGTAGTAATTTCCCCCACTCTTTATCTGTGCCTAAATCAAAACGTAGATTCCATGACCATAGCTATTTTCTGAGAAGTGCATGCCTGTGAAATTCTCTTCCATTTGCCTGTTTCCCACCTGGCTACAACTTGGACGTCTTCAAGTCCAATATAAACAAATTCCTGATTAATCGCCCCCTTAAGTAAGACACTTTATCAAATCTTCAATACCAACTATTACTACGATATTATCCCATTGATAATTGTACATAAAATAACCCTTATCCCGGAGTGGCTTCCGGGCCTTGATAAGTGGTGATCCCCATGTAAAAAAAAGCATGTTATTTTTTAGCATAGTGCCAGAGGTTTTATATATTATATGATAAAGAAACTTATAAAAAACAAAACAAAATTAAACTTCAAAATATCATAGCTCTTGTTATTGATTGTCACCATTCCATCACAACTTACTTTTTAATCAGATATCTTTTGGATAAATTTATCAATCAAAATTATGTTAGTAAAAAATACTGGAATGTCATCTGTTTTTTAATAAAAAGTACAATTGTTTTATAATGCTAATTTTAAGTGTATTTATATTAATATTTTGCTTTAATAAAATGTATTTGCAACTAACTACATAAAAGATTTTATTTTCATTTTTAATAGTCATCATCATATTTGGTTCGACATGCTCACATGTATTTGACGGCTTTTAAGAAACCGTCTTTCAAGCTAATTTATATCTGAATAGGTCCTTATCCCTTTCTCTCAAATCCATCCTCATCACTTCTATAGATGCTTTCCTTGACCTTCCCCCATGAACTGACCTCAACTGTTCAACATCTACTAACCCAAGAACTCTTCTCCTTTCTTTGAACCTGGTTCTCATAACTAAACTTGTCTTTAAGACTCACATTACACATACATTGTATCATTCTTATTTCCATGCAACAAATGTCCTCAACCCTCATTAGCCAGGTTTCACTTCTATATATTATCACACTGCATACACATGCCTGATAGATTCTTTCCTTGGTAGACAGTGGTAATAGTCTACTGGCTAGTAATGGCAGGTATGCCTTTTCCACATTGAACTTTTCATCCATTTTCATGGTCTTACATTTCTTACACATAAACCGGTTATACTCTCAACCTACCAGTAATTTCACTTAGAAGCGTATTTTAATTTTTACAATATCGTTTGGCCATTGGGTTATTAATCAAATTATAAGTAATTTTATTAAGGTAATGTTTCAAGTTCTTATAAAGATTATTTGACATAAATAGTTTCCAAAACTTTCAATATATAAAAATCTTAAAATTTCAAAACCATTAAAAAAAAAAAAAAAAAAAAAAAAAAAAAGGCACAAACTCCAACTGTTTTTTTTTTTGTTTGTTTTGTTAACTAAAATAAAAGTGGGAGTTTGTCTACAAAAAGAAAAAAATAATCGAAAAGTATTGTGATGAATTTTGTTTTGTAAAAAAAAAAAAATTGAAATAATTCAGTTTTAGCACTTTTTGTTGCAATGTATCTTTTTTAAAGCAAATATAAAAATAGAAGTTTTATTCAAACTTTTATAACAAAATTATAACAATAAAAATGTTTATTAACTACTTTTTTTTTCTTTTTTAACTACTATCTTCTATTATGCAAATCCAAATTGAGTGTGTTTGTGCATATGTCTGTTAAAAGCGTTTGACACATACAACCAACACTGACAAAATTGGTATCGTTTGAAAGCTCTGTCTCTCGGTCAATAAATATCCAAAAATTGGCCCAAAACATTCATTCTTTGACCGTCAACTGGGTCGATTTTTTCGTCGACATTTTTGCAAAGTCATCATATGCCTTGCAATAGGTGTCAGAAACTTTGTGAAAAATATTGAATAATTCGACACCCTGTTTTTCCAAGCTTATAACTACTCGAAAAATGTAATTCAAATCCTAATTTTTTTTTTTTTTTCAATTAAAGAATTAAAGGACCAAGGTTTCATTAACTCCCCCCCAAAAAGAAAACAAACAACGTGGTTTAAAAAAAAAAAAAAAGGCTTTAAACTTCGGACTTTACAGGTAAATTTCTAAAAAACACTACTTTTTTTTTGAAAAATTTGAATATATTTATTGATCTTTTATCTTCAATTTGTGATATATAAAACTTTGGTGAGTCAATTATTTACTTTTTAATAGACATTTCAAAATGGGGGGGGTGAATTTAAAAACAACGTTTGTCTAAAATATTATATTCGGTTTATTGGAAAGAGCATAAAATTTCACATTGACCCTGAAAATATCGTAAAAATAGAATCATTAGAAAAATTTTGATAGATTTTTAAAGTTTAAAAATTGAATAATACTGAACTCATAAAATTCAATTTCATTACTGTTTTTTAAAATAATATTTCTATTACTTTTTATACAACTTTAATAGTTTATTTTGGAAGTATAATCCATAAAGAAAATAAACAACCCACCTTTAAAAGAGAAATTACGAGTTTTTTTATATTTTATTTGCAGTTTCGTACTAGGGGTGTCAAAAATTCTGATACACCTAGCCATGCAATGACTAACCTTATTTCACACGCTGCCAACACCATTTTTTTTATTTTTACACCTTATTTTCCTCCTTTGCGTCACAGGTTCGAACCTGCCTGCCAACTACTATTTTTTTTCCGCTCGTGCGGGTACTCGCTATTTTCAATTTTTTTTTTTGGGGGGGGGGGGATAATTTTTTTTATTTTTATACAGGGCTCCGTTGCTCTTACACTAAAACTCTCCACATCCGGGCAAGGTCGGGTACTCACACTAGTTTATAAAAAAATAAATTATGGACCATTTTTCAAACATCAGATGTTATTTTATATATATATATACATAAAAAAATAGAACAGTTATAAACAAAATATTTATGAACTGTTTTTCCTCCACAATCAAACACAAAAGTAGAACTTTTACATAATAAAATATATATATTATGAACTGTTTTTCAAACATCAGGTGTTGGTAATTTTTATAATAAAACATAAAAACACAACTTTTATAATCAAAATATATTTACGAAATGTGTTT